>NC_081856.1:28584278-28895374 GCF_963259705.1 Myotis daubentonii
CAATCTCTGTAGTCAGGTTCAGTCCAGGATCCCTTGCCATGTTCTCCCGCTAGGCTCTGTCTCTAGGCTCCGAGGCCAGTCCCTGTCCAGGATCCTCCGGCATGCTCTCGCCAGCGAAGTTCTTCTGTCCCTAGAGAACGTTCTGTGTAGGTTCTGTGCCTAGGCTCTGTCTCTCTTGGTCCTGTCTTCCAAGCCCTGTGTTCTAAGTTCTGTGTCTTTCTGTCTTCTGAATTCTGTCTCATGAGTTCTGTGTTCTGAGTTCTGTCTCTTTCTGTCTTGTTACATCTGTATTTATACCAGTTGATTCAATCCTATCAATCTCTATTACAAAGGTTAGGGAGTTTCTTATCTCCATTCCAGGGAGTAAAGATTATGTAGCTTAAGCATGATTGTTCATAGTTAAAGTGATTAATTACCCGCCTGGCACTTAGTTGAGGGGTTTTATTCCCTCCCTAACTTCAGGGGAAAATCCCTACCTGGGGAAACAACCTTTCTCGGAGAGGTGACCTTGGTTAAAACACAGCGCCAAGAAGGTGAGCAAACATATTAAGAACCGTATGCCATATATGCCAGGTCCCTTGAAACAGCAAGGATGGACCGGCTCCCGGCACTTATTACTCTTATTACACTGGCCAGCATCCTGGAATTCTTAAATGACTGTGATTATTTAAATAATTCCTGCAAATCCCTGCCTCAACATAAACATTTGACCTTGCAAACACACATATACACAGAGAGACACAGAGGCTGTAGGATACTATGAAATGAAAAGCCCCATATGGGCAGGCACTAGGTCCTGTCACCATTGAGTCCCCTGTGCACCACACTTGGCATATAGTGGATGCTGAATAAATGAACAGGTTGACTGAAACTCTGGTTGCATTTTAAATATCCAGTTACAAACCAAAAGGTAAAAAGTGCCATTGGAGGAAAACCTTGCAGATTGTGCATGATGCCCAATAGTTGACTGCTTTTGCTTTCAAGGATTTGAGCCTTAAACAGGCAATTGAGCAAGGATTTGGAATTGCCATATTAAGTTATAGTTTGGGTAACTCTTGTTTATTGTAAGTCTAATTTTATAACCGTGCCCATCACCAACTTCAGTCAGACATGCATGACAAATACATGTGTTACTGATAATCACTCAGGCTGCGCTTTTTCATCCACAGAGCCATGACAACCACTCCAGGGGGTACAGGATAGTGACCAGCAGGCATGGAGTTCCTAAAGGTTACAGTGAAGAGAACAAGGGCCCTGAACTAAGAGAAAACGGAAAGTGACCATGTTCATGAAGACTAGCCCACCCGAAAGGAGTCCCATGAACTCATTCAGTTACAAGTAACAGAAGTCTTCCTCAAACTGGATGAAACCATGATCATTTGCTGTAATTGATATGTTCAAGAGATATGCCCAACTTTAGGAACCACTAGACTCTATGCCTCGAAATTGTCGTTAAGACATTGCTTGTCTCTCTCCAGCTCTTGCCTCAGCATTCCTCTGCATTTGGCTGCATTCTCAGATAGGTTCTCATTTGGAGCCAGCAAAAGTAGGTTCTAGCAGCTTCAAATATAATTGTATTTGCTTATCAAGCCCGGTGGATAAATGGGGCTTCTTTTTCCACTATTCTAGCTAATAAATCCTTAGATTCATTCTGATTGGCCTCACTTGTGTCACTTGCCCATCCCTGAACCAATCACTGTAGTCATAAACATGCAACCAGTTCTCTGATTGGTCAGGATTCAGATATATACATGTGGCTGGAGTCCATGGTGTCATCTCTACCCAAATGATATGGACTGGGAGTCAACAAAAATGTATTCTCTAAAGAAAACTTGATGTTTCTTTTATCAGAAGAATAGATTATATGTTTGTTATTTTAAAAAAGTAATAGAAAAATTGATATGAATAGAAGCTGAACATATGGAAAAGCATGTTGAATGTGACCTAACTAAGCCGACTCCTGACAGAATTGGTTTGGGGGTCAGGAATGAAAGAAAAAGGGGGGCATTATACCCGCTAAACCACAAAGCTGTCACTAAGCATTGCATTAAGGAGGAAGTTTGAACAAGTTGTAACTGGATGGCAATGCTGTGAAAGGACATCATTCATTCATTCATTCATTCATTCATTCGAGGTGATTGAATGCATATGTGCACGACAGAAAGAATAAAATAAACAAATACATAATTTTTTAAGGTAGGCTTTTTTTTTCCATTTACAATTAAGGAAAATGAGATACAGAGGCTGAAAATCTAATTTCTCATAGTCAGCAACCCAGAATATTAGCTGAGGCTCAACCTCTTGGTCACCATTCCTATGGACTTTAATGGGTGCATTAAAATGGAGGGTTATTATTGCAAAAAAATTCTAAATTCTAAAATTTAAACCTATAACAGGGAGTTTCATAATAAAATATATAGTTTAAATTTGGGCTCTGTCTTTTACTAGCCAAGGGTCCTTGGCTGAATTATTTCATCTCTTAACCTCCTGTTTTCCCATCTGCACTATACTGATAACTACATACCCTTTACTGTGAAGAGTAAATGAAAAAACTTATGTAAAAGCACCTAGACAGCATCAGTAAAGTTAAATGAATAAAATTTTTAACACTAATTAAATAGATGTGAGGTTATTTTTAAAAAATAAAATAAAAATGATGACCCCAGCTTTAAAATAAAACAAATCAGAACATACACACACACACACACACACACACACACACACACACACACACACTCACTCCTTATCTTGCCTTTCATCCAATCACAATTGTAAACCATCCCCCTGCTGTTAATAGAATTATGTACAAGGACATGCAGAGGCATTTACTAAGCACATAATGCATATAAACATGGCCTCAGCTACCTCGTTGGATCCTGAGAGCAATTGAGGTTTGGTTTTATGCCATCTGCAACCTCTCAGACATCAGGAGCTTTGCATCAGCACTTCACCACCTTGCTGTAGTGTGGACACAAGTATAGAAAAAGAGAGAGAGAAATCAAACCGGAACTCTGGGCTCCATCCTGGATCTTGCCTGAAAGTTAAAGTCTTACAAAATGCATCTCTCTGCAAAATAAAGGAGTAATCATGCCCTTGCCTACGCCATACCTCTATAGTCTTTACAATGTTTTCCTGTACTAATGGAAACTCCTTGACCTCAAGTCATGACCCTTCTGGTCTTTGTGAGGTTCTTCCCTTATGGCTTCAAAGCATGTCCTCACTCTCCTCCATTTAATCAAACCTTTTCATCGCCCATCAACAGCCATAGCTGTTTCATGAGTGTCTACTGTTTGACATACAATACAGGACAATTGAACACTGTCATGAAAAGAAATATTGGCAAGTCAAACTTTAGTAAAAGTGAGACCTTTTGTTCTTCAAAACATATCACTACAAGAGTGAAAAAGCTGCAAGAATATATTTGCAATATATATATTTGCAACTTATTTGCAATAAATACTTAAATCTTATGAAGAACTTGTATTCGGAACTTTTTTTTATTATTATTAGTTAAGGTATTACAAATGTGTCCTCATCCCCCCCCATTAACCCCCAACCTCCCCCCCAACCCCCGCACACTCATGATCCCATCCCCCTGTTGTCCATGTCCATTGGTTTGGCTTATATACATGTATACAAGTCCTTTGGTTGATCTCTTCCCCTTACCCCCGCCCTCCCCTACTTTCCTTCTGGGGATTGATAGCTACTTTACATTAATAAGAAAGGATAACCAAGTTTTTAAAAAGACTTCAATAGACAGTTCACAAAAGAGGAAATCTAAATTATAACATGAAATGATGCTCAGCGTCATGAGGCTTTGGAGACTTGTTGATTTCAACTACGGTGAAAAAATTCTATTAATTCATTAAAATGCTAAAATTTAAAAATAATAACTGAGTGAGTCAGTGTTAGAGAATATGCAGGACTGGAACTCGTATCTTGCTGGTGGGAATAAAAATTGATAACACGACTATAGAAACAACCTCATGATATCTACTAAATCTGAATAGGTACATGTCCTATGACCCAGCAATTCCTCTCCTGGGTATATTCCTAACAGAAATGCATATGTGTCCATATAAGAGCAAAAGATATATTAAAAAATGTTCAAATCACAATAGTAGATACAGAGGCAGAGCTGCCTCAAACAGATTGTCAAACTGCAGCGGGAAGGCCGGGGAGGGTTGGGGGGCAGGAGGTAGGGGGGTAAGAGACCAACTAAAGGACTTGTATGCATGCATATAAGCATAACCAATGGACATAAGACACTGGGTGATAGGGGAGGCTAGGGGACTGTCTAGGGCGGGGGGATAAAATGGATACATATGTAATACCCTTTGTTATACTTTAAGCAATAAAAAAAATAAAATAATAAAATAAAAAAATAAAAAAAATGTTCAAATCAGCATTATTGTAGTAGTCCAAAATGGAAAACAATGCAAAAATCCATAATCATTAGAAAATAAAATTGTGGTGGTAGATTCACATAACAGAATATCAAACAATAAAAAGGAATAAACTACTGCTCTACACAATGGCATGAATGAATTTCAAAAGCACAATACTGAGCAAAAATACGTGTTCTATGATTCCTTTTATATAAGGCTCACGGAGGGGAAAAGCTTACCTAGGGTAATAGAAGCCACCCTATGGTTACCTTTGGTGGGGGAAGGGGTGACTGGAAGAGGCATGAGAGGGAATGTGTGGTGCTGGCATTGTTCTCTGGTTTTATCTGGAGCATCATTTGGGTGTTACACAAGTGCGTGCACTTAAGTTCATCCTGTTGTAACCAGATATGTTCAGTTTACCAAATGAAGTTTATACATCCATAAAAAGTACACAAAGAAATCCACATCCTTCCTCATACCTCTAATTAAGACTCAGGAACTCCATATAACAATTCCATGACTTTAGAATAAACTTATAACTATGACTGGAATTCACCCATCCACAAGAACATTTTCATACTCCATAACCACAAGACCAGCTTCCCTCACCCCCTGCCCCCCAAAAAAACCTTATATTTTATTTTCTGCAATTCAGCTTTCTTTGGGCAATGGTTTATGGGAATCAACATGCACAGAAATGGGAAGCAAGAGGTCAAGAGTTTCTAAAACAGCACAATAGTAGCAAATATGTATGGATTACTTACTGCACATTAAGCAATGTGATAAGGACTTTGGGAGTATTGTTTTATTTAATCCTTACAATAAATATTTGAAATGAGTACCGTGAGCATTCCCATTTTAGAGGTTAAGGAAATTAAGAGCCAGAAATATTGAGTATTTTGTCTAGGTCCACACCGCTGTCAGGAAGCTAAGATCATGCCGAAACCAGTTTGGCTCAGTGGATAGAGCGTCGGCCTGCGGACTGATTCCAGTCAAGGGCATGTACCTGGGTTGCGGGCACATCCCCAGTGGGGGATATGCAGGAGGCGGCTGATCGATGTTTCTCTCTCATCGATGTTTCTGACTCTCTATCTCTCTCCCTTCCTCTCTGTAAAAAATCAATAAAAATATATTTTTTTAAAAAAATAAGAAGCTAAGATCAGCCTTGTCGGCATGGCTCAGTGTTTGGGTGTGGACCTATGAACCAGGAGGTCATGGCTTGATTCCCGATCAGAGCACATGCCAGGGTTGCAGGCTTGATCCCCCAGTGTGGAACATGCAAAGGCAGCCAATCACTGATTCTCTCTCATCAATGATGTTTCTTTTTCTCTCTCTTCCTCTCCCTTCCTCTCGGAAATCAATGAAAAAATATATTTTTAAAAAGAAGCTAAAATCAGGATTTAAACCCAAATCTGTCAACTTACCATGTCACCTCCCTGGATATTAACCTATCCAGCCCTCCTCTTTGGAAGGCGCTTCCTCTTCACCATTGGGAGATAGGTAGGAAATAGTGTAGGCATTTCATTTTTTGACCAGGAGCACCTAGTCTGTGACTGGGGTGTCCTCCATCCTACATGATGGAATGAATGGAAAGAGAAGATGCAGGCTGTGGAGTCTGAAATCTCACAGCTCTCCCTCTTGTATGGCCTTGTCTGTTTCTTTATCTATGAAATAAAGATTACCTATCTCTTCCATAAATTTATTGAGTGAATAAAAACATTGGTTCTCTTAAACCATTGCAGTTTGGGGAGGTATTTGTGTGTTTGTTTGTTTGTTTGTTTGTTTGTTTTACTAGTGGAGAATAGTCTATGTTATCTAATACACTTTCCTTTCTGACATTTCTCCAAATCCTCACAATAGTCCTAGAATGTATTCTGAAAGGTGATTCACTTAAAGGTCACATGGTTTTTAAGTTAAGATTCCTCAGACCTTTACATACTACACAAACTACCCTAAATTCCCTTTCTCATTCTTTCTTATGTGACCTCGTCTGGAGAATTTGAAGGAACACTCAAATATCTTTATTTTCCTCCTTTTAAACTTGGGACCAATACTAAGGTGCTAAATTTCTGCTTCCTTCCTTCTAGATCTTATCCTGAACCTTCGCAGCAATTGAGAATCAGGTTACTTATAGCTGTCATTTCAGCAGCACTTTCTTTGTGGCATGTCTAAATATTTAACCATTTTTGCCCAAAACCTTCTTCCTCTTTCCATTCTGTTTTCATAGTTTGGTGCCATTATCTACCCCATTTCCCAAAAGCAGTATCTTCAGAGCCATCTTTTGGTTCTCATCTCCCCCTTTAACTAGTAAAACCATTATTTCAAGATTGAGTTTCCAGACAGAGTGAGTTGACACCACTGCTTCAAGCCTTTCTTACCATTGGTCACTTTGGCAGCTGCATCTCCTCACCCTTTAACTGTATCTAACATCTTCCCAACAGGTCCCTCTGCTTCTACTTTCCCTCTCTCCTTGTTTAGAGATGTCTTGTCTGCACTCCCTAAAGAATAGACTCCAAACTCCTTAAATGACAAATAAGGCCTGGCACTCTACCTTCTGCAAATCTAGCTCACCTCTCTTATTCTATTCTATACTTCTGCTTTCCTGGCATTATCACCATTCTTTCCCAACCCACTCATGTGGCAGTCTCTTCTTACATATCCTTCCAAATGCTTCTAAGTGTAACTTCCTCTGAGAAAGCTGCCCTCCCCCCACACCCAGCAGCCTAATGGATTCATTTCCACTCTGACCTCAATACCACTTGATATATTGAATTGTGGTACCTGTTTTCTAATTCCTGCCATTTCTCAGGAGCAAAAGCTGTGTCATTCTTATTTTCTTATCCCCACTGCTTAGCACTATACCTGAGGATTAGAAAACATATCAGGAAGTATATACAGCATAAATGAATGAATGAATGAATGAATATAAGTTTTAAAAATCCAAGGCAAAATATCCATTTGAAGACATAAATTACAATATTTAGATGTAAAAGCTACATAGAATAAGAATCTTATTTGGAGAAAGATCACTGGACAAAGAATTCGTAAATCTGCAATATGATTTTATCAATGCTAATCATTGCACATGTGACTAATAAAGGTGTAATTTTACCACTCAGCACTCTTAGACTCCATGATGTCTGACCTCCCTTCCTACTCTAAAATATCAAAGGCTGGAAAGAGAACAAGCTAACCAATGAACTAAGACTTTCTCTTCATGGTGAAGAGTAAATTCACGTGCTAATGAAGTCCTGTCCTACACAAGTCTCTTTCCTAACTGAGGCCAGGAAGAGAAAGCCACAGCATGGCTAATCAACAGTTTTAAGGACCCCAGAAAAGGGACTATTGCCTCAGAAGCAGAATACAAAGAACACTCTGGATGTGGGACAAACCACATGAAGTAAGAGGAAATACTCTTTTTATGAGATTTGAGCCAACCCCCTCAAAACAAAACAAAACACCCAGACAAATTAAAAGTCCATTCCAATGCAAAGCAGTTTCATTTAGGGGAAGTCAAATGGTGTAAAAGACTTACAGAATTGAACCCAGAAGCCCCACTCAAAATAGACAGGAATTTAAACTTTGAATACATGGTTTTCCTATTACCAAATATCGGTATTCATAATTAACCTTGGTTGTTCTTTTTGGCCTGGTTTAGAACTATTTTTTGTTTCAAAACCAGGAATTTACTCTTTTTAAATTTTGGAATGGTGAGGGGTGGCATTGAAAGAATTCATAGCCCAGTGGCATGGCTCAGTGGTTGAACATCGACCAATGAACCAGGAGGTCAATGTTTGATTCCTGGTCAGAGCACATGTCTGGGTTACAGATACGATCCCCAGTGTGGGGTATGTAGGAGGTAGCCAATCAATTATTCTCTCTCACCATTGATGTTTATATCTCTATTTCTCAGTTCATCTCTGAAATGAATAAAAATAAATTTTTAAAAAAGAATTTATAAAAGGAAGGCTTGAGAAGATCTTATCTACACTACTAGCATTAGGGAGAACAAAGAATAGTGAAAGTCAAGTTTCATGGGCACCCAGGAACAACCACGTGATGACCTCACCAAGACCAGAATGTAATCCGGGAAAACAAACTTCACTTAGCAACATCATCGTAGTCAGGTAAACTGCTTGTATCTTTGACAGTCCAAATGTATTAATCCTTACTGTTACCAATGTTAGCATGAATCAGTTACATCCTTTGTCCCTTTTTCTACCGAACTTTCAACTTTTGCAATCTCTTATGTCCTCTCCCTATATCTCTAGATCTTATCCAGAGAGAGGAGCTAAATCCATTGTTAACACCCTCTCTAATTGTCAGAGCATTTACACAATGCCACTAAGTAGGTTGCTGGCAAGCCTGCAGATTGCTCATTCTTGGGTCTTCACCCTGGATCTATCCATCAGCTTTGGCCAGAGTAGAACAGTCAAATAAATCAATATTGGCATTTACAAAAGAAATCCCTTGGAAGGGGACTCCGAGTGAGGCAGGTACTCTGAGATTTGGCCTGTCCACGCATAATCACAAGGCCCATTTGGATAGCAGTGGATAGTTTTCCTTTAGTTTTTTTTATTAGTTTTATTGGGGTAACATCAGTTAAAGCAGTACCTAGTTTTCAGCTGCACAACATGATAATTCAACATCTTAAAATGGAAGACACTGCCAGCAACTCCAGATACTTCTCTACATATCTTTAGTGTTCAATAGTCACTGAGTGATCCTGTTAGTAGTTACGTCCACAGAAGGCCACTTTCCAATGAGTCTTCTGGATCAGTCAGCTATATTATTAAACTTCTGTTTGTTGTCTAAATTGTGCTGTAAACACAATGGACCCCAATATCTTAGTGGCTTACAAAGGGTGATTTCTCTCCCAGGTGGGACCATTATGGGTTGGCTCTAATTCTGCTCCATGCCTCGTCTCTCCAGGACCCACACTGACAAAGCAGCTTCTATCTGGACCAGTGATGGCGAACCTATGACACGCGTGTCAGAGGTGACACGCAAACTCATTTTTTTTGGTTGATTTTTCTTTGTTAAATGGCATTTAATATATAAAATAAATATCAAAAATATAAATCTTTGTTTTACTATGGTTGCAAATATCAAAAAATTTCTGTATGTGACACAGCACCAGAGTTAAGTTAGGGTTTTTCAAAATGCTGACACGCCGAGCTCAAAGGGTTCGCCATCACTGATCTGGACCATACATTTCCGTTTATCCAACACAATCCTAATTTACACCTATTGCCCCAGAGATTACTAATAGCATATATTTTCACTCTTAATAACCTACCCGCTCACTTTCAAAAGTGCTTGGTTTGGACTATAAATTATATGTCACATTTCATTGCCTAAAGCAAGTCACATATCCACTCCTGAGTTCAGTAGGATGAGAAACTATAATTGCCCCCAAGAAGAGGCAGCAAATATTTTGAACAAAATACAATCTACTGCATTAAACATGGCAAACACAAAGAGAACATAAAATGATATAAACAGTTTGACCAAGGAATGTGTGTGCAAGGTGTGAATGGGTAGATTAGAGATCAAGTCACTGCAATTGGAGGCTTTTACAATTTTATCAATTTCCTAGTGTTGCCCAATGGCCTTATTTTATGAGATGAAGAAGACTGAAGTTCAGAGAAGGGGAGTAACTTACCCAAAGTCTAGAAGTCCGTGGGTCAGTACATGATTTCCTAGTGTGGGAGTTTAGTAGTACAATGGAAGAAAAAGAACTTAAGTAATAATATAAGCTATATATGTCTAAGTAATAGCAATCTCAAGCCACTCAATTTGCATAGCATTAAAATTGATGTAAAATCGTAGGGCACAAAACAGTCAATGAGCGAGTGCCCAATAACATGAGGAGTTTTGTAAGAAATTGAACATAATACCTCTTTTTTGTTTCATTTGTTTGCCTGCAATGCATTTTTAAATACAGGGTAACATATAATTTAGCATCCAAAGCAGACACTTTTGAAAGTGGGAAGGTACACTATTTCTCCCAAAGAGGCTTTGGTATTTATAGTTTGACAATTCAATATCTCTAATGAGTATGAAGCTAGAGGTCAGAGACCTTTGGTCTAGAGCTGGTTCTGCCACATGCTGTTGGGTCCCTTCACCTTTCTGGGTATCACTTTCCCATCACGAAGGTGAGAATCAAAACAGATACTTTTATAAGGTCTTCCCTTAAAGGGCAGAAGTTTCCACCTACCTTTCTTTTTTCATGGATTGAGTGTTCCCCAAATGCCCAAACCCAAGTCTCTCTTCTCCTGACCCCACATTGGTTCATTGGTCAGAGCAGGTGAGGCCATTGTCTTAAATCTCTCTAAGGCATTCTAATGAGCAGCCAGGATAGAAAACTATGAGCTATTTTACAAATTTTTACCACTGAAGATGCAGAGAGGTGGAGTGGTTTGCTCAAGATCACATAGTTTTTAAGTAGCAAAGCCAGGACACAAACTCTGGTAGTCTAGGTGCAAAACCCCCTCCACTGTCTTTGACACAAAAGCCCCTGGCACATGATCAGGTAGCCACCTGATGCTGTTTCCAGAACTGCTGCTCATCTTTGAAAGTTTGCTTGGCAGACTAATCTGCCACACTCACCTGTCAGCTGCTGCAGGTGTCAGGGACTGAAAGCTATGGAGCTGGAACAGTTTTCCTTCTGTGACCAGTAAGCCAGACTGGCCTTCCGTATCTAGAGTTCAAAGGAGAATAAGATGCACAGAGACTAATTGTGAGTTCTAACTAGGAGTGCTTACGGATTGCTCTGGCCTTCGTTTCCACATAGAACTATTTTCTGGTACACTACATTGGCATTTTGATTAATGTTACATTCTTGGCTTGTTCTTCAGTTGCAGCAACACACAGATTTCTGTCTACACATACTATTAACTGTCATCTGAGCTTCCCACTCAAGGCAGCTGATAATTACACATTCTGGAAGCCGAGTGTCACAACCAATTAACCTGACAGGCTCCACTGATTTGGGTAGAAATGGAGGCTGTACAAATCTGTTTTGTGGTATCTCAGTATAAATAGAGAAGTGATTAAGTGCAAGGACTACAATAAAATAACACTGGCTTAACCCCAGGCACATGAGGGATGAGTAGAAAGATTTTGAGCTTTGGATCCAAACAGACCAAAGTTCAAATCCCAGATCTGCCACGCACTAGCTGAATGGCCTTGCACAAAAGTTACTTAACCCTACTTTTATTTTCACCTATCTATCTACCACAAAAGTACATTTAAAAATGCATGTGATTAAAGGAAATAATAAATGTCTCTATGCTTAGCAGGCCAGCTTAAGAAATACAACTGAACAGTATTCCCCAAGCTTTCACACTCCCTCTCTCCCCAGCCTCTCTTAATCACCCCCTTTCTTCCATCTATAATCTCCCACCTGTATATGCACCTCTACATATATTTATATTCTGTTCTGAACTTTAAAGTTATGTTACATGCATGTCTTCTGTACCTATTCCACATTATGTGTAGGATCAATTCACATTTATGATCACTACTATATAGCATGACATCAATCGCACATAAATAATGTATGCAACCATTAGACTTTCAATGGCCACTTGAAAAGCTTGGTATTTTGAGAAATATTAAAATAAGTCATTTCTGCAGAATTTCTCCTGGTGTATCATTGCCAATTTTCTAGAGCAGGAGTCAGCAAGCTCTATAGCCCAAGGGCGAAAACCAGGCTACCATCAGTTTGTTTGTTTCTTAAATATATTTTTATTGATTTCAGAGAGGAAGGGGGAGGGAGAGATAGAAATATCAGTGATAAGAATCATTGATCAGCTGCCTCCTGCACGCCCCCTGCTGGGGATTGAGGCCGCAACCTGGGCATGTGCCCTTGACCGAAATCCCAGAACCGCAAGCCAATACTTGGTGGGCAAGCCGTTGCTTTATCCACTGAGTCAAACAGGCAAGGGCATCCATCAGTTTTTGCAAATAAAGTTTTATTGGCAAATAGCCACCTGTTTACATATAGCCTATGGCAGCTTTCCAGCTACCACAACACAAGATCCGATTTCCTCTCCTGAATGGCTCCGCATTCCCAAGGTGCTCAACACAAAAATTATCCCTCCACTCCAAAAGGCCCAGTTTTCTTTTTGCTTCAGAATACATATTTGATAAAATAAAATAAACAGTCATTTAAAGAAACAGTCTAAATTATTAGCAACTGCTTCTAAAAAATAATTTCCTTTCCTTGAAGGCAAGAATGTTACATTTCAAACATGCTGAAAGGTCAAGGGAAATCATTGTGCTCATCTGGGGATAGTGGTTTAGGCAGGACTGACAGGAACAAGAGTAAAGAATGCTATTTGGAAATAAAAGGGCTGTGTGTGTTTCTACAACTTTCTACCTCCTTCTTCCTACACTTGATCTCACTTAGAGACTATCCTTCCTGGCAATGATCTCTTCCTTCTCTCTAAGGCAACTTGTCCTAAGTTTCTAGATGATTCTTAAAGAAACCAAATGTGTGGGCTAGTCTGGCCAAATGTGTGGCCACTACAAGAAAAATGCCAAGAATCTCACATCCTGGGAGCTTTGGTCAGGGAATTCACTGCCACGCATCTTTACCAGATTCCAATCCCGTGTCTCAGAGCTCCCCCGGCAGTGCCCCAGGCAGCTTCATCCTGAAGTCTGTTATTTGCTCCTGGTAGACATATGTCACTTCCCAATAAGTAGTAAGTGTGGTTTGTGGAAAATCCTTGGAACTTCATGCCAAACAGACTAACCTTGGGAAATCTTGTATCCATTGATACCCAGACTTCTCTGATAGGTTCTACTACTGTTTTCTGCTCTGACATGTTTTAATTAAGCCATCTGCTAGACTCCTCATTTCCATTTCATTTTCAGCAAGCATTTTTAAATAGGCAGCAACTACAACAGACATAGTGCTGCTATAGGTAAAGATGGGCTTGAAATAGTCCCAGTCCTGAAGGGTAGCAGTATCCTATATAATAAATGCCTAATATGCAAATTGTCCCCTCTACCAGGAGTTTGACCGCTTGCTATGACATGCGCTGACCAGCAGGAGGAAGCACAGAACATGGTGGGTGTCAGCAACACGACGCTGGCAGCAGGCGGCAGTGGAGGCGCTGCCGGCCCCAATGGGCCCTGATGAGAGCAGGACCACGGCAGGTTAGTAGGTGGTGCTAGGCCAAGGTGGGTGCAAGTGGGGCCGGATCACCCCACCAATTGCCCCGCAGATGGCAACCAGTGGTGGAAACAGGGGGCGGGGCTGCTGCCAGGCTCCCAGGTGCTGAGGGAGCTGGGCTGGGGCCCGATAACTCAGGTGGAGTGGGGTATGTGGGAGCCCAGCTGTCCAGGTGCTGCCCAGGGCCCAGAGGTCTGCTGAGACCTGCCCTTCCACAACAGACGCTCATGCTTCAATCACTGGCCAGGCCTAGGGGCCACATCCATGCACGAATTTGGTGCATGAGACCTCTAGTCTATAATATTTGCAGGACTCGTGCAGAAGAAAAATGCAGGGCTACTTGCTTGAAAGTTCTTAAGGTTTTCAAGATGGTGATGGGTGATAGCATACCATTCAAGCAGGTGTGAGGTCCTTCTAAACATGGGGCACCTTGCAACTCATGTCCGTGAAGCCAACTCTCATAATCTAGCAGGTGAGATAGACATGAAAGTAGCTATCTTAAAAGGCAAGGAAGTAAAACAGTTATGTTAAGTGTCCCGGAGTGTCACAGGCACGTAATTCTAAAGGATGATCAGAGTAGGCAACCCACAGTAGGAGGTATTTAAACTGGACCCTAAGTGAATGAAGATATTTTTGTAGAGAGAGACTATGACCAAATGCTTTCCTGGCTGAGAAACAGCACAAGAAAAATTTTGTGGTGTGACAATGTTGGCTTTATAGAGAAGAGGCAGGTAGGCCACTGGGGTTAGGATGTATGTGATGCAGTGAGGAACCTAGAAAGGTCTCCTGAAGTCAATTATTGGGTGTTTCTAGCACCTTGAATTCTTGAAATTTGGAATCTGAATGGATATACCGAGCCTTCTGAGATGTTTAAGTAGGAGAATGACATGTTCACTTCTAGAATTCCAGAAAAAGACAGTAACTTCAGTTTTAATCTGGGAAATGGATCACAGAAGAAAGAGACGGAAACTAGATAAACTTTCAGGAAATAGATCTTAGCGCCCAGAGCAAGAAGATGAGGCCCAGACTACAGGGAGAAAAGGAGGCAAACAGAAGATGCACTGAATTGGCCCTTCCTCCTTTAAGAAAAGGAAAAGGGAATTGATAGGAATTTACATTTGTTTTTGTTCTTTTCTTATTGCTTTTCAAGGCACTTTATTGAGGTATGATTGGCATATAAAGAGCTGTACATACTTAATAGATATAACTCAATGAGTTTGAGTCTAAGTATACACTTGTGAAATCAACATCAAGGCCATAGACATATCCACATATCCATCACCTCCCAAAGTTCCCTCCCATCCCCCTTTGATATGTGTGTGTGTGTGTGTGTGTGTGTGTGTGTGTGTGTGTGTGTGTAAGAACATTTACCACAGAATTCATTCTCTTGAAAAATTTTAAACATACAAGTATCGTTAGCTATAGGCACTACGCTCTGCAGTAGACGTCCTGGACTTATTTATCTTGTATGCATAAAAGTCTGTACACTTTGACCACCACCTCTCATTTCCCCTCCTCCCATCCCCTGGCAACCACCATTTTACTCTCTGCCTCTATGAGGTTGATTATTTTAGATTCTGCAAAAAAGTGAGGGGTGGATGGGTTACAAATATTCAAGTAGCTCTCCTGGAGAACTCAATGTCAAGCTTAGGAAGATTGTTCTTGTGCCTTGCCAAGCAATGAAAAGGACAACCCCCAGTAGTACGTTCTAGGCATGGGAGCTAGAGGCCAGGTAAACTCATAGATGTCATGGTCAAGGACAGAAAGACCTACCCTGAGCTGCCCATACTATTGTATGTTCGTTTCAATCAAACAGCTGATCTGTTGAGCTGCAGATGAGTCTAAAACATCTAATCCTACCAGAAGTGGGCAGTCTCAGGTAAACTCACCCAGAAAAAAAAAATCCTTCCACATATGTAACATAAAAGACTCAGAAAGCATTACGTTTTAAATTGATAAATGGGTAGGAAGCAGAAAAATAATTGTATAAAATGCCCTTGCATGATCTGTTTAAATACCCAAAGCATCACTTTGTATGGAAGAAATTTTTAACAAAATACAAAATTTTGATATAAAAATAGATGACAAACATTAAAATATCAGTTTCTTGCTGTAACTCAAATCAAGATAGCTGCAGCATATTAGAGTTGTATAGAAAGAGTTCAGTTCAAATCATGGTTCTGAAACTTACTACTGATCTGATCTAAGGTAAGTCATTTAGTTTCTCTGAAACTCTGTGTCCTCGTCTTGATAATGAACATAATGTTATTTGTTTTTCAAACTTCCCAAGATTATTATATTGGGCAAAGGTTGAACAGGTACCCAACAAGCCTTGCAGTTCTCCAAAGTGCTCCAGAAATCTAAGGTCTTATCAGCCATACTACTGACCTTGGAGTCTGTAATTTTTTCTTCTACAGCTCTAATTTACTTCTTTAGTAAATAGATATAGTCCAAGAAATGTGGAGAAGAAACCACTTGAATTGTTGCGTGGTTTTTGTTTTTGTTGTTTAGACACACTTACAACAAATATTAGCAGAGACCATAACAAGAGATTGCACCATAGGAGGAGTAAATAGAAGCCCTGCCAGACCCTTCAGTGTGGAACCAAGGAAATACATTCCATTGATGTCTTTGAGGCATATGGGAAATGTTAAAATAAATGAACCAAACAAATACTTGTAAATCACATTTCTCTTGCTTCCCTGCCTCCCAACAAAAAACACTCATAAATCATCCATTTTACATATAAGCACAGTTGTTACCTCCTACTTGACTGCTTCTGAGTGTGCAAACTGCCCATGTTAAGTCCCAGCACAAAGAACTCAGCTGGCTCTTGCTCTGATATGTCTTAGGTTCACTAGGGACTGACTTCTTCTTTGTTGTATCCTCATCTCTTAGTTCAGGCCTGATGCTCAATCATTGGGGAGGGGATGAATGAGGATTAAAGAGTTCCCTTAGCAGTGTCCACAGCCAGATTTTCTTTCCCATATGATTATCAAATTTGGGGGGTAGATTTTGTTTACCTCCTGTCAAGGGTATTTTTCTAAAGAGAACCAAGAATAATGAAGACATCCTTTTGTGTTTCATAATATCACAATTCCACCCAATGCATAATTTCAGTATTTGCACAGTTGTAGTGAGTATTCAGTGGGTTTATACATGTAAAGAGTTCAGTGTTTGTGTGATAGATCCTCAAAAAGCTAAAGAGTACATTATCCATTCTGCCTCATGAAAGGCAGAATAGTGGCTCTAAAGCCAGACTACCTTGAATTATATCCCAGCTTTGATACTATTGCTATGTGACCCAGGAACGTAACTTAACATCTCAGAGCCTCATTACTTCAGGCCTATAAAGGGGGATATAATACTGTTATCTTCATAGCATTGCTGTGAGGCTCACATGAGATAGTCTGCTTGAAGACGATGAAAGAAAATGAATCACATGAATGTGGTTGGAGCACAGTAAGCACTCGATAAATACTATAAAATAAAGAAAACCTCATAAACATTTGTTAATCACCTGATGTATACAAGAAACTCATCTAGCTGCTATGGGGAGAGACAAGGCCTAGGCCCAACCCTCATGGAGTTCAGATTCTAGGCAAAAAGGATCTCAATCAGGAGAATAATCAATATAAAAAACAATTAGATATCCTCTCTATTGTTCTCCCAAAGCATAATTGAGAGAAAAAGAGTCTTAAAGTTGCCATGTAAATGGACTATTAAATGCCCCCTAAGACTTCAGCTCTTGGATATAAGTTGTATATAAAATAAAAAGAACAACTTTATCATGCTGAAAATTTTATATTTAACATCATTTAATCCTTACAACAAAAATGCAAATTAAGTATGGTTACCCTCATTTTACAGATTGAAGTTCAGAGAAGATAAATAATTGCCCAAGGTCATGTATCGAGTGTATTCCATAGCAACACACACCAATCATGACTGGAGACTCTCCGTGGTCTTTCGCAGAACTTGGCTGCTGTATCAATGAGCTCCGTGGGAGTATATTCTCTCACCAAGAACATTTCCTGAACCGGGGGGTGCCCCACAGGCTGGGGTGGTGGCTGTGCTTTAGTTTCCCTGTGTCAGGGGCCCTCAAACTACAGCCCGTGGGCCACATGCAAATACAAATATTGTATTTGTTCCCGTTTTGGGGTTTTTTTTTTTACTTCAAAATAAGATATGTGCAGTGTGCATAGGAATTTGTTCATAGTTTTTTTTTTAAACTATAGTCCGGCCCTCCAACAGACTGAGGGACAGTGAATTGGCCCCCTGTTTAAAAAGTTTGAGGACCCCTGCCCTGTGTACTGGGGGGTCAGACAGCATGGGGCCCTCCCACATGCTCCTTTCCACGTTTCTCACTTTCCTAGGGATTCCACCTCCTAGTGTCCCAATCAGGCTTTGTCACAGCGCTCAGACCTTAATCCTCAGGGAGCACCTCCTCATCTTGCAAAACTGCATGCTAATGTCTCCGTCTTGTAATCCTGCTCTCCCACCTGTCCGTCAGCCCCAAATCTAGCAGAGCAGTGGATAACTCCATGTGCTTTTCTAACCTCGGCTCTTCTGCCAACTTTCTAACTTGAGCTTCAGCCTCCCGTTGGCCCACAGTCAGGCCAGTCCACTGTGGCAGCCAGCGCTTCTCTTCCTTCTCCCAGTGTGCTCTGCACTGTCCTTCAAACAAGTACAGTAGACCAGCCAGGGATTCCGGGGCCTCCCCATACTCACGAGGCAGTCCACAAGCACCTAACACTTGGGACACCCTTCCCCACATAGAGGCTGATGGCCAACTGAGAATTTCCCCCACAGATGCCTCTTTCCCAAGGCCCACTTCTTTGGTCTCCTGGCTGCGTCACTAATTATTGGTTCACAACCTCAGGAGTTCCCCAGATAAAATGTGAAACTAGTTTCTGTACATGGAGGGCAAGGAGAGACTGAGGAAAGAGGAAATCTATCCCAGATTGCTAAGTGGCGGTCCTAATAAGTGGGGGACCTTACATACTTATCTTGTCTTGTGGGCAGCTGCAAGGCAGAGCCCCATACCACCTGTCAGAATCTTAAAAGCTTATAAGAAGCCTGAATGGGGTTCAGTCATGTATTCACTCCAGCCTGTCTCAACACCTTACTCTCTCAAGGCTATGCCCTTGAAATGGCTCCAGCTATGAGAACAATGGGCAGAACACTGGTTCCAAGGACAGGGAGGTGAGAGGAGCCTCTGACTGCCCCTGTCCAAATCTCTGATCAACAAGCGGTCACGTGCCCTTGATGACCTCCTCCAACAACAGGTGTAATCAAGTCACATGTCAAGTGTAACTGCTTTAACAAACAAACCCAAACATGTGTAATGGACATGCACACTAGAAGCTTATTTTTTGCCTACATAATAATACTGGGTTGGCAAATGGGAAGACAGAGATGCAGGCTTCCAGAAGCTCTGTCAATGTGTATCTTCTAATAAAAATAGGGAGGTAAAGAGGATGGAGGACAATAGATGGGGGGTGTACTGGGCCAGGTCTGGAAGTGGTACACATGCATTTTGCTAAGTTTCCACAGTTTAGAATCCAGTCTAGTAGCCACCCTTAACTCCAGGAGGAGACAGTAAAAGTAGATTCCCATCCATAACTCTGTACTTTGGAATGGGGAACGTAAATACTTGTGTATCTTTGGATTTCTTTAGACCAAAAAGTAAGTATCAAAGCCACGACTCCAACCCAGGTCTCTTTCCAAAGTTTATGCTTCTGAACACTGGGAGTCAGAAGGGCCACCTATAAGCCCTGTATTGCCCCTAAGTGCTATACATGTTTCAAATAATCTCAGCCCCAAAACAATGCTAGAAAGTGAGCTCTGTTATTTATAGACAAAGAAAGTGTGCCACAGAAGAATTAAACTGCTTGTTCTGTTCTTGTGTGACAATTAGGTGACAGAGTATGTATTTGATCAGGGCCTTCACTGCCCCAGTCCCTGATCTTGACAACTTCCCAGTAATATTCCAGCTCTGTGTGTAACCCTAAAGACATGTTCTGAGATCAGCCTTGAACAATATCTTCTACTCATTATCCCAGGAGCGGAACTGAGTTCTCCCCATCCCTGAGCCTCACCACCCCACCCCACCCCTTCATAAGATGCCATCAAAGACCCTGAGACATTCAATGGACTATTATTTTGGCCTGTATGATAGCATCACTAGATTATCCAAGAATTCCACAATAAAACACCCTACAGAGAGAAAAAGGTTTTGGCTTTTGACACAAAGATTGAATGTACTTGCAGCTTTTATAACACAACATTTCTCACAAAATGCTTGCCATAAAATGGTGACATTTGTCAAGACTAAAAAGCTATAATTCTATTCATATACTACTTTGAAGTTGAAAACTAAAATTGCATTTACTGGACATAGATTTTAAAACCTCTATTTTCAAAGTAACCACAGAGCAATTTTTTTTACAGTGGAGTCTTATATCACAGGAAGTTTCATAGTGGTTGCTTCTGAAAGGATTTCGTGGCATTGTTGCTTATGATCTCAGGCTTTGGAACCAGGTTACATGTGTTTAAATCCCAGCTCTGTCACTTCTCCTAGCTGTGTGACCAGGGCAAAGGTATGTACTTAATGTCTCTATACCAGTATTTCTCAATCTGTGAAATGGAAACAAATACAGTACCTACTGTAGTGTTTTTGTAAAGACTAAAGGACTTAAGGTGTTTGATGAATCACTTGTCATAATGCTTGATCTGTGGGAAACATTCACCAGATTGTGTACGGTAATAAGGCATTTGATTTTCTCACTTATTTTTTTTTAGATTTAGATCCCTTCATAATGGATCAGAGAGAAATTCTTCTTTCTAATATCCCAAACCCATCCATTAGCACAGCAATGATGATCAACCTGCAGGTGATCTGCTTCTCATCCTGTATGAGAGGGTGGCCTCAGGTATATCCCTTCACCTAGGTTTACCCTGCTCACCTAGTACATGATCAGGGTAATACTACTTTGTACCTGCAGAACTAAAATGAGAAAAAAAGGCTTTATAGCACAGTTGTTTAACAGTTCAGTATTAGAGCCAGATACACACATATTAAAAGTCTCCCAATCTGTGTGGCCTTGGCCAAGTCACTTCTCTCCATACCACAGCTTTCTTATCTTTAAATGGCTTCATCATAATGCCACCTGCATAGGTTCCCTAGGAAGATTAAATCTGACACTATACTTACCACTTTATAAAGACACTAGAGTGTTGATGCACGAAATTTGTGCAAGAGTAGGCCTTCCTTCCCCCGGCTGCTGGCACCGGCTTCCCTCTGACACCCAGGACCCAGGCTTCCCTCACAGAGGCAGGCCCCACCCACCCGCTGCAGCCCGCCGGTGACCTGGGCCTCCCTCTGTGAGGCAATCATGGGGCAATGGCCGGGCCCCTGACCAATTGCATCACACCCTCCTTGTCTGGCCTGGCACCAGTGGGTGTTACTGCATGGTCCCGATGGTCATCCAGATGGTCGTCTACTGTTCAGCCCTTCGGTCAATTTGCATATTACACTTTTATTATATAGGATAATAGGTCTTAAATGAATTCATAAATCCTTGAGGCCTTACAGTGAATGCTTATTTTTTTTCTTTAAATAAAGACATTGTAAAATGTAAAATGGTGCCATTGCTACAAAAAACAGTTTGGCAGTTCCTCAAAAAGTTAAATTTAGGATTATTATGTGATCCAGCCATTCTCCTCCTTAGTATATACTCAAAAAAATGAAAACATATGTTCATGCAAAAAAAAGGCATACACAAATGTTTATAGCAGCTTGAGTCATAATATCCAAATGGGAAAGCAACCCAAATGCCCACCAATTGATAAATGGATAAACACTAGCAATACAGCCAGCAATAAAAGGAAACAAAATACTAGTACATCCTACAACATGGATGCACCTCAAAACTTTATGCTAAGGGAAAGAAGCCAGACACAGAAGACTATGTGTTGTACCATTCCATTTGTATGGACTATCCAGACTAGGCAAGGCTATGGAGACTGAAAGTACATTACTGGTTGCCAAGAGCTGGTGAGGAAGGGAAGAAAAGATGAGGAGCTAATTGGCATGGGATGTCTTTTGGAGGTGATGAAAATATTTTAAATTCACCTGTGATGATAAAAGTCTGGTGAAATTTATGGTATGTAAATTATATCTCAATAAAACTGCTTACAAAGAATATGTGTAATGGTAACTATCTACCATAAGTTCTTAGCTGGAATGTCCAACATACTGCTTTGTGTGATATAAACACTCAAAATGTAACTATCAAGTGAAGAGCAAAAGAGAGAAGCCTAACTTTCCCTCTGAAATCTCCTGTCATTCAAAGAGATTCTTCACTCTCCTCCTGAAATCGAGCTGAATTAAGTCTCCAAGCAAACCTAAACGAGTTGACAGCAAGACTTCCCTCCTGCAGCTAAGTATCGCTGTAGGAATTAGATTCCAGGCTACCTTGTTCTTCTCTCTAAAAGAGCAATAATTCTCACCGACAAATGCATTCTCTTTCATACTCAACCCAACAGTTTGAAGATAATAACTTTTAAAAAATATATATTTTATTGATTTTTTTACAGAGAGGAAGGGAGAGGGATAGAGAGCCAGAAACATCGATAAGAGAGAAACACTGATTAGCTGCCTCCTGCACAAACCCTACTGGGGGTGTGCCCGCAACCAAGGTACATGCCCCTGACCAGAATTGAACCCGGGACCCTTCAGTCCCCAGGCCGCCCCTCTATCCACTGAGCCAAACCGATCAGGGCAAGATAAGAACTTTTATTTTTATAAGAACTTTTTTTTAACTAGTTCACCAGATTAAAATATTTTTTTTTTTTCCTTTTATTGAACTTATTGGGCTGACACTGGTTAACATTTTACAGGTTTCAGGTACACAATTCTACAACAGTATTATATGTTCACCACCCCAAGTCAAGTCTCCATCCATCATCATTTATCCCCCTATGCCAGGGGCGGAGAACATCCAGCCCATGGGTCATATAAGGCCCATGAAATAATTTGGTCTGGCCCTGTCAAGGCATTAAGGGTGAGTTAATTAAATGTTTGACCAAATATAGCAGGCTAATATTTAAGTTGATAATTTGGTATGGCCCACAAATATATAATAATAAAAGCGTAATATGATAATTAGACCAGATGTCCTTTCAGACATCCTTCCTTTGGGACAAAGCTGCAGTGGGCGGGGGCGGGGGCCAAGACCCTTGCACGAATTTCATGCATTGGGCCTCTAGTGATGTTATAAATATCCAAATGTCCCTTGGCAGAAAAAAGGTTTCCCACCTCTGCCCTATACCCTCTTCCACCTCCCTCCACCCTCTCCCCACAGCAATCACCACACCGTTGTCTGTGTCCATATGTTTTTTTCTCTTTTTTGTTTCTCTTTTGCTCAATTCCTCCACCAGAGTATGATTTTTTCCTCCGTGTTTATGGGTTGTTGGAGGAAACTAACCTAACTTATTCATCTATTTAAATAATACTTACAGATCACCTACCCTGTGCCAAGAACTAGCCCAGATGTTAGATATTCTCAAATTCTTGATCTCCTTGGGCATTATCTAACAGAAGCATTTTGTTTCCTTGAGATGGCTTAGGTGTAATAAAAAAAAGTAAATTTTCTTTAAAAATATATATATTTTATTGATTTTTTTACAGAGAGGAAGGGAGAGGAATAGATAGTTAGAAACATCGATCAGCTGCCTCCTGCACACCCTCTACTGGGGATGTGCCCGCAACCAAGGTACATGCCCTTGACCAGAACTGAACCCAGAACCCTTGAGTCCACAGGCCGACGCTCTATCCACTGAACCAAACCAGCCAGGGCAAAAAAAGTAAATTTAATTAAGGTATGGTTGGCCATCCAGAAAAAAAAAAAAGTCAAAAGTATGCTTTAGTCAACTAAGATTTTTAAGCAAAAAATCATAATCTTCTACTGTCCATTGAGACATTGAGAAACCATTCCTAATTGCTCTGGTCCCGTGTCTTCTATATAAACCAAAGGTATTATTGATCCAAAGAGAATGTTGAAAGGAATGTATTTTCCAATGAATAACCTGATTCCCCAAACACAAATTCCAGCTATAGTTTCTAAGGCAATGAAGGGAAGAAATGGCAGGGATGAAGACAGCATGGACCACTGAGGCACCAAATGAGTCCTGCAGCCTCCTCTGTGCTCCAAGCTTTCCTTTGGCCATTCCCTTCTGCGTTCAACTGGCTTCAATTACCTCTAGATTTAACTTCAGCAAACAACAAAGTATTGAAAACTCAATTTTCCATTCTTCAAAGTGCATTACTAGAAAAAGTGAAATGCAAGGCAACAAAGAGCATTTAATCATTAGGATCTTGCCCCTTGCTGTGGTGAAACCACACAGCTTGGCCCACTTCCAGGGCTAGAATTAATGAATGAGCAAGATTCTCAGGGAAAGCCTTTAACTACAGCCTGCTTAGGCCTCAGAGCCTGCCCCTTTATTGCTCTTGGCATGTCTGCCTCTGTTTCTAATGGATCACCTTCCCCCAGGAATACGCACAGAGAGAAAGGTACAGCCTTATGAATTCATGTTTTCATTTCTTTTCTTCTCTTTAGAAACAGACTTAAGGAGATTTAATTATGCCAAAGCAGAAAAGCCTTGAGTCCTAAGGCTCAGACAGCAGTCAATTGTGTTCCTCCTCGGCCATTTCTCAGCTCTGGGGAATGTGGTGCTTGCCTGTGGCCTCGTCCTGGGCTACAGTATCTCCACACCAAGTCTTCTCTAAGCTCGGATCTCAAGGGCCCACCCAGCATCAGCATCATGGATGCCTTTACCCAGCCTCATCCTTCTTGAAAAGGTGGATTATTGTGGGGTTGAGATCAAGGGCAAAGCTGGCTATATCCCTGGGGCTGGAACTCTGTTAGACAACCAAAGGTAAGAGCTCCTTGTCTTTTACTAGAAGTCCTCTTTTGATTGCTTTTCTCCATAAAGCCGGAGCAGGACAACAGGCCTGACGATGCTCTGTGACATTTGTTATATGTTCGCCACTCAGTAGGCACCCAGTTCTCTTTTGGAGAGTTCCCTCCCCTTTCTCTGGAAACAGCCTCACAACTTGCTGTGGTGAAACCACACAGCTTGAATCACACTATCAATGAATCACCCTGCTCATCTCTAACTAACAGGTGAGCACATGACATAAGTTGGGACCACATACGCTCTCTCCCCCAAATTTTAGCCTTCAACAGAAGGATTAAAGAAAACACTGAGCATGGATTTCCCTCCCCCTTGCCCCCCTTGGGGAAGAGAAGTGTTTAGGGGAAAAGATTTTATAAAGAATCTACTTGGAGTCTCCTCCTCACACTGCCCCCAGCACATACAGACAGCTGCTGTAGCCCTGTGTTCCACCCCCTCCCTTAAGGTCCATGAGGAACTCCATATCCTTCCAATAAATTCCCTCTTTGCATAAGTTTCTGTTATTTGAAACCAAGCAGCTGCATAATAGGTTCAATTTTTCTCAGTTTAATAAAGCCAACTCAAGCATATGACTAAAGACCTGGTCTCTAAAGATGGCCTATGCTTCCAACCTTCTAGGAAATCTTAATGAGTGCACCTTTTCCTTGTGGTGCAGCACTTTATAGACCTTAAAGTGCTTTTTCTCTCCATCTACACACACACGGGTGCATATATATAAGTACACACTCATATATACACATGCACATGTGGGGGGGGGAGGGCAGAGAGAAAGAGTAAGAGAGAATCATTCTCAATTGAAACTAAAAAAAAAAAAAAAAACAGCAACTCTGTGACGTAAGTAACTATTGAACACAGAAATAGGTGGAGTGAGCTGCTCAGAAAAATAGCAGGGTTGTAAGAGTCCTCCGATTCTCTGGCTCCAATCCAGATATCTTTCAAGTGAATAATACACAGAAGTACAAAACTACATCTTTTAACGCTTTCTAATGAAGTATGATAGATGCCTTGCCTCATTTAATTCTCTTCATAACCCTCTAAGATCCTATTAGTCTTATTTAAAACTATGAGGTCAATGAGATTTTTAGGTCAATTGTCCTAGTTCCCGGCCACCAAGGTAGAAGGGTGAAGTGATGCATGCCCAGGTCGTTCTGACTGTAAAGTCTATGAACTGTTCCCCACGTCATTATCCACTGTCTACGATGGGGGGAAAGAGACCATGAATGGATTTAAATCAGGATCAATTTTTAATAAATGCTCTTTGGTAGTTGGTTTAATGGTAGGGGAGGAGATTCTTACCACTGTACATAAATCAACATTAATTTAGGGTAAAGAGTTTAATGTTTAAAAATAAAACAATAGACAAAGTAGAATAATTTATTGGCAAGACTTTTCTGATTCCAGGGTGAGGAAAGACTTTCTAAGCAGAAGACCAAAGGAAGAGTCTTAAATTATTGGTATATTTGACAGCATACCAATTAAAAACATATGTAATACAAAAAGTACTAGGAATTGAATTCAAAGACAAACAGAAAAAATGTTTCTAAAATACATTACAAAAGATGAGTAGTCTTAATAAATGTGTGTGTTAAGATATATACACACACACACATCTTCTAAAACAAACAAAATAAAAAAACACTTCAATTTTTAAAAAGATTCAACAGTCATAAAGAATCAGATCACAGCCTGGACAGTGTTGCTCAGTGGGTTGAGCATCATCCCATGCACCAGGAGGTCACCGGTTCCATTCCCAGTTAAGGTACATACCCAGGTTTCTGGCTCCATCCCTGGTGGGGGGTGTCCAGCGGGCAGCCGATTGATGTTTCTATCTCTCTCTCCCCCTCTTCTTTCCTCTCTAAAATCAATAAAAACATATTAGATAGATAGATGATAAATAGATTAGAAAGAAAGAAAGTGCTAGTACTAACGAATCCAAGTCTCACTTTATTGGTTTACCTGCTTCTCTGGTGACACTGAGAGACAGTGGTGCCCTGTGTGCAGTGCCCAGGGTGTTCCCTGGTGGCCCTGCAGAGCCCCCTTCACATGGCTCCCTGACTTGCCAGATCTGACTGCGCACCCCCTTCCTGCACACCATCCTTCCCTCACCCCACTCTGATGTCCCCCAGAGCCTTTTGCTGCTGGGGCTTCGACCTGAGCAACTAAGTCACCTGGAAAGAACCCATCGTGGGGAGCTGAGGAAGAGAGTTAAAATGAAGAGAAAGTAACTGAATAGCTCTTGACCCATCAGTTCCTCTTAATTCCTGTCACCGTGAGATCCAGTCACCATTCATTCCTTTTCCCCCAACTCCCTCCAAGCCATTCTCTATCCTGCATCCAAAGGACTCTAAAACTCACATCCAGGCGCTTGAAAACCTTTCAATAGTTTCCGGTACATTTAGGATAAGCTCCAAACCTATGGACAGAGGATAGATATAAGGTGGGCCTCTCCTCACTGTCGACCTTCACCTCTCCCATCCTGGTTGTCCTGAATGTCCACTCACCTCCAATGAGCCACGCTCTCCACTGGGTCTCCACACAGGTGCTTGCTTTCTCTAGCACCCCCTCTACCATCTCCAGGGCAATCACACTTGCCTTCACCCTTCACCTAGCTAGCCAATGCCTCCTCTTTCTTCGGATTTCAATTTAAACTATTGTTTCAGGGATGCCCCCCATCCTGAGACAAGGCAAGGTTCCTATGAACTCTTTCATCGCCGGCCGCACACGCACAGTATTTTGCCATCATTGATCCAATGTCTGTGCTCTCTGATAGGCCGCGCTTTCACTGAGAGCCAGGCTTGCTCCTGCTGTATTTCAGGGGCTTTACTACATCCCCGGATCTCGTCCCCAGATCCACGATAAGCACTGAGGTATATATGCATTCATGAACTTGGATTGAAGACTGTTCAAGGGTACCTGCGGGCTTCTCTGCAGGACACACAAGCTGGAGAAACAAAAAGAGTGGGGAAAAAATCCAAAAAAACAGCAACAGCAGGGTGTATTTTCAAAGCATTGGGCACAGCTCAGCTCAGGGAAAGCAGCAAGCATGGCAGGCCTCCTGGGGACACAAAGATCGGGGAGCGCTCACCACTGAGGCATGAGGAGAAGGGAAGCCTGGATCAGGAACTCCTCGGAGGTGGGGCTGCGCGGAGAAGGACGCCTGCGCACAAGCAAAGCAATGGACGTGAGCCTGCCGTTCAGGAGGGTGTCAGGGAGTCAATACCCGACCACTCTCTCCACCCACTCCTGTCGGGGTCCTCCATTGCAGGGCAAGGAGGCACGGTCACGGTCACGTGGTCCATGTGACCCGGGCTTCCAGGGCGCAGGGCCGGGCGGAGGAGAACAGAATGGAGAGCGGACTTGGAGGAGAACCTGCACCAGCAGAGGCAGGTCTCAGCTCGGCATCATTTACACCCCTCAGCGCCCGGCACCTAGACTGTGGGAAAGGGATCGACTCAGCTGAATTGACTGAAACAGAATGGAGCCGGATTGCTCTGAGTGGAACCCACCAGCCTGCAGATCGTTCCCCAGCCAGGAGGGTCCCATCTGCACCCCTGAATTCCACTCTCCGCCTCCTGGGTGAGCAGGGGTCGGAAAGCCACGCAGCGCATGCTCCAAGCAAGGCCAGTGAACTCTGGCAGCTCACTGCTACACAACATTTTACAGGACTGGATGTTTTATTTTTAATTACTGGGTCTCCCTCCCTGCTAGGTTTGTGAGGCATAATCATTTGGGCAAAGAAATCTTGTTTCTATTTGGGGGTTTAGTCCCTAAGAGGCAGTAAACTGTTAAAGGTTTATACACACGTATTTAAAGAAAAAGAAAGAAAGAAAAGTGCAACTTTTACGTGGGGTTTCCAGCATTGTGCCGTGGCAGCGCTGCAGGCCTCCAGGTGCTGGCACTGGCGTGCACACAGCAGCACCTTGTGAACCTGCAGCTGGTGATTTCCCAGCAGCTCCTCCCGCACAGGCCGCTGGAACAGCACTTGCCTGGGGCAGGTGGCGTGCCAGAGGCCAGGCATTGGCATCCCACTAGGAGGCCGGGCGTTTCACAGAGTCCTGGAGTCAGAGATTCAGGCCAAGACTCAGGCTGACTCAAAAGGAGCCCATCCAAAAAATCACTCACGTTAGTGGAAAGAATTGCCCAACTCTTCATTTCAAGTACCAACCCAATGATCGGATGGTCCCCTGCTTTGCTTCACCAGCATAGGCCCACTTTTAGGAAAAGCATCGTTTAAACCCAGCCATTAAACTTGAGCACAATGCAAACAGTTGTGCTAGAGGGGCTTCTGTGACTCCAGTATTGGAAACAGAACCCAAACTATCTGTTATAGGAGACCTACTCCTTGTCAGACTGTTGGTATAATAATGAAAATTATAATAAGGCTTTCCCTTACAATTAAAGCAATCTGGGTAATAGTGGCTATACAGAGGATCAAAAACACCTATCTTGATGCCAAGAACAAAAACCCACACAACCCCCATAAAATTCGTGTTTTGCACAGTCAGCTTTATAATAGCACAGTGATTTGGATTAGTTGTGTAATATGAAAACTCAAAAAGTTACACCATTCACTACAACCTACCTGGTGTGTTCATTGCGACAGAGAAGCAGTTTTTAAATTACGTTCCAGTAGCATCAAGTGGGGTAGAGAATTGAAAACGATAGGGAGAACTTTTAAGCCAAAAGCGTAGATTTCACATTAATCAAAGCTATTGGAAAACTCCTGACCCCCTGGGGAGTCCTGAAACAGATATTGGAACCAAAAGAACAAAGGCAAGATGAAAGAACCAATGATCAATCCACTGAAAAATCTTGATACAGGTGTTAGAACCAAAAGAAGAGAGAAGAACCAACTTGAAAGAGAATCAGGTCATGCATTGCTCAGGTTAAGGAAGTGAAGACCCACAGGATGTCTTTGAACTCACCTACCAAGATCAGGTTAAAACAGCACCAAACATGTGACACCCTCCCTCTCTTCCCCATCCCCTCCTCCTTGAACCAACAACTGCAGAAGAAAGAAGGGAAACCATCAAGAAGCACAGTAGAGTGGAGGGTGCACCTACCTCCTAGCAGTTCTATGACTGTGAGCGACAGAGCCAGCCTGACCTTGATGGAAGGAAACAACTTTGACTGGGATATGAGACTGGAGTTTTCATTTGGACCAGACTGTATTTTTCAATACCTGAAAGGAGCCTATTTCTTTCTGTTGAAAGTGATCTGGCAGCTATGGAATTTTTCTAAGATGAAGGGACAGGGAAGGCAGCAAGGAGCAAAAAAACAGGGTTATCATGTCCTCTGTGTACCCATTTAATCTGATTAAATAATGGTTATACATGCTACTAAGAGTTCACAATCTCAACATTCAACATTAATATCAATGCCCTCCCCTATGTACACACAAGGAACTTTAAGAGGAACCATGTGGGATGTGAGGGCGATCTGGCTGCGACATCTGTCACCCCATTGATCGCCAGGGTTGATTCGGCTGATCTGGCTGGCTAGGCGGGTGTCCCCCTCCTCCCTCACCGATCCATGTGCGTCCCTCCCGAAGCTGCGCGCTCGGTCGAAGAGGACGACCTTCCCCCCCGAGGAGAGGACCGGTCTTCGGTCAAGGGTATACGAGTAGCTGCGCTCCCCTGCTAGAACCTCCAAACAAGCTCTCAAGAGGAACCATGTGGGTAATGCCCTTCTCCAGGGGAAAAACTTTCTCTAATTGGTCAGATGTATATTGAGTCACATGTACATTCATAAGTCAAAGGAGACCAAGCCCAGAATTGCTGGTCCTGCCGGTCCACTGGAGCCAAGTAGAGAGGGGTAAAGAGCATTTTCCAAAAGAAAAGCAGAGACAAACATTATAGCTCCAAGGGCGTGGGGGAGGGGGCATATCACATCAGCTGAGCCATATTTTCTGGTTTTGTCTTATTTGTCAGTAATTATCTCTTTCTGCCTTTTTAATTAACCTACTTTTTCAACTTCTTCCTTGGACATTAGGATTGATTAAGGGAACCAAAGAGCAAGGCATCTTTGAGGCAGAGTGAAAGTGGGGTAGACTTCAGGCCAGTGGCCCAAATTCACTTCCTGGTTGCTCCCAGAAGCTGTACGACTCAAGACTCGAGCAAATCACTTCATATCTCTAAGCCTTAAAACTCCTTAAAAAACCTTACAAAATTAACCTAACAAGGGGAAAAATAGTAAACCAACAGCCACATGAGAGACCTCAACAACAATTCTGAAATCTAACCCTCACATCTCTTAAAAATCTTACAAAATTAACCTAACAAGGGTGGGGGACGGGGGGGGGGGGGGGGGGGGCGGAGAATAGTCAGCCAGCAGCCACATGAGAGACCTCAACAACAATTCTGAAATCTAACCCTCACATCTCTTAAAAATCTTACAAAATTAACCTAACAAGGGGGAGAGGGGCGGAGAATAGTCAGCCAGCAGCCACATGAGAGACCTCAACAACAATTTTGAAACTCTAACCCTCACAACTCTTACAAAATTAACATAACAAGGGAAAGAAACAATCAGTGGCCACATGAGTGACTTCAAAAGTAACTTAGTTAGGTATTTGGTTTTCTTTAGAGGTATACATATATTATCTATAGTACTGCGCATCCATTGGATTTTAAAGATAAACTCAAAGAACATAAAACTCACCTGACTATTAAACAAACAATAAAGATGTTCTATATAAGAAACTGCTCGGGTAAAGCTACAAATAGAAGAAAAAGGGAGAAGGGTATAGGGATGGAAACAGAAAACAAAAATCCCAAGAAAAAGGCAGAGGCAGAGGTAAGCACAATAAAAAAGACAAACCAAGAAAAACGGGTCACAGAAACAACAGGTCGCAGAAACAAGGGTTATACAAGAAGCTTAACTTCTTTGGGATCGGAGCGCCATCTGGTGGAAGTAAAGGATAATGTAGCTAAAATTCCCTTTTCTCAACTATACAGTAATTACAAACAGTAACATCACTTTCTTGGTATTTTTGCAAAGAACAGAGTAAAATAAAATAGAGGGCACTGAGGTTTTTGAAATTCTTCTTAGGAGAAGCAATTGCCCATAGAATATTCCAAACATGCATTATTAAGATGAGATGCACATTAAAAATATTCAGAACAAATCTTAATGAAATTTGTAAGATAGTTTTCTTAAGTTTTCTATGGCTTACTTCTGTTTTGTTTACCTCCATTAATTAATTGGATCATGAATATTTATTGGAGCACATCTTAAGTGCTGTTAAAAAAGCAAAAGTCGCCCAGCCAACCTGGCTGTGGTTGAGCATTGACCTATGAACCAGGAGGTCACGGTTCGATTCTCGGTCAGGGCATATGCCCAGGTTGAGGGCTTGATCCCCAGTGTGGGGCGTGCAGGAGGCATCCAATCAATAATTCTCTCTCATCATTGATGTTTCTATCTTTCTATCCCTCTCTCTTCCTCTCTGAAATCAACAAAAATATACTATTAAAAAAAATAAAAAGTCAACCAAGTAAATTCAATGATTGAATTAATTGGCTTTATTAAGTGATTTATGAATTTGAATTGGGCAGCATCCCAATTGAGTAAAATGGAGGGGTTTTATAGGAAGAAGGGAATAAAGGAGCTATTAACAAAAGAAAAGAAAGGATTATTTGTAGGTCAAGACATCTTATTTTGGTGGTGGAGGGGAGAGAACTGTAGGGTTTGAGCATGTAGGCTGTCTTCTCTTTCTATGGGACAGATGACTTCACTGGTGCTTGACCACAAAATTCCAGGCTGGTTGATTAGGATTCTATATCTAGGAAAGGTTGAAGCAACACTTAGCTCAGGTGTCAGATTTAGGTTTGGAATCCTGAGCTTTGACACAAGTCACACTGTTTGGGGCCTGTATTTTCTCTGTCACGTGCCCAGATACCACTGTAGATACTGGGGATACAGCAGTGAACACCAAAGCCCTGCCCTTTGGAGCTTTTGTCCAGTGGGAGATAGATAATCCTATCTAATAAAAGGGCAATATGCAAATTAACCATCACTCCACGACAAATATGGCGGCTCCCATAGTGGCTGGGCAGGACACTGGAGGCGTCACCCGGCAACGTGAACCCAGCAGGTAAGCAGGGCCACAGGCAGCACCCAGCAGGGCCTGCTTGCCCATCCCAGTGGTGTGGAGCAGGCAGGCCCCGCAGAGAGCAGAGAACCATGGGGAGTGGGCCCAAGCTGTCAGTAGCACATCCCCTGAGGACTCCCGAATTGGAGAGGGTGTAGGTCGGGCTGAGGGACCTCCCTCCCCTTCACCCCCAGCCTGTGCACAAATTTCGTGCACCAGGACTCTAGTCAAGAAATAAGCAAGTAAATGTGAAGTGTCAAATAGTATTAGGTGCTATGATGCTAACTAAAGCAGGTTGTGGCAGACAAGAGATGGGCGATGAGAGAGGGAATTGATACTTTATATGTGGTGGATAAAGTGAAAATTGATCAGAGACATGAAATAAGTGAGGGAGGGAGTCATGTGGCGATAGGGGTGTGGAGGGGAATAGAGCCCATGGTGATTAATAAATGGAAATGCTTGGGCTCTGGAGTTACCAACTCTGTTACTTGAGCTCCTTAGCTTCAGTTTCTTCAACTCCAAGATGGGAATAATAATGCTCTCTTAATTACACTATGGAAGAGCAAGTGGATGTTAAATGTTGTAAAAGTTAAATGCAAAGAAAGTGCTTTTCACAGTGCCAGGCACATGGCAAGGATACAATAAGCGTTAGCTAACACCCGTGTCAATTTTAATCATGTAAATTTAGAGACATGGGTACCTGAAAATACCTTTTTCATTCTGACATTTTTATGGGACTTTTCAATAATAATTACTTTTTAGTGAGTGCTTGCTCTATTCACCTTATGTTAAGCCTCCACAATATGACAAAAAGGGGCACTATTAAAATAAAATCTCCATTTTGCAGATGAGAAAACTGAGGCTCAAAGAAGTTAAGAAGCTTGCCCATTCAGGCAGCCAGCGTGAGCCAGAATTCAAACCCCAGCAGTCTTACTACAGAATCCGCTCTCTGAGCCATGATGGGTAACTAGCCCTCAATAAGCTGTACATGCTGGGCAAGAGTCTGCAGCCAAAATCCAAACTCAGACTTCTCACTTCTTCCCACTTGGTGTAAATCTCAGTCGGAATTGCCTGATGTAATCATACTGCGATTTGAACGTGGCAGTTACACCCAAGCGGCACCCAATATGCATCCAAAACAATTGGTCGGTGGAAAATATGATTGCAATTCACCTAGTCCAGTTGTTTTTCCCATGAGGGAACAGAGATAGTAAGCCATTAGGGGAGTTCTAACATTATCTTGGTCCCGCATCACCAGCTTCTTTTAAATGGAGTAAATAAAATGTAAAATACCATCTACAGTCACACACAGGAAGGACGGGCATTTTTAAGCAAAGCTTTGTTTCAGGTATCTATGTGTATGTGTACATATGTAAGTGCTTAGTACTGTCAGTATTGTGATGTAAAATGAATTTCTGATAGTGGGTCTTGGGCTAAATATCTTAGAAAATACTAATCTAGATGATATTCTCAAAAAAAAAAAAAGTTAAGTTGCCCAGTTGAAACCAGGTGTGTACATCATTAAGATAAATCATCCTTGCCTGGCTGGTGTGGCTCAATAGTTTGCATGGACCCATGAACCAAGAGGTCAGGGTTTGATTCCCAGTCAGGGCACATGCTGAGGTTGTGGGCTCGATCCCCAGTGTGGGTTCTGCAGGAAACAGCCAATCAATGATTCTTTCTCGTCGTGATGCTTCTATCTCTCCCTCTCCCTCCCTCTCTCTGGAATTAATAAAAATATATATGAAAAAAGATAAAGCACCCCAATGACTCTATTCATCCTTTGTTCAGAGATGTTGCCATCATGGGCCAACCAAGTCTTTACCTAAATGTTGTCAGCAAGTCTGGAGCAAGAGCAAAATTTTTACTCTTTTAATGGTTATTTTCCCCAAAGACCTGTGGGATTTTTTTTCATTGAGGAGACAAGTTATTTTAGCATCAAACACATACCGTCTTATTTTGCTAATTATGAAATTTGTGTCACACACTGGAAAAAACACAAATTACAGGCCTTAAAGAGACAGGCTGGGTTTTCAACCTGTCATTGAGTTTACAGACCATATGTTCAGCCATCCTCAGGCATTTTTCAAAGTTGGAAATGTCAGGCATTTATATGGTTTATTTGTAAAGCACTAACAATAATTGGAACATTATGGTCTGATTGTTTGCTAAAGTAATTTATTTAAGTAATTCAAGTAGTTGAAATTAAAGGGTGCAAAAACTATCATGTGACAGCAAATAAAATGTTATTACTGTTTTTTCACTTACATAAGTTAGAAACACCTATTTAATATAAAAAAATAATGAATAGCTTCCTTCCTTATAACAAAAGCTCAATCTTAGCTTATGTTTTTAGAGACAAGACATAGAACAAATGATAGTGGGATAACTTTAGACTTTTCTGTACAAAATATGATTTGGAGCCAAAACTATCAATACTAAATAATAGTCAAAAATACCTATTAGTTCTTATCGTATGGCCATCTGAGGCAAATAAACAAAAAAAGAAAAGCTTAAATATATCTGGTATTTTAGTCCCATGGTTGGCCTTCCTTGGTGTCCTTCAATCAGTGTTAAAGAAATTTCTGGAAAATAAGAACAAAGATGACCAGAGCTCCTCCACTCACCCCTTCTACACCGACTCCATGTTTAATTTTACCACTTGCACCCTTACATATTCTGTGAGTAAAGCAACGAGGTTTCTAAGGCTTTCCATCAACTTATCAGCCTTATATATACATACCCTGTGCTTCTCTGTGCCTCTTGTGTCTCCACAATTGTATTCACAAAGCATGAAAAATTGATGTCCTAGGATCTCTGATTTCCCTGATCATCTCTGATTTCAAATTCTTTGCCCTCTAATGCCCAGAATGAGGGCTAAAACTGTACTAGGCCTCCACCAGGCAGCTTCTGTGCTGGGTAAGTTATCAATCTTTCCTGTTGATCCCAGACACAGCTTCAGAAACCTCCTCCGGGTAACCACTACCCGCTGAATGGAGTTGACATGAAATCAAATGCATTTTCCCTTCCTTTCATTAACCATCACAGTGTCTAAAACCAGCATTTTGGGGTTCAAACTATCTCAGACTACTGTCCCTGGCACTTGAAAGAGGAACAATAATCCATGTCAGACAATGTGTTTGGACTTAAGGTATGGTCAAAAGGATCACTACATAATATACAACAAGGGAACAGATAGCTTTCCTGGCACAAAATAGTCATTATCAATATGACCAAACAATGAGCAATCTAGTTAGTCTCCATTTTGAGTGCTTTGTCCCACTGATCAATTGGAAAATTAAACCTTTCATCAAATCAGCAGATACATATGTATAGACCTAAACAAAACGGACACCACAGCTATGGTCATGTACTCTCTTTTCCGGGGACATGTGGGTCTAAGCCACGACTCAAAGGGGAAACAAAGGAATTTGCCTTAAAAGGATTTGTCCTTTAAAAAATTCAGATAAAAGAAAACAGAAAAAAATTTTGAAGAATGGGTAAGGTCCCCACAAAGGCATAATAAAATAACCATCTGAAAAAATATCTGCTTTTATCAACATTATGCTGATTGATTTCTTTTAAAAGTGTGACAGATCAGAGTTTCTTTTAAAAGAATGGGTAGGTCTAGAATATGCATTAGGTTAGTTAGTAATGGGCAGCAATTTGATTCCCTCCCCTCAATAAATGAAACGAAATGCAGGAAGTTGACACAATCCCCTAGTAGAATGAATATACCTGAGTTAAATAACGGCAACTTACTTGCGATGTCTTCTTAGTCAATGCATTTAAACCATCTGAATTTTAGTGTCTCCATATTAAAATGGAATAAAAATTGTTTTGAGAATTAGAGATGATGTACTAAAAGTCCCGAGCACATAGTACACGCTCATGAAACGAATGCTTAGTAAAACAGTCATACAGCCCTGGCTGGTTTGGCTCATTGGATAGAGCGTTGGCCTATGGACTGAAGAGTCCCAGGGTCGATTCCAGCCAAAGGCACATATCCAGGTTGCGGGCTCAATCCCCAGTAGGGGGTATGCAGGAGGCAGCTGATCAATGATTCTCTCTCATCATTTATGTTTCTATCTCCCTCTCTCTCCTTCTCCCTTCCGCTCTGAAATCAATAAAAATATATTTTTTCAAAAAAACAGTCCTACACTTTCTGTTGTTATTATTGTAAAGCTGAGTAATATTTCTGTTAAGTCTGCTATACTGACAACTGCAGGGGGTTCCACTCCCATCCTGATCCAGGTGGGTGGCATCCCCTGAGCCTGTGTCACCGGTGTTGCTGTATGGAATATTCTGCTCTCTGGCACACAGAACTTTTTTCTCATAAAAGACCAGCCCCAAACTCAGACATTCAGAATTGGGGAGGTACAGATGGTTTTTCCTGAGATAAAAAGATAAGAAAGCAGCTCGCAGTTGATTCTACACCTGGCAGAACCCCTCTTCTCTGACACTCCCAGCCTTATAATGGGTGCCCTCTGCTGGGGTAGCTGGGATGTAAGAGGGTGGGCTACTGAGAGCCATGTCCAGCGATTGTCTGGAAATGGTGCAAGTACTCACCCTCAAGGGACATCATGAGTTCAACAGGATTAAACACAAAGAAACCCTTTCCAAGTCCTCTGCACTCTAAGAGCTCCTGGAATATATTCCTAACCTTAGAGAGGAAAAGCCTCCCTCCCCACTGCCCCCCCCCCCGCCCCCCGACCCCGCCACCCCCCCTGGAATCCTATGATTTGGTTTCCTGCTGGCCTGGCTGGAGCACAGAGGTGAGACTGCTTGAATTGATCATATTAGATTTAAGAAAAACAAATACAAGACTAATTTCTTGCCCTTGAGTATCGAGGAGCAACATCTACACTATTATGTAAGGTCTAGACACCAAATCTAAATTCCTGACTCCTCACCACATAGCCTAGTAGTCCTCTGGACACTAGCTCTGCCCATTTACTCATTCATTCAGCAGAATTGCAGAGCAACAGGATGTGCCAAGGGCAATATCAGGTATAGGACAGTAGATTTCATCTTGCCCAACTGGCCATGGATGATTGGGCAGATGAGAATACCTGTCTCAAGCTGGACCAATCAGATGATCTCTCCTGAGAAATTTAACTAATAGATATAAAATGGTGGTAGGGGAGCTCAGTTGTGTTAATGGAAGAACTTTCTATTGTTATGGTTCCTTTCAGTTTATTGACAATGTCATGCTCTTTCCCACATTCAAACTTGTCTTTCCTCCTGTGGATCTTCCCTTATACTTCAGTCTCTCCTTAGCTAACACTGGCTCCACTCCACCCTGCCTACCAGACCATGTTATCCAATTGGATGCCACGTGTCCCAGCCATAGTTCTCTCTTACCAGACCCTGATTATGTCCCTCGTAGCCCTTATACCAGTCTGAAATGATTAACTGATGCTTCCTTTTTTATTCGAGAGCCAGAAATATAAAAACTGTGTCTGCTCTACCCACTATTGCAAACCTAGATTCTAGCACAGTGGCTGGAATATTGTAAGTCCCAATCATTATTTGGCAAATGAATGAATGAACGAATCAGCACATCCTAATTTGGTGAAAACAGCTTTTACTATTTCTGCCTCCCAAAGAATTCAAATCTAACCACAAGTCATTCTGGGCCTCTCTGCTTACAATAGCTTATATTTGAGATGTCAGAGATGTCATAGTCGATGGTTCCATAACTTTTGCAAAGTTTTGTATGATTTAGCAAAATGACCTGCTGAAATTCTTTGCCATCACCTGACAAGTGTTCTCTGTATCCCAGTGCAGGATGTGTGAGGTTTTGTAGACCCTGCACAATGGTCAAAAGAGAATACTTCCAGGCCTAATCTGGGAGCTTCTTTCTTTTTAATGCCAACAAAAATATTACTCTTTGACTACTTCCTTTCTTATAATATTAAATCCTTCCTTTCTTCCTCCACCCTTCCTAGGCCACCTCCCCATAACCTCAGAAGCCCAGGTTTCATGAATACGCCACTGAAGTACATTAGATTCCTTTTCAGGTGTATAGCAATATGACTTTTATTTCTAAACCCATGACCTGTATTTTCATTATTTCCTATTATGTAATGACCTGTTCCATGCACAACTCTAAACACTGCACCTTCTATTCTTAATTTTCCCTTGACCCTGTCTTCTTCAAACCTCTTTTGCTCCATAACCATTTCTTGATGCCAAGAACCATAACTTAATGCAAAGTACTCATGGCCCATTCACTCCCCTCAACACTATTCCATGGGAAAGAGATACCAGTAATTCTCTTTGGGACAAAAAGGGCTGTCATTGTCCTAGCAGTAATTATGGTCTTTTAATATGAGGCAAAACCACATTTCTGGGGGATATGACAGAGGAATTCCTGTGCTGAGGCTTAAGCTATTCATGTGGGATTGTAAAGCTAGTTCCAAATCTTTGAAGCCAGGCCTCAATATACATATAGTAGTTTAGCTGAAATTGCCAGGAACATGCCTATATGCTTGTTATTGGCCAGATTCTGCAGTGATGCTCTATAGTAATGACTACTTACCCTAGTCAGAACTGTGCACAGACAGCTAGTCTGGATGCATTTAAAGACACTGAGTACTGGTGACATACCTGGCCCAAGTTTATTCTGGGAAGAGAACAACATGGCCTCAGCAACCAGAGGTAATGTTTCAGACATAGACCATTTAAACCTCAAGGAGATCAGTGGTTATTATGGTTCAATGCAAGACATGTAAGAACTCCTCTGGGTTCAGGAAATTACTCCAACAGGAGATTCTTAAAGGCTTCTCAAGAGAAAAGTTTAGAAGATGAAAGTGAACAGAAAAAAGAAGGGCCACAACAATAAGGAAAAATAAAAGACAGAGAGATGTGGGAGAAGGAAATTTGGGAAACAGCTGAGAACCAGGACATGGCAAAGGGAAAGGACAGAGTCAAGCTTAATAATCACTTCTCCTTCTCTTCCTATTACTAAAAATCGCATTAATTAAGCATTAAATATGTATTATGCATTTTCCCACACTCTCTACCCATACTTAATATTCACACCAATCGTATGAGAAATGTTAGTAAGCCCATTATATAGATGAAAAGGAGGGAAAGAGAGGCTAAGTAATTTGCCCAAGGTTACCTATGTTGTTCTGAAACAGTCAGGTCCAATCCCTATCACACCTACATGTCACTTTGATTTATTTCTAGGTCAATCACAAGATAGAAAGCTGACTCCCAGTGAGCTCTGATTAAGGGCAGGGATCTGGCCACCAGGCAGCTACAATGCCAGTGCTCTCTGTGATTTGTTAGCCATGTGACTTGAGCATCACATCTTTTCGACTCCATTTTGTTGTTTGTAAAACACAGGCGATCACCCCTGGTTTCCAGTTCTGCGTATAAGGATCTTGGAAGTCACTCCTTAGTCCTAACACAAGCAAAAAGCTAAACGGATTGAAAAACCAACAACTCTTCTTGGACCTAGAAGAGAGGGGAGGACAGAAGACAAGCCGCTGCCCCCAAGCCTGGACAGACAGGGAGTCCTGGCTCAAGGCAGAGACCCGCCAGTGGAAACCCCACTGGGACCAGTGCCGGGACAAGAGACCTGGACTGTAATTGACGAACTCTGGAGGCTCTCAGGTGGACATCTCTGAGAGTTAAAATCTCTAGGGGACCCACTCACAGGGGGCTCACCATTCTGTAAGATTGACCTCCAGGAGCTCAACCAGCATCTCACAGTAAATGTCAAAGTCCTATGGCGCATCTGGCAGGAGGCGGGGGGGGGGGGGGGCGATAATCATTTTTAAATACACTGGACACTGTTCTTCTCAAAAAGGCTTGCCCTCAGGGGAAACTAGTTACTGGGAGCCCACCCTGCTGGTGCATTAGCAGAGCCTCTTGGACCTGAGAAAGGGAAACACCCAACTCCAGGCACTGGAGCCATCCTCTCTTACCTAAATGGCAGGGGAGAAGCATCAGTGAAGTTCACAGTTTAGAGGCACCGGCTCAATGGAAAGGAGGTAATAAAGCCTGCCCGTGGTAAACACTCAAAAATAAAATGTGATGAATACAGAGTTGGCCTACTTTACTTTCTTTATTGTTCTGCACAAATCTGAACATGCAATCCAGTGTTGATTACTGTTGCCCTATTTATTGCTTTCAATAAATATCCTGTTAGCCTTTTCATTTGCTCAATGTGTACTTTTGGGGGGCTAAATGATTGTCCATTTCCAAATCTAGCCCTGGCCGGTGTGGCTCAGTTTGGTTGGGCATCATCCTGTGCACTGAAGGGCTGCCAGCTTAGTTCCCAATTGGAACACATGCCCAGGGGTCAGGCTCAGTCCCAGGTGGGGAGCATGCGGGAGACAGCTGATGGATGTTTCTCTTTCTCCCTCTCCCTTCCTCTCTAAAAATCAATAGAAATTCTTTTTTTTTAAGTTTCTACTGAATGCTTTATAACCATAATGATTATAATTGAACTCTACCAAACGTCTAGGTAAAAACTGAAAATTGTAATCAATTATTAACATATTCCCAGATATTAGAACCTGGTAGAATCATGCCTACTTGGTAGAATCTAGCAAACAAAATTTTGAATTTTAGTTACATGAATTCCTAGTCAATAAAGCTCAAGAGATTTTTTGAAATCTTCATATTTATAAAATATAGTTTTTCAGTGAAAAAAGAACCGTAAAAGAATAAATAAATTAATTTTGAATCATAAATAAGAACATGTCTTAGCAAATTTTGTTAGCAAAATTTAGGGGAATATGGAAGAATACTTTACCTACTCTATTTAAGAGAGCAAACTTTTTCAGATATATTAGGATCTATTTGAACACAAGATGTTTCTTATTTGCACATATGGAGAAAAAGTACTGATTAAAGTGTTCAGCAAAATAACAAAAAAAAAAACGGTTAATGGTTCTAATGTATTCGTATTTCCTTGGCAAGCACCACATATAAATAATGAAATACCATGGGGAAAGCAACTGTAAGATAGAACAGGTTGACTATTATTTGTATTTGCATATACAACCCAACATTTTAACCGTGAGCATTTTTTTTTTCTTGCTAACCAGGACCTCTTACTCCTTTATCCTTCCTAGAAAAGCCAAGGGGAGGCAAAATTATTGTTATATCAAGCCAAAAAAAAATAATCAGGAAATGAAATCTTCCCCCTGTGCAAATCATATAATCTACTCCAAAAGCAATTATAAAAGATCTGGGTATTGTCTGCTATTTTCAATTATATGCCCCATTGCTTTCTGCCACTGCCATGGATTACCAAGGGTAGCAGGCTGCGCACTAATTGAGAAATGTTCACCATGTACAATGCCCCAGACTGCCATTCCCACTGGTGCTCGCAGGAATGTAACTCATTGATATTTTTACAGATGGGAACAACTTGCATGATTAATGATCCTGCTGCTTGTAATCTTGCTCAAGATCCCCAGAAAAGGCACAGAATCATCCAAACAAAATATCTGTTCTACCCCAACATCAGCATTACACTGAGTAAGAACATTATGTGAGTTTCTTTTAGACGATGAGATAGGTTTAATTTAAAGAGTTTGTGTTGTGATTAGGGCTTTTTAAGGGGGTAGGGGTAGAGAGGTAATTGGATTTCCTCCAATTAATGACATTAAATGCAGGAAACTGACATAACCCTCTAGTAAAATAAACATACTTGAGTTAAATAATGGCTCTTCCATCTAGACTCTTTGTTGTGTGTTCTTGGCCAATATGTTTAACCTGAGTTTTAGTGTTTCCGTATTAAAATGAGAAGAAAGTTGTTTTGAGGATTAGAGATGATGTTCACAAAGTCCCTAGCACATAGTAGGTCCTCATAAAATAGTAGGTTAGCAAAACCGTCATTGACTAATCCATACAGGCTCTTCTATTCTTGGGTGAGCTTATGTGGGACAAGAGAGAAGAAAACTTTCCTCCTCTACCATACTTCTGAAATTCCTCAGAACATCTTTGATATTCTGAATTCCTAGGGATGAGTATTGCTTAACTGATGTATCATTTACCGCAAGGTCTTTTCCAAAACCTTATCAGACTCATAAGTACACAAACTCAGAATCATAGAATCTGCTCTTCTAACTCCCAATATTGACACATCTACCCTGCCCTTTGCCCTAGCAGAGGGCCTTGTAACCAGGGTGATGTCCCTGGCTCTCAGCCTTAAATGCAGTGAGGAAATGTCTCAATAGAAGAGTTAAGGAACATGGGTACATTATTCTTCAAGCCCCCTTGGTCAATACCTGCATTCGTAGCTCTCTCTTGCCAACCGAGACTGCCAACCGTGTCAGTAGCTGATCCTAAACTTCTGATACTGCTAAAGTCCCACCAAATACTGTTTAATAACCTCCTCCTTACTTGCTAGTATTTTTTAGGAAATGACTACAAGACTTCCCTTGCCCAGTGAGTTAAAAAAAATAAAATAAAATAGAAGGTAGAGGTCATTTTAGATGGTAATTCCTAATTCAACTGATCTACTCAAATAAATGCATAATTCACATGTCCCCTCACTGGTAGAGCACCCACCGCTGATGACTTTGCCACCGGCCAGTGTTTGGGTGCCAGCTCTATATCAACTGTGCAGAGGTATCAGAGGAGGCTCCAAGACTAGTGATTAGCCACTGGTGACTTACCTGTCACAGGTAGCACACCAGTGATCCCAAGTATCCTTTAAGTTAAAAGCAATCACTTTCCCATGATACTACTGTTTGCAGTAGTTCACATGGCATGAAATGGAGAAAATGAGTAAAATACAAAATCTAGAATCTAATTACTTAGCACTTGGGTAAGAGTTAGGGAGAAGGAGGCCACACTTTTGAATAGAAATCATTTTATGGATTCCCGAAGGAATAAACCACGTCAACCAACAATTTCTCCAAGTAACCACAATTGCATCTCTGTTTATAATTTAAAAAATATCTGAAGTTCATTGAATAGTAGCTAGTAGCATACTGGTTATTTAATACATACTTGCTATAGTTATTAAAATGACAGGGGGAAGAAACAAATTTAGTTCTGTTATGAAGACTGCTTCAAAAAAGGAGAACTAAATCATGTATCTGAGTAAGTTTCCAGAATAATTTGGCTATTTCAACATCATAGCTAACATATTCTTCAAATAAAACATGTAGATGTTTATCAATAAACCACAAGTAAGCAAAATTCATAACTTCTTTTAGAAGCACAAAATTGGTTATTTATTATCATCAACCATGGAAATAAACAGTCTTTAATCTAATTACTGTTGCTCTGCTTATTTGCTGATGGGGCTTCTCAAAGACTCTCACTCCTACCAGGAAATCTTCACTCCCATGTACCAGCCTAATTGAAGAAACGACACACGCATAAAGGCTCTGAAAATACAAGTTCTACTCGGAAGAATGGTATCTGTATTCAGTTTCACTGGCACCCCTGAATGACCAGTCACTTTCATTTTACACATTTCACTCACTCCATTTCAGAGTATGGATGGACTGGAGAAAGAAACGTTTAAAAGTTCAGAGTTCAGAGAATAATACAACAAACACTCATTGCTCACCACCTAGAAATGTATTTTTTCAATATATTTACATTTTTTAATATAATATTACAGATAGTGTTGATATCTCCTCTGACTGCAACACCTCTCCTTCCTCCCTGGCCCAGTATATATTTTTCCCATCCATTTCTGTATACTTTGACCTACGTGTATCTGTGAAAAATAGGGAGTTAAAATATATAAACAGAGTATTTGTATTAGGTTCCAGGCAAAAACAAACAAACAAAAAAACAGAGGCATACTCACATTGGGTAATTTGCGGAGAGTTTAATAAAAGAATAAAGGCGCTGCTTATAAAGTTGTGGACAACTTTTAAAGGCATCATGTAGAATCTTAAGGCTAAGAATAACCAGAAGCTGTTACCCTCCTACCCCCCACTCCCACAGTCTGAAAATGTAGAGGGTTGCTATTTGGAAAGAAACTTATTTTGGTAGAAGTGAGAGGTGAGAGGGAGCAGGGGGTAATAAAGACTCCAACAACTACCCTGATAACTTCCCCCATTGTCCAAAGGCAACCAGAAGGGGGAGGGTAAGTGAATCCATTAATGAAGTCCATTCAGGTCCATCAAGGTCCCAGAATGGCCCAGCCCATGTGACTCAGTAATTGAGTGTCAAGCTATGAACCAGGAGGTCACAGTTCCATCCCCAGTGGGGGGAGTGCAGGAGGCAGCCAATCGATGAATCATTGATGTTTCTATCTCTCTTTCCCTCACCCTTCCTCTCTGAAATCAATAAAACTATATTTTTTAAATATATTTTTTAAAAGGTCACAGTATGGACACAGGTGGATAAGGATAGAAAATGGGTTAAGTAAGTTCCAGATGGAGGTAGATGGGTGCCTTTTATTAATTTAAGAAAATTCCCTCCTTTTCCGAATTGGCTAAAAACATTTTTTAATGATGAATAAAGATTAAATTATATCAAGTGCTTTTTGTTTGCATCTTTTCATATTATCATGTAGCTTTTCTCCCTTTACCTGTCCATTGGTAAATTATAATGATAGATTCATATACTAGTAGGCTAAGCCATCCCAGCATTCCTAAAATAAATCCTACTTTGTCACAGTACATTTTTAAATAGCATTAGAATTATCAATATTTTACTTAGATATTTTGCATCTCTATTTATAAATAAAATTGGCTTAGACTTGTTTTTCAACCACCCTTCTCCTGTGATTGCAAACAAATTTATAAAAGGTGTTGAGTAAAATTTATGTAAGGTGAGCATTCACTGTCCTTGAAAATATGTTGAAACACCCGCAGTCCCACTGGACCCAGCAGCTTTGAGACTAATGACTGAAAATTCTACTTGTTAACTGTCTATTTCAAAAATTTTGTTAATTTTTGGTAATATATTATTATTCATACTTTTTTAACACAATTATCCATTTTATCTAAGTTCACAAAGTCATTGAGACTGTAATATTCTTCAAATAGCTTTAAGCTCTACTGTAACTGCACTTATATCCTCATTGCCCTTTCTCCTTTAGCTTGCATTCTATACAATTTGGTGTGTAACAATTTAATGATCATTATATCTAATGTTTTAGTAATTTTCATTTTAATTTCAAAATTTGAATCAGTTACTTATTCCACAATAGTAATTGAGTGACAACCATGACTCAAATAGCAATGCTAATTATACAAAGATGTGAGAATGAACCTGCAGACAGCAGTATAGTCAGGGAGAAAAAGATAAATACTGTATGTTCTCATTTATATGTGGAATCTTAAAAAGCCAAACTCCTAGAAATAGAATAGGGAAGCAGTTGCCAGGGGCTAGGCAGTGGGGTAAGTGTGCATATGTTGATCAAAGGGCACAAACCCCCAGCTACACAATGAGTAAGTTCTGGGGACCTAACATACAGCACGCTGACTATCATTACCAATACCGTTGTATACTTGGAAGTTGTTAAGAGAGTAAATCTTAAATGTTAGCAGCACAAAAAGATAATTGTGTAAGGGGATGGGCATGTTAACCAACCTTATTGTGCTTATCATTTTGTAATCTGTACATGTTTCAAATTATCACTTTGTGTACCTTAAACTAATATGTTATATGTCAATATCTCAAAAAAGCTGAAAAACAAAAAGATGAAGGGCCCACCCCATGAAAAAGTAAATTTGTGCATGCATTTATATCCTCCACTATCTCAAAATAATACCAGTCATAATTATGGTAATAATTCTGAAGAACAATGCTCTAACAAAGGCATCGACTAGACAAGATTTTTTTCCCTTTACCCTTGGAATGTTTGCAGCAAATAAGGAAGCAGAAAGGAAAATATTTTGGTGACACACGGGACTGCTAAGGTTGTTTCTTCAGGAATTGGTATGCATGGGTTCTCCCCGGTGCCCACCATTAAAGACACTTACCCTTGCAGCCTTCTGAGCACTTAGTGGATTTAGTGGAATAGTACTGACATAGGGTTGTCCTTCCCAAAGAGATGGGGCTCAGAATGCAGAGCTGAGAAATAAAAGCCCAATGCTGATCTTTCAGTCCCCAATAAGTGGGTACATGTGGTATTTGAGGGAGCATCAAGATTTCCTATTATCCTTAAAAATCACACCATATAATCAATCATCTCCTCTTAAGTCTAATTGACCTGTATTCCAGGGAAAAGAAACCCTTGCAAGGCCTTCACTTCCTGTATTACCACCTGACACCACTAGATGGCAGCAGTGGTAAATAACTGTGTAGTCCTGGCTGGGTTTTTGGTGTTTTATTACGTGCTGGTGGGGAAGTGTGAGGTTGTAGTCTCCTGAACTAATCTTTCAACAGGCTTAAATTTTTCATTTTCCTCTATTGTTCCCATTCTGAGAGCCCCCTGTGGGTAAAACACTTCTGGGTATTCAATGTATGAGGATTCCAAAGAACAATAGAATGATATCCCCTGAAGCAAAGAATATGTAAAAGTGTTCTTCCATTGCTGCATCATAGGCTTGTGACTATGCAAATAATATTGGAGGCATAGCAAATACTGTAGCAAATGTGGTCTTGAAGTGGATGATGCAGATCTAACTTAAGATGAGGTGAGTGATAATTTTAGATAAACCACTGAAGTGTCAATAAAACTGGGACATGGATAACTTTACGGAACAGGACTTAAGTTGGTCTCCTTGCATGGAGCCACGGACAACCTCACAATTGGAGACGGGAGGTATTTTCAAAGGTGACACTTGAACTAAATAAAATAAGGCCCTCTGGGAAAAGAAAAATGGCCAGTGTTAAAAAAAAAAAGTGATTCATCTGAAAGAGCATAATTGGTTACTGCTACTTCCCTTCTGCTGAGCTGTGCTGAGTCCTCTTAGCCAACATCGTGCTCTAATGGCATCTGTCCCTCTGAGAGAGGAAGGAGCATGCAAATGAAGTTTCTGTGGAAGCCACCACATAACCCCTGGCTTCTACTCTCTGTGTCTCTGGCCTGGAGGAAAGCTCCTCCAGGCATTTGATGTGCTCAGCATTTGACTTACATCACCTCCCCGGGTGCACCCAAGGATCCTGTTACCATCTTCCTTCCACAGAAGAAGGAACAGAGGGTCAGAGAGATGACGTAACATGTAACATGCCCCGGGCCCCACAAGTACTAATGGGTGGAGGACTGCAGGTTCCAAAGCCAAGTCTCTTTACTTCTCTGTAGATACTGACCCCGCCAAGTGGGAAGAGACTAAAAAGGCCACAGGCTGAAGGCTCTAAATTCAACCCAGGCCCCTGTCCCTGCCCTCCCATGGGTGACACCCACCCTCTGCAGCTGATAGAAAGTTTCCGAGGAGTGGGGATTGGGAAAATGTGGGTCTCGCCAGAAGCCCGCAGCTAGCCTGTCTCCACCCACAGCAAATGGGCAGGCTCTGCCTGTGTTCACAGTGAAGAAATCCATGTGTGTCTTCATGCCTTGTCTCCTGTAGAATTTAAACTGCCTGCTGAGCAGCACATGGCTACTCCCATTGTAAAATTTCTCATTAATCTTCACTTAATGCTATTGGCAGACATTGCTGACAGTTGCCTAAATCCATTATTTCATTAGTTATCAGAATGGAAAATTGAAGCTCTCCCCCCCCGCCCCCAGCTTTATTGATATAACTGATATGTAATTTTGTAAGTTTAAGGTATACTAGTACATTTGATTTGATACATTTATATATTGCAAAATGATTGCTACCAAAAATACAGATTTTTAAAATGTTATCATTCACCCAAACTTATTAACTAGAATAATTTAATAAAGAATTTTTTCCCTCATCAACTGTTCGAGTACCTAAAACAAACAAAAGGCTTATTTGTTTCCTTTCACTTATCTATTTTCAGAATAGTGAGCTGATATTCCAGGAACTTCCAAATGAACCTGTAGATTTTACATATTTGATGTTTCAATATATTGCTCGCATTGTTTGCTTTAATATTCTTTCCAAATTTTGGCCAGTGGGTGCTCCTTCAAGTAGATTCATACATTCTTGCTTTGAGGGCAGAACAGTACCTCTCAGGCTCATCTCAAACACTTCTGGATTTGGTTATTTGTCCAAGGAGCCCTGTTCTTTTAAGATGGAAATGGTAATTAGATATTATATTCTGGCTACCCAGAGTGTTCATTACTACTGTGAGAAATGCTCACCTGTCCGAATTCAAATAACGGAGACAGACCTTCAATACGCTCTGGAGAGCAGGTGTCCATCTGGCTGGACAGGCACACACGGAGTAGCAATCACAGCCTATTTCTCCCCCTAGAGTGCGAGAGTTCCTTCTTCGGTTGCTCATTGACTGAGTACTATGGGGTTAATAGTTTCCTCACACCAACTATGTCTTATGGTCTCCCATTGGGCCATTTAAAAAAATTGGGCTGAGGCCTTTTCTAGTTGTCTCTGCCTCCCTGTCTAGTTGAGGCAGGTGCCTCAGGGGGTTCCACCGCCTACTGGCTCCCATCCACAGTTCTTTGTTCTTATATCCTCTTCCCTCCTCCTTATATTCTGTTTGCCCTGGAGACATTCAGTAACCGTTTCCATTAAAAGTTGACTATGCTGGAGATGGATCACAGAGGCCTATTTCCTACACGACTGAGTTGGCCACACTTCTAGCAGACAGGCTTAGGAAATTTGTAGATTTTAGGAAGAGAAAAAGAAATCATAAATATATACAAATTCAAGTAAAAGATTACAGCATTTTTACTTCAAATCTTGTCTTCTCTTACTCTGAAAATCTTACCGTGTTAGGATATTAATTTGATTACTTAGTTGCTTTACTTTACTTTCTATATAATAATATTCAAAATAATAATGTAAATATCACCACCAACAACTAACTGCCCCAAAGAGTTCAACCTAAGATACCTTTGTCCTTCTTTTTATCCTCAGGATATATCTCCCCACGGATGTACATGCCAAATATGTGTTTTAAAGTCATTTGAAACAAATTTTGAGATGGTTTTGCCCCAGAATTGACATTAAGTTACATTCACTTTTTTTTTTTCCAGTTTGATTTAAAATTGTTAGGACTTAGGGTTTGGTGTGTTTTTCTCTTAGATTTAACTTAGTTTTTAATTATGTGAAACATTTACATGATTCCAAAGTGAAAAACTAAAATAAGGTGTAGAGGGAAGTTTATCACCCCTCCTTATCCCCTACCCGCATCCCATTTTTACTTAGTTTTTGGTTTATCCTGCTAGTGATATTATAAACAAGTAAGTATTTCTTATTTCTCCTCTTTTCTTAATTGTAGCATACTATAACACTACACTGTGTTTTGTTGTTGTTACGTAACAGTAAGCCCAGGTCCTCACTCTATAGCCGTCCACAGAGGTCTTGCACGTTCCTCTTCCCAGCTACAAAACATGGCATTGCGGGAATATTCTATCGTTTATACAACCAGTCTCCCTTTGACAGATGTCTGAGTTGTTTCTTGCCTTTTGCTAATTGGTGCACTGCAGGTGTCTTATTTAGCCCTCCTAAGAGCCCAGTCGGTTTGGCTCATTCTCCACATTTTATGGAGGAGAAAACTGCTGCGTAAGTAGTTCAGGACTTGACAAAAGTCAGTTCCATAGGGAGGAGAGGAATAAGGATTCTCCTACTTCCATCATGTCTGCTCTTTGCACGAGTCTAAGGAACGTATTCTGTAGTGTAAATATCTGTTGACACCTTTATTTTAGAGGTGGGGGAGGAAGAGGGAAGCATGTGCTTTGGGGTAGGTGGGGGGGGGGGGGAATGTAGCCTTCAGTTCAAGGCTGGAATTTCAGGTCTGGGCCAGTCTGTGGGAAGAGTATCTGAAGGAACAGCTGGCCTTTCTGGCAATGTCCCCAGTCTGGGAAATGCCAGACATCCACAAGCAGGTGGGTCTATTTTGGGCAGAAAGACCTTCTCGGTGCCGGCTAAAATCTCATCATGTCCCCTCCCATCACAGTGTATGTTGCTCCCTTGGTAAATCCACTGAGACTCCCTTGGAAGGATATAGAATGATCCATTCTCTAACCTTTCCTCATCAGTGACTACCCCCGTCTTCCTTCTTACACTGCAGACCAGTGAAAAGTTACATATACAAAACCAAACAGAGCAAGCACAGTTCTGATTAAGTAAAAATTATTTTACAGTCTTTTTTAGAGGAGAAAATTAAGCTCAGACTTGAAGGAAACCTTAAGACTTTGAGCTGGATCTTGCATTAATTTCCTTTTTTCCCATCACTGCATTTTTAAGAGAAAATAAGGAAAAATAAGTCCATATCATTATGTTATTTTTAAATAAAATAGGGCCTCTTCTCAGAATACTTTTAGCCCAGTCTCCTCCCACATTCTCCTCTCCAGAATAAACGTGTTGAGAATAAAAACCAAAACCACTGTGAGATATGAGGATCGATGGCTTTTCAATGTGAAGTCACTGCACAGGCCTTACCGAGGTAAAATAGATGGCCACTACATTTACAGGAGTTTTCCAAAGGTGTTTAAACAAAGGAGCTTTATTTTCGGCCTTGGTGGTTGGAATGTGCCATTTCCTGAGTAGTAATAAAAGTTGTCTGTGCTATTGCTAAGCTTCTGAAACCAATCAGCACAAGCACATTAGCTACAAAATCATCGCACTATGAACTGGGCAGCAGTGGCTGTCCAGGTGGGGATCTGACCTCATCGTAATGCTGACCCACTTCCCAAACCAGCCTGGCTGAGGACACGCAGAGTTCAGCTGTGTGGACCTGCTCAGATGAAGACAATATGCCAAAACCCCAATCTCCTTCTTGTCAAGATACAACCTTTGACATGTGAGTCAAAAGTCAAAATTATTTTAGTCAACACCTAACGGTTGACTATATGAATTGCTTTCTGAAATGTGTCAAGGATGAGGAAGAAAGTTGTGGGCATGACACGCATACTCCCTGCAGCCTGAGAGCATTAGGGAGAAGTAAGAATACAAGAAGACAATCCTATCAAGTGAAGTGTTGCATTATGGCTTTGGATATATTTTTAAGCTCATTCACTTGTAAAGGAGGCTAACAAAAGTAACTACTCACAAGGCTGTTGTAAAAAGTACAACACTTTAGAATCCTTCTGAGCTGTGACCTGTGCTCCATAAATATTATATATAATTAATTATTAAGTATCACTCCCCAGAACTTAAAGTTAGATCTTCTTATCCTTCATGAAAGATGTCTTTCTCTCCCAGTGTTTTATTTAAGTAACCCAACAAGCCTGTTGTATAAATGCTGCCCACAGTTAAAGAAGTTGAGGCCACAGAGTGACATGGACTTACCAGAGTCTTACATTTCACGTGAAGAAGAGGTGAGACCCAGATCAACTTATATCAATGCTGCCCCCAAATTCCTTATGCTTTTTTTTCTATTTATTTTTTTATTTTTTATTTTTTTAATATATTTTTTATTGATTAAGATATTACATATGTGTCCTTATGCTTTTAACCTAAACCTTAGGCTACCTTCCCTGAAAGAGTCAAAATCATTAGAGGATGGAGACATTAATTCCATCAGGAAGTATCTAGAGAGGATTCTTATAGGAAGAAATTGGAGCATATACCCCCTATTAAACCTTCCATGACTCCCCATTGCTTTATAATAAGTACAAACCCCTCACCAAAGTCAGACATCTTCCTTTCCCTTTAGCCCCCACATCTAAGTCACCAGCAAGTCCTATAAGTTACAACCACAAATTTTATCCCAATACATATGTTTTTCTATGTCCACTGCCACCACACTAACCCAAGGCACTAACATCTCATGCTTGGTTCTCCCTACTACCTCTTCCTGCCAAACTATAATCCATTCTCTGCACAGCAGCAAGGGTAAACTTAAAATGCAAGTCAGAGCATGGCCATCCTCTACTTTAAAATCCTTCAATCATGATCAACTGTAGGTAGAATTAAATCTAAATTCCTTACTGTGGCTCTTAAGTAAGCATGATCCGGTGCCTGCTTAGCTTTCTCTCTTCATCTAGTCAACATCTCCACTCCACTTATTATGCTGCAACTATAAATATCTCCATTGTTTTATACAACAAAACACGTTTTATCCCACCCATGGCTTTGTACTTCCTGTTTCCTTTGCCCAGGATTCCCCTGTCTTTCCTTCCTGACTTGTTCATTCTTATTATTCAGACACTTAGGATTCCGATTGGAGTGACAGCCAACAATCAGGATAAAAAATCTATGAGACAATGCAGATTGAAGCACAAGAGTGAGTTCAACATTGGATATTTTGAGTTTGAGCTTCTAAGCTAAGTAGAGAGTTATTTTTTCCCACTGGAACATCTAGTCTTGTCTTATTTCGATAACAGCTACTCTCTAACTTTTGCTTGTGCAGGGGTGTACATAGTGGTATTCTGGTAAACCACCTCTCATATACATACATACATACATACATCCCTAATTTGGGATGTAAATACTCCTACCTTTTCCAACTTAATGCTACCAAGAGTTTAACAACCAGCTCAGAAAATCACTGAAATGTAATAATTGACTGGCTCCGACAGCCCACTGGCTATATCCCTGACACAGCACCAATCAGTGCACTGAATTTCTTCTGGTCATGAAGAGTAGTTCTGAGAGGGACACATGAGCCAATGAGATGCAATGATACTCTTACTGTGTGTCTTGGGAAAATATTTGCACTTTCCTTTGATATATGTAATCAAGAAATGATGAAATAACTCTATTGTACCATGTGGAGTCAAAGACTGCAGTCAACCCTCCAGAAAGCAGAACTGACAGAAAGTAAAGGTAGACAGCATTCTTTGAGCCATAAATCTAACACTAACTCTTCTCAATTAAGGGAGCCAATAAGGTCCCTTTTTTCTTTTCTTATATGTAATGTAAGTAAATTTTGTTTTTGCCTTTCCTTTACATTCATAGAAACTCAGCTGATACTCTGCCTGCTATCCGGATAGCTAATTACATAAATCTGAAGCTCAGCAGACATGCTCAGGATTGGCAGAACGTGGTGGAAATTAATCCTTGTGAAGGAACAAGCTCACCAAAGCATCATTTTCTTAACATGTTATAGAATTAGAGATATGGGAGCCACATTAGAGATTATACAATTCAACTCTCCTTAACAATTAGGAAAACTATGTCACTGAAAGGTTCAATACTTTGTCCAAGGTTACTTCATGACACAGCCAGAACTAAAACCCAGATTTCCTCACTCCTATGTATCCCTTTTCCAGATCATTGCAACTTCTGAGTTAGTAGTCCCTAATTTAACTCAAAAATTTATTTGTACTTTTATAATGAATAATGAATTATATACTAGTAGCAGTTTGCACCGTAATGGATAGTGCATTACTATTTCAAAGCACCTTGCATAATTTAATCTTTTTGACAACTCTGAAAGTAGGTGGGACAAATATTTTAGAGAAAAGAAAATCTAGACTCGGAGTGCTTTAATTACTTTTCCAATATCAAATAGCCAGTGAACAGTAAAACAAGTTATGAGCATCTAAGACACTTGATTCCTTCCTCTAATGCTTTCTTCTGCCTTTTTCAACATAATGACATTTCATTGCAAGTACTTAAGATATGAATAAGAAAGCACAACTTTCCAGGATTTGAGATGACATCTCATAAACTTCAGGAGAATATATTCTAAGACAGGGGTCCTCAAACTACGGCCCGCGGGCCACATGCGGCCTGGCGAAAACATTTATCTGGTCCGCCAGGTGTTTTTGCTGCCGCTGCCTGTTGCTTAGCAGCCGACTTGTCCCCACGGCCCTCAGTGCGCATGTGTAGAATGTGCGCTGCACTCTCCGACTCCTCCTTTCAGTCTCAGGTGTGATCGGACGAGTCACGAGCTTGCCTGTGCAGAACCTGCTGCTGCCTGAGGACCGAGGTAAGAACAAGTTAGGATTTATTTTTTTTTTTGAAGTTAGGTCTATTTTTTTTTTTTTTTTTTTGCAGTTAGTAGGGCCTTTTTTTTTTGAAGTTAGAAGAGCCTTTTTTTTGAAGTTTTGTTTTTTTACTTCAAAATAAGATATGTGCAGGGTGCATAGGAATTTGTTCATAGTTTTTTTTTTTTAAACTATAGTCTGGCCCTCCAACGGTCTGAGGGACAGTGAACTGTCCCCCTGTTTAAAAAGTTTGAGGACCCCTGTTCTAAGATATTTGTTCTCTGTACTATTTCTATAATTCTTCAGGCTGCTAAGACTTGGCCTGCTCAGTAGTCAGGTGTCAGCACAGATGGTTTCATAGGAGGTATATTAATTTCCTGGGCCACTACGACAAACACCACACATTTGTGGCTTGTATTAATGGATATTTATTCCTTCACAATTCAGGAAGCCAGAAGTCTTCCACCAGGGCTATACTCCCTACAAAGGCTCTAAGGGAGAATCTACTCCATGCCTCTTCCAGATTCTGGTGATTGCTAGCTTCCTTGGTTTGTGGCCACATCACAGATCCATCTTCATATAGACTTTTCCTCATTGTCTTCCCTCTCTATTTCTCTTATAAGGATACTTGGGATTGGATTTAGGGCTCACCCAGATAATCCAGGATGATGTATTCATCACAATATTTTTAATTACATCTATAAAGACACTTTTTCCAAATAAGGTAACATTCTCAGGTTCTGGGAATTAGGACATGGATATATCTTCTTGCGGGGGGCGGGGGGGGGGGGGGGGGAGTACATTCAGCCCACTATGGGGAGCAAAGGAGAAGGATTGTTAGGATTTTCTTTTTTAAGAAAAGAAATTTAGAAAATTATTTATCCAAAATTTAGAAGCTTTACAGATGGAATGAATCAAAGATCTGTACCGCCAGTAATAACAAACCATTCTTTTCCAAAGGTGGTCTTACACTCATTCACACATTTTGAAAAGATCCACGTGCATTCTCTGAAAGGATGCCCTGCCATCAGCTAGCTGTGGGTCACTGGTTAGAGGGTGAAATGTATCTGACTGGTTGGCATGCTTGGGCATGTACCCTGTTTATGTGATACCCTTTGCCAGAGTCAGCTTCGTGCCAAGAGGCAAACTTGAAAAGCCACTGTTGAAACAAGAGTTGCTGTTTATCCCCGACCAACATAGCAAGTTCTCTACATCACTCACTGTCTTGGAGAGTCAGCCACTAAACCAGCTGTGCTTCTCCCACCACCCATTAAATAAAGATTATTATGTGTCCATCTCCAAATCCAGAGCCATGTCTGTCATGTGTCACAATCCATACCACTCACATATAAGACACTGTCTCTTAGAGCTAGCAACAGCTCTGTTCTTCCATGGAAAAGATACCCTTCAGCCCATGATATTGGAAAGGGAAAAAGGAGACAGGAAATAATATTACCTTAGCATGATGGATATGTTCACTTGGCCCCAGAGCCACTCTCCACCCGTCTCCACTCTGCTCCACCCCCTGTGACCTTAATGGACTGCCTTACCAAATGGCTTCAAGTTGGGATTGACCAACACAGGACCCTGAAGAAACTGGAAGGAGAAAAGAAGAGAGGGAAGTAGGCTGCACCATTCATTTCACAATCCGGTGGTGCTGCTAAGGGCTGGCCACATCTCCCCACCGAAGGTCTCAGCACCTCTCTAGGAGCTCTCTCTACACAGCCTTCTCTGTCCCCAAGTCCCAGGAAACTCTCCTACTCAGATCTGCACGCCTGAAGCTGGTAACCCCATAGGACTGTACTGTATTTTGCGGTGTTTCTCCAGACTACTTATACAGTTTGTGAGAATATTCTTGCTATTACACATTCTCAAATTGTCCTAATTTCAATGGGCCATCTTTTCCCAGGATCTTCTGCTAGATGTCCCTTTATTCTGGTAATTACAACAGTCCTACAGGGTACATCTTCTGAACCCCATCTTATAGATGAGGAGACTGGAGCTTATAGAGGTGACATGACTTGCCCTAGGAGACCTAGCTAGCAAGTGAGGAGTTAGGATTTGAAACCTGATTTATCTAACTTCAAAACCCTTGGATATTCAGCTACTTCTTCACAACACTGAAGAAATGTCTAAAATGATGTCTAGATAAACAGGGAGTTTTAAGGGACAAAAATGACATAATGGCTTAAATTCTCCATTCAAGGTTACACTTTATAAAGCCATTCTGAGGCCCAACCACTCCTTAGTATCACATTAAAAAAATAAAATAAAAAACTACCCAGAAGCTGCCACAATAATTGGAATGTAATTTACATTTTTACTCTATTCTCCTACAAGAAGGGGCCAGGAGTAAATTACGTCTATAATGCAGAGCCAAACTTCTTTAAAAGCCTCTTTCTTTCCTTCATTATTCACTCTATGTATCTCGCATATGGCAGCCACCCACAAAAATCTTTTTTCCTACCTCCCTCCCTCCTCCAAACTCTTAAGATCTCTCCCAATAGGCTCCCTCTGCCTTTATATTTCTGGACTTTTCTACCCTCCTGCCAATAACTCTCTGCCTTTACCAGTGAAAACCTTTCTTGTCTCTTCCACACTTCTCCAGATTCCCTTTTGGCACCTTATCCAATTAGCACAACTGAAGAGTTTGATTGATAGCTACCAGAGCAATGCAAGCATTGTCTATAGAGTTGAACACTTGTTAATATTTTTAAAATATTTTTGCCACATAAGATAGATGTATTCAGATTTCAAGGAGCAAAGATTTTGGTATCTCACATGAAATCTATACTAAGGATAAAATATTGGTTATAAGTACCTGTAGCAAGGGAAGGCAGGGGGAGAAGATGAAGGAATGTTCAATTCACATCATATTCACTCTCACCTGCCACATGGGCTGTATATCATACAAAATTGGTTTCAAACCAATTGTTTGAAACTCCAGACATATTTTATTTGAGAAACTTCATAACAGGCTATATTTTTAGTCATCATAAATTGTGTTTCCATATAAAATTGTAATTATGAATAATGATATTTATTTCCCCATCAATAAATTCACCATCTCTTCTTCTTTATCCAATCCCTTAACAAGGCAACCACACAGTCATTCTAACAGAACCCCAGAACAAGTTCTACCTCCTGGAAGGTGGGTAAAAGAACCACAACCCTTGGCCCTGGCTTGGTAGTTTAGTTGGTTAGAGCTTCAACCCAATACACCAAGGTTGTGGGTTCGATCTCTGGTCAGGACATACACCAAACACAACCAATGAATGCATAAATAAGTAGAAAAGCAAATCAATGTTTCTCTCTCTGTGTGTGTCTCTCTCTCTCTCTCTCTTCTTCTCTCTCTAAAAAATAGAAAAAGAAATCAATAAAGAAAAATAACCATAATCCTTCATTGCTTTTTTTTAAAAAAAACAAAAAAACAAAAACACCTTAATGAGTAGAACTCAGTACAAGGTAAAACTACAGTCAAGAAAAGCTATTTGCAATAGATTTTTTTAAAAAGAAAAAACAAAGAGCATTTATGAGTTGAACAGTAGTTCACCTGGAAGTATTCTTTTTAGCAAGGCAAAATGGAGAGAGAGAGAGAAAGAGGTTGATTAGCTCTGGGACTTAAAAGGCAGAGCTTCCCGGGAATATTAGATAAGCCAGTTCATCTTGAATCTCCCCACCCCTCATAGGGATGACAAGGACCTCCATTTGTGTGGCCCAAAGAAAGGCATCCACCAAACCTGAGAAGAGACCACATTGTTCTTTTTCTAGGGTCCTTATGTAAAAAAAAAAAAACACTATCATTTGCTGAGTCTTACTGTGTGGGAGGCACTATTAAGTTAATAATCCACCTTAGATCACAAAAAAAGAAAATACAGAGGCCAGGATTTGAAGAATATTCATATGTTTATTGTCCAGCACTCCACCTACACAGTTCTATTTTGTAATGACAATGGGAGCAAGAAGCTTGTCAGTCTGTTAATATATTCCCAGAGCCTTACCTAAAAACAGCTCAATGAAAATATGCTGAATAAATGAGCCAGTGAATATGTTCTTTCTGCCTTCAAACTGGGGGTTATGCTACTCCACCTTATTTGTGGCTAGAAAAACAAAACTTAAACAGCAGCTGCTCTTAGATTTTGAGATATTTCCTCTGCAATGGCATCAGGATAGCATTTCTTCCATTATGAACCAAACCTCCCCCATCCATATAAGTTATGCAAACTGCAAAGTGCCATGAAAATGGAAATGAAACCCACAATTTCTGTTAGCAAATAAACCCATTACTCTTAACGATGATGTGACCACTTAACTTCGACCCCCACAGTTAACTTGGGAGCAAATTGGAAACCATAATATGGAATTTAACCGCACAATTATGTTATAATGAAAATTACCACGAACACCTCATACTGTTTTAGGTTTGCTTTGCCAGTGTTTGCGGCCAAAACCCAATCAATCCACCAATTGTTCACTCTACACCAAAAGTGGTTTGTCTGATTTTTTTTTGATTTTTTTTTTTTGTCACTGAATTGATGAATTGCTTTGGCATCAGTTTTATCTGGGGAAATAATCATCTTCTACTGGCAAAGCTACTCAGCTGTGTGGTAGTGCTTTATCACCAGCCATGCATAAATGGTGCTGTTTGCAATTTGATAAACGTGCACAGAGGCTCAGAGGTCCCCAGACACAAGTCTGATATGTAAATAATCAAATCACACTATTAACCAAGGGACCGAATTGTGACTGCTCATCCTTCTCTGTCATTTTCAACTCCTTGGTAAAAAATTCCTCATACCTCATCCCACACAAGCGAAGTGACGGGCATTTTTTTCAGTCTTGGATAGCATGAAAATGAATGTCAAATATTATTCATCTGTTATAAACTGAATTTTTGATTGGGGAAAACCACATCAAAACAAAGAATTTTCATAAAACTGAAGCACTTTCAAAGGCTTTTAAGTCCATTTCAAAATAACTGAGGAATAACTAAGGAATAAAGAAGAACAGTTTATTCTTTCAACTTTTTTTCTACCAAAGCCTTTGGAATCATAGAATTTCAGGTTAGAAGGAACCAGAAATCTCTCTCTCTCTCTCTCTCTCCAAGGAATAAGGTTAATTATTTAATTTAACCCTTGCTGACAATTATGCAGTAAACATTATTATCTCCATTTTAAAGATTATAAAACTGAAGCAGAAAATGAAGCAACTTGCTATATTTCCTATATTTGGCAAGTGCGAAAATTAAAACACAATCTATATCTAAGTCTTAATTACCACACTGTACCAACTCGTCTCTGTAAAGTTCCTGCCAACCAGAGCTTGGATTCCTATGTGACTATGAACCCAGCCCATCAATCTCCAGACAATGCAACTTGAGTTGTCTGCTCTATGTAGTGAATTAAATGTTGTCTTTCTTAAACTCCTACCTACTGATCCTAGATCTCACCATCTGGCCTGGAGCCTTACTGAATTAAGTACAATCTCTCTTTCAAGCGACAGGCTTTTGAATATTTAGTGTTTAATATTCAATCATGTAACCTGAAGCCATCTTTCTTAGGGGTTAATATACAACAATCTTTCGACTATTTCATATAACATGGTTACACTTTCTTAATTCTTTCTATTTGATATGTGTTCCTCTTAAAATGTGACCCAAAAGAGTTAAACTGTCCTCTGGCCTCACCAAGAACAGAAATCTTACCATACTCAATCTATTAATGCAGCAAAGATCAAATTGAAAATTTTCCATTCTGCACCAACCTTATGTTTTTATTTATTTTTTTAAAATATATTTTATTGATTTTTTTTTTTTTTTACAGAGAGGAAGGGAGAGGGAGAGAGAGCCAGAAACATAGATAAGAGAGAAACATGGATCAGCCGCCTCCCACACATACCCCACTGGGGATGTGCCTGCAACCAAGGTACATGCCCTTGACTGGAATTGAACCCGGAATCCCTCAGTCTGCAGGCCGATGCTCTATCCACTGAGCTAAACTGGTCAGGGCCAACCTTATGTTTTAAACCAACACTTTATGGGCACTCAGCCTTGCTTCGAAGGGCCCCAACACTCCCACACCAGTGCCAAACCTCTAACAATGCTCTCCTAAAAATGCTAAGCAAATCCTATATGAAATTAATGAGAATACCCAATGGGACTCTCAGTTATGAAATGTAATGCCCTTACATGTCCTGCCTCTTGCTCCACAGCCTTACGGCCCCAGGATACCCTATCTCTCAGGAGTCCATAAATCCCTAAGAACCTGCCACAAACCCAGTCACTCCTCCAGGAAAGTGGTCCCAAGTGGTCTTCCTTGCCAGAGCTGTCATTACTGTCAACAAGGTACAGTCTCCCATCACCCTTGCCATTGCTGATGCTGATGAGACCAGTCAGGAGGAATGCTTAAGTGGCTGTCCATGGTCTAGTTACCTCAGGAGTGGCTGTTGAGAACCACAGCGGAAAAGACATGTTCCTTATCAACGGTGCCAAAACAACCCATTATATACTCTGTTTAGAAAATATATGAGTTAGTCTTCACGTTTAAAGGTATAAGAAATAGATGTGTTTTAATTTCTAAACTTTATATCACAAGTTCTCATATTACTGGAGGCTTAATCTTTGGCAATTGAGGGGTCCCTCTCCTTTGGAAAGGATAATCTCCAATTTGGGGTGGGGGTTTTGGAGTGCTAAGTCATTGTTGGGGTGAGTGCATCTGATTTTGGTTATTTAACCTTATAAGCATCTATAGAGCTGCTTCCTGGTCTCCAATCATTGATTCACTTGCATTTAGGGTATGTCATCTTTGTTCTCTTCTTTTTTTAAAAAAATATATTTTTTTTTATTTCAGGGAGGAAGGGAGAGGGAGAGAGAGATAGAAACATCAATGATGAGAGAGAATCATTGATTGGCAGCCTCCTGCATGCCCCCCACTAGGGATCAAGCCCACCACCCGGACATGTACCCTGACCGGGAATCAAACTGTGACCTCCTGGTTCATAGGTCAACGCACAATCACTGAGCCATGCTGGCGAGGCATGTCATCCGTGCTCTTTAGCACAGAATTTCTCCTCGGTAATTTCCTAAGTACTTGGGAATCATTCTTTATACTTATGTCACACAGAACTACAGGAAACTCAGTAGGGCTATTGATATCCATTTCTTTATATGCATTCTCTCCCAAGACCTGGGATGGTCTGTTCACATACACCCCCTCAGATTCCCTGTGAACACACAGACTTCTGAAATACAAAAATCATGAAAAGACTCTGTTTCTCCATCTGAAATGCCATCATTTTCTTGAGACCAAGAACTTGGACCCTCCTTTCTGTTACCCACATAGCAGAAAGAAATACTAGGAATAAAAAACAAACTGATATTGCAAAAATCATTAGTCTCCTGCAAGAATAAATTGAGTACACACAAAAAGATAGGAAGCTCAGTCAAACTCAGTGGCTGCACCAAGAACCAGTAAAAATGGAGGAAGTATTTTTGTTACTATTACTATTAGTATTTCATAGGTGACCACACTAAGAGAGGTTAAGTAACATGCTCAAAGATACATACCCAGTAAATAATAGTTCCAGGATTTGAACCCAATAAATCTGGTCCCAGAATAATGCTTTGACCTATTTTTGTGTCACAGAAAGGATGCAGAAAGAAAAACCATAATGAACCCTTTGTATGCCATAAGCGTCTATAGATGCAAGGGGCGGATTTTTTTAATTAAATTCAAAATATTGTGGTGTGTGGAGATGGTTTCCGTTTTGAACACATGGCAGTTAACTGGTGTAAGGTCATAGTGAACTGACTGCTATGAAGCAACAGAAATTGTATCACGCCACAAGAGTTTGTAATGAGTCAGGAGGGGAAATGGCAGGACTCTGATCTAATTTAAAGCATAGTAATCCATGTCTCTCAAAAAGTGACATTTGAGCTGAGATCTGAATGGATGTATAGAAGCTAAATAGTCACCAGGAAGTGAGAATAGCATTTGCAAAGGTCCTGAGGCAGTAGTGATCACAGCCTCTTGTAGATCAGAAAGAAGGCCAGAATTCTTGAAGTGAAGAGAGTGCCTGGGAGATCGGTGAGTGGTGAGGCTAGAAAAGGAAGCAGAAGGCTCCTCTGGTTGGGTTTCGTAACCTATTTAATGAATTTATGGGAAATGCCCATCCAAAAGAAGAGCCTCAAGTCCCCTCCAAGCATTCATCATGGATGAACTCACATGATTTCAAACTAACAAGGTAAAGACCATGATTAGTTCAAGTTAGCTGAGGTATTCCATGCTTATCCAGGTAGCAGGCAGGGCAGGACCCCCTTGTCACCTGGAGCCCACCAATGTTATGAGCAATGGGTGGTTTACTGCAAACAAATGTCTGTATAAGACCCGAATTCTTGCACCAACCAGCATCTCTGAAATCACACAGTTCCCTGATATACTCAGGTTTATTTTGGTCAATGGGTTTTATTGCAAAAATGAAACAGAACAGCAAGAAATACCTAACATTCATTCAGAAAAACATTAGCTCCAGCAAGCTACCATACACAGCAAAAGTGCTAGCTATTCAGTCGCATGCCTCTCAACAGCAGGCATTCAATTGGAATGCTCTGCCATTAAGGTTTCTTAATGAGTGTATATGCTGCTGCTTCTCCTATTAGTATGACTTAATTCTTTCTGTGTCTTCTGTTCCAATTCCCCAAAGGACCTGATTGAGTTGAACAGTCACCTTCTGGTCTAGGCTCCCCTGTTGAAAAGGACGCTTCCCGCGGTCACTTCATTTCCAGGGATAACCTAAAAAGGGCCGCCATTGCTCCAGTGGCATTTCCTCTCCAATCAGCTGAAGGCACAATGGGCCTGTTGGAGAAGTACTAAACCTTCATGTAAGGCAATAATGGCAACAAGGGGGCTGGAGCCTATCTGTTTGGTTTGTTTTGCATGATATTGGCTCATATAGTATGTTTTAAAAAGTTAATGTCCAACCAGCATTTTTAAATAGGGAGATTTCATGTGAAAATCTAGATTTCCAGTTTCTCTTGAGAAATTGGAATATCAGAAAACATTAGCCACATGTCAACAGGTACTGAATAGTGACTGACCATTTTAAAAGACCCCTGAGCTCTCCAGTTCAACAGAGTCCCTGAACCTCGCTACTGGCCCTAGCATCATCCTCATCCACTTAAATGCCTGCCCCTGTAGGCATCTGAGATGGAAAACACTAAAGTAAGAAGTTAAATGCAGTCACTTCTCTCAAAAGGAAGTTTATGAAGAGGCATGGACTTCCAGACCGCTGAGTATAGCCCTGTCACAATTCCAAGTTCAGAACCTATGCCTAGTTTGATTTCATTGCTGAGGACACCCCTGAAATGATCTTTGAACATTTGGCCAGTGTCCCTTTTCTCTACCATGAGAGCCTAACCAGACCTGGTCTGAGTATTTTTTTAAGGATAGGATGGAGAAACAGCTCCCGGGTATTGGACTAACCCCATCCCACAACTTAGGTCATCCTTCTCTGCCCTAATATGCCTGTTACAAAATCCAGTAATAATAGGCTCTTCTTGCCAAGCTACATGCTCCTTCTGGTTATCAGATTGCCCAGCGGGGTGGATACCTCATGCTGGTAAAATTGGCCTCTCACACTCTGTAAACTAGCATGTTCATGCTTTAGTCTTGCGAAGAGATTCTACAGATGGTGGTAAAAGCACATTTTACAAGCCAACCTGATGTCCACATACCTGCCAACCATATGGCTTTGGGCAAGTCACTTCATGCCCAGCTATTTGAATATTTAAATTCAATTAACCTCTTTAGATCCAGTCCTCACCTTGTCATCATAAGAAGTTTCCTCTGGCCTTTTCTGGGTAGCTCAGGTGGTGAGGGCATCACCCTGACAGGCCAAGGTTGCAGGTTCTATTCCCAGTCAGGGCAAACAATGAATGCATAAATAAGTGGAACAATGGATTGATGTGTTTCTCTCTCTCTCTCTCCCTCCCTCCCTCCCTCACTTTCTGTCTCCCTGCCTCCCTCCTACCCTCCTTCCCTTCCTTTCTCTCTCTCAAATCAATAAATTAAAATAAAATTTTAAAAAAGAAGAAAAGGTTTCTTCTTGCTTCTTCCAGATTCCCACTCCTCTTTGGGGCTTTCCTCATTCAACAGATTTAGCTCTGGTTTTATAGAGAGAAGAGCTGCTCAGTCCTACAGGTGGCTGGATAATTTAAATGTGGCTGCAGCTGTCACTGTTTCAGGGTGAATGCCATCTGGCCTTCTTGGTGAAATCATTACCGAAGCATCTCACTGTGCTGCTGCCACATGCCACTGATCACCAAACCCATGAGGTCAAGGAGGGGTCCATTTCAATGCAGCTGCTGTGGTCAGCAGGCATGTGCCATGGTGCAAAAAGGACCTCTGTGAAGACAGGTATATACTGCTATGGAAGCTTCATCTGTCTATCCCACCACTTGAGTCAGTTCCCATATTACAGATTTTCAGGTTACCCGACTGCTTTTGCAGACACACTCTCAGCCACGTTCCCAAAGCACACCTGCAATCTAGCATGGCCTAGTTGGGAAGTGTTTCCAACTCAACAGCAGACTGTGACAGAACCATTTTCTCTCATTACAGCTTCCTTTCTTTTTCTTTTTTTTTTTTCTTTTTTAGTATGGTTATTAAAGCTGGGGACAGTGAAACAAGGAGGAGATAGGATTGAAGAAGCAACAGGAAAGAGACTAGATGGGACTGCTGTCAACTCACTAGAAAGTTAAAGAAAAGGGGGCCTTGAAGATAGGTTCAGGGAGTTAGCCTGGGACGAGCTGCTGCTGCCCATTGCTGCCCTGGTTGCAAGTATTGTGGGTACCCTTAGAGTTTAGGGAAAGAAGATGTAGGCATGCTCCCAGGTCTCTGAAGGTAGAGAAAGACCCTCCCTTTCATACCCTCAACTCTATCCCCTTTGCCTACAACTGGATGAGTTTGTTTCATCCATGGAAAAACCACACAAACATGGAAAGGCCCTGGACCAGCACCTTGTTTACCGCACTTTGTGATCACAGGCCCCCTCTGAGCCCCTCTTAATTCCACACACATTTTAAACCACCCAGTGACATAGAGACATGTCAGCAGGGGGGCTCTTTGACGGCTCAAGTTTATGTGTCATGGTAGTGATTTAAGACAGGGGCTGCAATGGTGTCCGACTCTGAGAAGGATGGTGAAGTGGGCGAGGTGGATATAATAGAGGAGGAGCAAAGAGTGTAGTGATTAAGAGCAAGAACGCAATGACAGATAAACCATGGTTACATCCCGATGACCAATCCCTTGACTCTGTGACCACAGAAGAGTCACTAAATCTCCCAATGCCTCCATTTCTTCATCTCTAGAATGAAATTGTCATGGAGATCATATGAGTTAACATATGTAAGGCCCTTATAACAGTCCCTGGCATGTAACAAGTACTAAATAAGTTTTGTAGGGGGTTTTCTGTGTGTGTGTGTTGTGTTTGTTTTTGTTGTTGTTTTTTTAATTTGGAGGATTCTTGCTATCCCAGTCCCCCAAGCCCTTGCTCCCATATAAATGTAGAAATTTCCATGGAAAAATACTAACATGGTGCTTTTGGAAACAAGAAAGGGAGAACTTCAGACCCTGCAACCATCTGAAAAGACATGGCTTCCCAAATTATATTTAAGCGTCCCTCACTTGTATTCTCCACCAAAGATGTAAATAAGTTGTCCATTTTGAGATCTGTTCATATTTTGGAAAAATGTTCTTTGTTGCTTCTGAATAGGTGAGAACTTTTTATGAGTGTTGAAGTTGAAGAGCCCCCAAGAGTGTCATGCTTCTTTCTCATCCAAGGTGATAATTTACTGAGTCAGAGAAGAGTCAGGGAAGTGAAGGGGAAAATGCCAGATTTAATACTGAGAAAGCAAATGCAGAAATGCAGCTGAGGATGCAACTACATTGGGTTCCCTTTTACTGAACCTCAGAATTGGACAATCCCAGGCACAGGTAGCTCCAAGAACCAAGACAGGGCCTGACACATAGTAGGCATTCAAAAAAGAAAGATGGAGGGAGGTGATTGACAGAAAGGACACAATAAAGAAGGGAGGGAGGGAGGGGGAGAGGAAGGAAGGAGAGATTGGAAAAGGAGCAAAAAAAAAAGTATTGGAAAGCATTGTCTTCACTTGTAATGAAAAGAATATCTATATATATAAAAGCCTAGGCACCCAATGACCAAATGACCCAACGACCGGTTGACCAGTCGCTATAATGCGCACTGACCACCAGGGGGCAGACACTCAATGCAGGAGCTGCCCCCTGGTGGTCAGTGAGCTCCCATAGCCAACCTCCCACAGCCCCTCCCCCCAGCCAACCTCCCATGGCCCCGATCCACCCCGATCACCAGCCAAGCCAAGGGACCTCACCCATGCACAGATTTGTGCACTGGGCCTCTAGTTTATAATAAACATTTAAGATCTTTATTCCAATATGTAATAGTTTCATGAACTTAAGACAGTTCCTAAAGCTTTCTGAACTACTATTTTCTCATCTAGAAAAATTAGATTATTCAATACATTATTATTTCAATGAATTGGTTTGAGAAGTAACTCTAGCTAAAGTCTGTGAAAGTAGTCCCCGTAATAAACAGTCAATAAATGTGAATTAACGGTAAGTGTAAGGTATGCATTTTAAAGCATCAATGTTCTGCCAACTGCTGAATTTTTTAAAGGCTTCATTGGACTTCACCCCAGTCTTGAAAACCCTGAAATTAACTAAGGTGCATGGATTAGGGCCATAACAACCGCCATACGGAGGTATTTCACTTGGGGCTCTTCCTACCAAACCACATCAAATACGGGAGTGTGGGCGAGCTCCAATCTCTCGTTATGTGGGTGGGGCACCCACACACCTATTGCTACAACTGCAGGGCCAGTTGTGTAGTGGCGCAGCGTAGTGCTTATCTGAAATCTTGGTAATTATAAAAGGAGACATATAGTCTTAAATAGCTTCTGAAAATCCTGCGGCACAACAGAGAGTGGTAGAATTTGCCTCAAAATAGCTAACAACAGTTTCCCTTTTATGATTGAAAAAAGAATTTAGCATCCTGCCCTGAATTCTTCATTAAAATTCTCTGCAGTTGAATCACTTCCAGAATCTATCTCATTCCTGTGAGCCTTGGCTATCAGGGCTGGAGTTTGGGTTAGAGCAGGGGTGGGCAAACTTTTTGACTCGAGGGCCACAATGGGTTCTTAAACTGGACTGGAGGGCCAGAACAAAAGCATGGATGGAGTATTTGTGTGAACTAATATAAATTCAAAGTAAACATCATTACATAAAAGGGTACAGTCTTTTTTTTTTTTTTTTTTTTTTAGTTTTATTCATTTCAAACGGGCAGGATCCGGCCCGCGGGCCGCAGTTTGCCCACGGCTGGGTTAGAGAGAGGGAAGGAAACAACCATGAATGTGGCATCCAGGCTCCTTTGTTGGCTTTCTTGATCTGGAAACTGGCTTGATGGGGAGCAATCGGCCCTGAGTATTGTATATTACATTCAAAGCAGCCTCAGAGTATAACCCCCAGCAATCTTCTTAAAGAAGATATTGTGTATTAGTTCCTACAGGGCAAGATTGTCTTCATATCTGTGAATCCGCACTCAGTACCAACCATAGCCCCTGACACACCCTAGATGTAGTTGGTTGTTGTCAGATAAAAGCATGAAAGAAATATCAAGTAAAGGAAGATATGAGGAAATAACTGGCTGAATGAATAACTGACTGAATAAATAATGAATAAATGAGCATTTAAAAAAATGCTCAGCCCTAACCGGTTTGGCTCAATGGATAGAGCATCGGCCTGCGGACTGAAGGGTCCCAGGTTCGATTCGGGTCGAGGACATGTGCCTTGGTTGTGGGCACATCCCCAGTAGGAAGTGTGCAGGAGGCAACTGAATTGATGTTTCTCTCTCATCGATGTTTCTAACTCTCTATCTCTCTCCTTCTCCCTTCCTCTCTGTTAAAAAAAAAAATCAATAAAATATATTTTTTAAAAATTAAAAAATACTCAATAGAGCTTTTCAAAATGCCTAAAGACTTAGGCTTTGGGTTAACAAATTCAGGAACTAGGTTTTATCTGGAGCAATGGGATGATGAGATTCTTAGGGTTTTAATGCATTTAACCTGCTTCATAAATCAATGATTAATCATTGTCAAATTGCTAAATTTCTATGAGAAATCTTCATTTTTAGTATCTAAAAGTGCTTAGCCCAAGTTCTGACTCACAGTAGGCACACAATATTATTTATAAAAAATTACTATTTATAAATATTTACTATATAAATATTTCCTACATATGATATTTAGTCTATTCACTAAATAACTAATGAGTACACACTGTGAGCCAGGCTCTGAACTTAGTGTGGGGGACAAAGTGGTGAGCAACTCTGTCATATAGTGTCATCATTCAAGCCTGTCTAATGGGAAAGTCTATGTGGGAAACTTGATTAAAACAGAAAAGGTTGTTTGTCTCATATAGAATCAGAGAAAATAGAATCTGATGATCTCCACAGGTAATTTCACCTCACTTTGGTAGGTTGATATTTGCATCCTACTATCCTACATGATCTAGGATGTCGCTTCAAGAAGAGCTGGAATCAGGAACTCAGATCATGAATATAGTATTTCATCTTGGGTGTTCTTTTTTCCTGAGATTTCTTTGGCTTCAAGTAGAGTGAGGCAGGTTATGTCCTTATTTTACTGATCTCTGCATCCCCCAAATCATCAAGCAGTGCTCGGTATCTCCTGAACATCAACAGTTTATGAAAAACTACAACACAGTTGCCATATATCCAGAGCCAGAGATTTATACGTTCCTAAGTGTGGAAAGATTTATAAGGATAACCATATCGTTGAAATCTCAACTCTATGTCTGGGGAAAATATCAGGTATAGAGTTACTAAAACCAGACAGATGGAGAGGGACCAGAATGAGTTGTGATTCACACAAAAAATGAAATGACAAACAAGGCAATATTATATCAGTATCAATTTCCACATTGATATTAGTTTGTGTATATTAGTTTGCTAAGACTGAGAATGTACTACAAACTGGGTGACTTACCCACAGAAGTTTATTGTCTTACACTTTCAGAGCCTACAAATCCAAAATCAAGTGTTGGTTCCTTCTGAGAGCTATAAGGGAAAATCTATTCTGTGTCTCTCTTCTGATGGTTTGCTGGCAACCTTCGGCGTTCCTTGGCTTGTAGAAGCATCACCCCAATCTCTGCTTTCATCTCCACATGGTGTTCTCCCTGTGTGTGTCTATTTCTGGGTTCAAATTTCCCCTTTTTATGACACCAGTTATATTGGATTAGGGCCCAGCCTAATGACTTTATTTTAACTTGCTTGTGTCTGTAAAGACCCCAAATAAGGTCACATTCTGAAGTACTGGGAGTTTAGGCTTCAAAATATCTTTCCCAAGGGGATACAATGCAGCCCATGACAATATGCTTGTCATTCCTAGATTTCTGTACAAGTACCCAAGAAAATGTCAACATTATTAACTTTTGACTATGAGATTAGGGTATTTTTATTTTCTGCTTTCTACCTTTCAATTCTATTTAAAAAATTTGAGTACATACTATTTTCTTCTTTAAAACTTACTATGATTAATGCCTAATTGAGGCTCTCTTTGTAACGTTATTGGAAATACACAACAGAGCATTTAAGAGGAAATATATAGCTCTTTCAAGCACTTTGTGTCTGAAACAAGCACCTCAGGATTTGTATACGTAGGAGAAAATCTAGATTCTATTTCCACTGAACACAGTGCTTTACTAAGCCACATAACCAAGGTTATAAGCTGTCTAGGGCTGGGCTAGTTTAATCACATTTTGGACACAAGGCCCAGTATGTTTTTGGCCTTCAACCTAGGCAAAAGGCAATATCTGTTACCCATTTTTGAGTCACTACTGCTTATTGGCTAGTATCAAACAACATCTCTTCTGTTCATAAAAAGTGGATTAATGTGGAATTTGCTGTCGCTGCTATGATCCCTTAAAAGAGATACTATTACAGAGTCAAGCAAGGCCATCTGAGAGGGAGGCTCATTCCTGCTGCATGTCCCTGGGCAGTTTTCTCTGAGTGGCTCCCTCAAAGGCCACAAGTGTGCACCTCATGGGGCCAAGCCAAGGAGTTTCAGTACATGCCTTTCATCAGTACATCCAGGGCCAACACTATACAAAACTTATTTCTGCTCTCACAGCTCAGTTTTCACTTCTATGGAGAGAAGAATCAGCTCATGGAAACCTTTGATTTCAGTGTCAGCATGAGTTTGTGTTGAAAGAGGAGACTTTTTAATGTAAAAATAGAGAGAACCTATTTAATTCAGCAGTCAATTAGTAACTTTTATTTTCTTTAAGATTTTGCTGAATACCTGGCATTGGGGCAGCATGTGAATATAGGGCTTGGTAACATGGGTCTCAGAAACAGAAAGACTTGGTTTGAGGACTGACTCTGTCAAATATTTAGGGTTGAGCCACATGATATTTCCAGCGTTCAATCATTCTGAAATACAACTCAAGGCAGTGAGCAGGAACAATCTCTCTTAGCATAGCAAAGCCATGCAGTTAGTTTATAAGAAATGGGTTCAATGCTATGGTAATAGAAAGAAAACTAATTTCTTATTGAAGGGCAATAAAAGTTTTTCTGATTGAAAAAGTTTGTGCCTGCCCAGTATCCTTGAATAGCTATTCCATGAGGTCGAGGACCAGGCTTTTTCTACCCTAGCCCCACCATCCTTACCACATGACTTTCATCCTCATGGTGGCAGGAGATCTGCTGTGGCTCCAGCCATCACACCTACTTTTCAAGCAGGAAGAAGGTAGAAGGGCCAAAGGCCCTTTACCTAGCAGATGTTCTCCCTTAAACTTATATATCATTGGTCAGAACAGTGTCACATCACTACAGCTCACTAGATTGCAGCTAGGAAAATTGAATGTATAGCTCTCTAGTCTCTACGTGAAAGGAAAGCAAAGAAGAATCAGTGTTGAATAAGCCACTTTTTTAAATATAAGTTTTTTATTGACTTAGAGAGAGGAAGGGAAAGGGAGAGACAGACAGAGAGAGACAGAGACAGAGAGAAACATTGATGTGAGAGAGAAATATTGACCAGCTGCCTCCTGCACACTCCCTACTAGGGATGGAGCCGGAAACTCAGGCATGTGCCTGACCTTCTGATGCATGGGATGATGATCAATCAACTGAGCCACACTGGCAAGAGTGAGTAAGCCAACTCTTGACCAAAGCAGGGCCACAGTGGGGTGCCAGATGGAGGGTAGAACACATCAGCTATTTAATGAGCTATTTATTAATAAATAATTTTTATTTTCACAGTAGGATGAGAAACTAGAGTTCAGGGAAGTTATAACAATTACCCAAAATGTAAAGGTAAAATGCAAACCCTAGTTATTTTTATTTCAAAATGTTGGCTCTTCAAGTGAACTTTGCTTACTTTAGATAAGAATCTAGATTTTCCCTTTAAATACCTCTGGCCAGAGTAATGTTCTGCATTATGATGTAGAAGTAGCAATCATGTCTGCAGTTGGTAATATACCTCCTTTACTGGCTTTAAGACACAGTGCAGTTGACAATTTAGTTGATTATTCATGGTAGATGCTTGAAAACCCTAGCAGGCCATTGCAGCTACTGACCTCTCAATACAGTAGGCAAAAAGACATCTATTTTATGGCCAAAGATAAGACCTCCAACTTGGTTTAAGTACCAGTAATTGTATCCATCTGATAATGGTTTAAATTGACAAGCTAAATTGCCTTTTACAGTCATTTTTTTTTAAGCTATAAGTGGTAGGATATTTAAAGCATTTCCCCCAGAAAGTAAAAAGCAGAAAGATATGCTTCTCAGAACCTTTCCATAAAGGTGATCGACAAGGCTCTTATAAACAGTGGTTGCTAAAGAGATGAGTGATGAGTGGGGTTAGAAGGGTTTGATTTGTCTTCCTGATGCTGTCAACTGTGAGTAAACTGGGACACAGAGAGTATGTGCAGCAGAATGTTAGGTAAAAAATAAACCACAGCCCTAGCCAGTTTGGCTCAATGGATAGAGTGTCAGCCTGCAAACTGGAGAATCCCAGGTTTGATTTTGGTCAAGGGAACATACCTGGGTTGCAGGCTCGATCCCCAGTAGGGGGCATGCAGGAGGCAGCCAATCAATGATTATCTCTCATCACTGATGTTTCTATCTCTCTCTCCCTCTTCCTTCCTCTCTGAAATCAATAAAAATACATATATATTTTTTAAAAATAAGTAAATAAACCACAAGTGCAAGAATCTGCATGTCATTCAAGAGACAAGGTCTTCTGCTTGCTCCTATGCCTAGTTACTTACATGGAAGATTTGCCTTCACAGTCTTTTTCCTATTGGTTAGGACTAGGCCATATACGAACGCATCATTTTTACATAACACTTACCTTCAGAAGTATCTGCCTCACAACACAGAATGAGCCATGGACAAAAACAGAGCATTCTTGTCCTTGAAAATGGAAACTAAACTGCATGGCACATAGAATAAACTGCAATGTGCTAGGACTGTAAGTGACAGAATCAGAGAACCAGCTTTGGAAATTGGCTCATGTAAATGACTCATTCACCCCTTCCATGAACCTTGATTAACTGCTGCCCCTACTTGGAATACCTTGATCACAGACTAAGGGAGACAGTGAGGGCCCAGTTAAATCGGTCACCATCTCACTTATGGAGAGACACCTTGAAGACAAACCTATCTTATCCCTTCTCAGGAACAGGGTGAAAATGAGACCACCAGGACTGAGAGCATGGAAAAATGAATTCTTACAATGACTTGAAAAGGTTCTGGGAGAACCAAGATGGCGGCATAGGTAAACACCGAAGAATGATGCCTCGCACAACCACTTCAAAAATACAACTAACAGATGGAACGGACATCACCCAGAACCACAGGAAAGCTGGCTGAGGGGAAATTCTTCAACTAGAAGGAAGAGAACAGCATACTGAGGCTCAGAGGAGGTGCAGTGTGGAAAATACAAAGGTGCGGAGATGTGCATGGAGCAGGCTGGTGGCGGAGGGCGCGGTTGTTGTTTTCAATCGGGAGGGAGGCTCAGGCCCTGAGCTCTAGTTCTGGGCGAGTCTCTAGGGACCCAGACTCAAACGGGAGAAGCGGAACTGTCTGGCATCGATCGGAAAGCGAGGGCAGCTTTCTCTCCGAGGTTTGCAGCGGTTGCTGGGACTCTGAGAGGCAGAGACTCTGGGGACGGGACTGAGAGCAGCCATAACTGCTCCCTCCATCAGCCCTGTAGATCCCATGCGACCCGGCCCGCCCAAGCCCTGCACAGAGCCATTTGCCAGATAGCCTCAGGCAAAGACTAGATTAGCACCTCCCCAGAGGACAGAAGTTTTCCCACTGCAGACACAGCTGACTCTCACAGCCAGTCGGCCTGGAGGTCAAATTCCCCCCAGTATTAACTACAACAATCAAGGCTTAACTACAACAAGACTGCGCACAAAGACCACTAGGGGGTGCACCAAGAAAGCATAAAAAAATGCAGAGACAAAGAAACAGGACAAAATTGTCAATGGAAGATATAGAGTTCAGAACCACACTTTTTTTAAAAATATATTTTATTGATTTTCCACAGAGAGGAAGGGAGAGAGATAGAGAGTTAGAAACATCGATGAGAGAGAAACATCGATCAGCTGCCTCCTGCACATCCCCCACTGGGGATGTGCCCGCAACCCAGGTACATGCCCTTGACCGGAATCAAACCTGGGACCCTTCAGTCCGCAGGCCGATGCTCTATCCACTGAGCCAAACCAGTTTCGGCCAGAACCACACTTTTAAGGTCTCTCAAGAACTGTCTAGAAGCCGCCGATAAACTTAATGAGATCTACAAGAAATCTAATGAGACCCTTGATGTTATGATAAAGAACCAACTAGAAATTAAGCATACACTGACTGAAATAAAGAATACTATACAGACCCCCAACAGCAGACCAGAGGAGCGCAAGAATCAAGTCAAAGATTTGAAACACGAAGAAGCAAAAAACACCCAACCAGAAAAGCAAAATGAAAAAAGAATCCGAAAATACGAAGATAGTGTAAGGAGCCTCTGGGGCAGCTTCAAGCGTACCAACATCAGAATTATAGGGGTGCCAGAAGATGAGAGAGAGCAAGATATTGAAAACCTATTTGAAGAAATAATGACAGAAAACTTCCCCTACCTGGTGAAAGAAATAGACTTACAACTCCAGGAAGCGCAGAGAACCCCAAACAAAAGGAATCCAAAGAGGACCACACCAAGACACATCATAATTAAAATGCCAAGAGCAAAAGACAAAGAGAGAATCTTAAAAGCAGCAAGAGAAAGAAACTCAGTTACCTACAAGGGAATACCCATACGACTGTCAGCTGATTTCTCAACAGAAACTTTGCAGGCCAGAAGGGAGTGGCAAGAAATATTCAAAGTGATGAATACCAAGAACCTACAACCAAGATTACTTTATCCAGCCAAGCTATCATTCAGAAGTGAAGGCCAGATAAAGAGCTTCACAAATAAGGAAAAGCTAAAGGAGTTCATCACCACCAAACCAGTATTATATGAAATGCTGAAAGGTATCCTTTAAGAAGAGGAAGAAGAAGAAAAAGGTAAAGATACAAATTATGAACAACAAATACACATCTATCGACAAGTGAATCTAAGAATCAAGTGAATAAATAATCTGATGAACAGAATGAACTGGTGATTATAATAGAATCAGGGACATAGAAAGGGAATGGACTGACTATTCTTGGGGGGGAAAGGGGTATGGGGGATGCGGGAAGAGACTGGACAAAAATCGTGCACCTATGGATGAGGACAGTGGGTGGGGAGTGAGGGTGGAGGGTGGGGTGGGAACTGGAAGGAGGGGAGTTATGGGGGGGAAAAAAGAGGAACAAATGTAATAATCAGAACAATAAAGATTTAATAAAAAAAAAAAAGAAAAGGTTCTGAAGTCTTACAAGCAAGAACCTCTTGTTAAATAATCAAACAATTTAGAGATTTCTAAGAATCACACAGGGCTTATCCAAAAATAAGCAAAAAGCTATTAGTCACCAGCTAGGTTATACAGTTGTTTATTCAACATGGTCTTTAAAGTAACTTAGTGTGCAGGAGTTGAACTTTTGGAGATATTGATAGTCAAAGGACATGAACTGGTAACTAATTACCTTTAGTACTTTTCTGAACTGAATAGTTGAACCAGTCACCAAATTCATGCCTGCTTCTGCCCCAGCACTCATCTCACTTAATAGCAAAGCTTGTGTTGTATTTCAATAGTCTCTCACACCACATTGTATGTTCTCTACGGATTGGGCATGTTCCTTATTCAACCGTATACACTAAGCAGTTAACACAAAGCCTGGCATATAGTAGCTTCACAATTCATTTTTAAATATATGAATATGTAAGCTCATTTCCCCCTCCAAAGTAAAGTTTATAATTGGTTAAGAATATCACTTATGTCAGAGGTATATAAGTATTCTTAAATTACTTTAATAAAAAGACAAAACTGGTGGGTAAATAATTTTCTTTGAAATCTGTGTTATATTCTTCTTAGGAAAAAAAGAACAACAACATTCTTCCATGTATCTACACGAAGAGGAAAGAGTGTCTTAAAGTTTGTGTGGCTATAACAAAATAGCACACTGGGTGGCTTAAACACCAAACATCTGTTTCTCACAGTTCTGGAGGTTGGGAAGTCCAAGATCAAGACACCGGCGAATCTAGTCTCTCCTACAGGCACTCTTCCTGGCTTGCAGACAGACATTTTCCCACTGTGTCCTCACATGGCAGCGAGCAGAGAGAGGGGAGGCAAGCTCCCTTATGTCTCTTCTTACAAGGGCACTAGTCCCATTCATGAGGGCTTCATCCTCATGATGTAATTACCTCCCAATGTCTCTACCTCCTAATACCATCACATTGGGCAAAGTTTTTTTTTCTTTTTTTTAAAAAAATATATTGTTATTGATTTCAGAAAGGAAGGAAGAGGAAGAGAAATAGAAACATTAATGATGAGAGAGAATCATTGATCGGCTGCCTCCTTCACACCCCACACAGGGGATTGAGTCCACAACCTGGGCACGGGCCCTGACTGGGATTCAAACCGTGACCTCCTGGTTCACAGATCGATGCTCAACCACTGAGCCACGCCAACTGGGCTCTAAGGTGAAGTCTTGAGTGATGTCTCTGTTCCTAAGTACCTGACTTACAACTCAAACAATGTATGGGACCAAGTCCTTGTTCCATCATTTCACTGCCTCCCTATTAGATTTTTATGGAGGCGCACTCTCAGGAGCTAATAATGCGCTGTTATTTCAAACAAATGTTCAGTATTCATTTAGTTGGACAGGAAGAAACAGATTTTTCTCTAAATGAAATATATACTGAAATAGACTTGTTTACTAATTCAAAGTCATTTACCCAAGTACTAAAATAATTGGGCAGAATCATTTTCTTTTCTCTGCAATTCTTGTTTCTCTTTTATTTTCTTGTGACAATAAACAAGACACCTTCCTGGGAAGCATATCAATGTTCAAAATGCAGATAATAAGGCAAATACTAAGACACAGCACTATATCATGTATTATTCATTTCTGAAATTTCAACAGACTTTCAGCTATGCCTGGACACGTGAGTCACAACACTCAGCAGGGATAGGTGGGTGGCAAGAAGGGCCTTCCTCTTTTCCATTTGAGGAAGCTCTCTGTTTTGACAGGAGCAGGGCTGATTAAGCCTCACAAGTTATGTGTGGTAGAAACCTAAGACGCCATCATTCTGATTTATTCTAAGGTTGCTTTACCCTTTCTGAGCCCCAACCTCTGACTAGACTTTAAGACTCCAAGAGGCTGATTTGGGGGCATGCTCCTTTAAATTGATTAAGACCTCAGAAAGGTCTAAGGCAACCCCATTAAGTAAAACAATAGGATTCAAAGAAATTTAAAAGTGTTGTCCTCTAGTGGTCTCTGCAAAAGCTTAAAGGAAAGAAGATGTTATTGTGAAGATATTTGTAGAGATGACTTTTGTCTAATGAGGCAAACCCCAATAAGATTCACAAAACGTTTAAGGAAAATGAATTGGCAGACATACCATCAACTTAGATAGAAAGGAGGAGATACAAACAAAAGGGGGGGGGACTTTAGAAAATGAGAAAGCTACAAACCTGGAAATATGGCTACATTTCATGAAAAATATATATAAATAACTCAGAGGATGGAAACAAGAGCCCAGAAAGAGGAGTTAAGAGTCATGAGGAATTATTCCAAAGTCTAGTCCTATTTAAGGAACTACCAACCTGTGCCCCGCTGAATTTCAGAATTGCTATGGATTTATGACTCCCATGTACCTCTCATTTCTCCTTTTTTTGAATAGGAGTATCTACAGCAACTATTCTATGTGGTCCTCACCATTGTGTGTTATATGTGTGTGGAGAAGTTAATGTGGCTTTTTACTTCATAAATCTTCAACTTGAGAGGAACTATACTCAAAGACATGTATGTAAGGAATACCCTAAAAGCACCATTCATACCTGGAGCAATTAGCTGATAAGGAGATTTTGGACTTTCAGCTAATGCTGTAATAGAATGAGACCTTGGGGACTTTGTAACCCTATGGTTGTCAGGCTTCAACAAATGATTGTAACCTCCTGGCATTCATGTATTGATGCCATCCTTTTCACATTGAACAAGGTTGGCTATGTAAACAATAGAATGTTGCTAAAATGATAAAGCATAACTTCCAAGGCTAGATCACAAAAGACATTGTGACTTTCAACTTACTCTTAATTCATTCATTCTTCTAAGTGCACATGGAACATACATCAGGATATACTATTTATTACAGGGGAAAAAGTCTCAATAAACTTTAAAAAATGGAAATAGTATGAAATACCTTATCCAATGAAAATGGAATTAAATTAGAATAACAGAAGGAAATCTGGAAAAATTCATAAGTATGTGGAAATGAAACAACATATTCTTAAGCAAAGGGTTAAAGAAGAAATCAAATGTAAATTAGAAAACACTCTGAGATATAGGAAAATGAAAACATAAAATTCCAAAACTTATGGGATGCAGTGAAAGTAGTACTCAGAGGAAAACTTATAGATACAAATGACTATATTTTAAAAAGTTCTAAAACTCAATTACCTGATCTTCTATTTTAAGAAACTAAAAAAAGAATGGCAAAGTAAAGCCACAACAAGCAGATGAAGAAAATAATAGAAATTAGATATAAACAAAATAAAAAATAAAACCAAAATGTGTTCCTTTCAAAAATTAATAAAATTGACAAATCTTTATCTAGTCTGACCAAGAAAAAAAGAGATGACACTCAAATTTCTAAAATCAGGAATGAAAGCAGGACATTATAACTGATCTTACAGAATTGAAAGAAAATAACACTTTAGATGACCTAAATAATATGGATAAATCTTAGAAACACACAAAACAAACTCACAGAGAATTACAAAACCTGAATAGATCTACTACAGTAATCAAAACCCTTTTCACAAAGAAAATTCCAGAACCAGATGTCTTTACTAGTGAATTTTACCAAACATTTAGATAAGAATTTATACCATTCCTTCACAAACTCTTCCAAAAAATAGAAATGGAAGAAACACACTCCCTCAGTCATTAAATGAGGCTACTGCTAACCTGATACCAAAGCGAGACAAAGATAGCACAAGAAAGCTAGAGTCTAATACCACCTATGAATATAGATGCAAAAAATCCTCAACAAAACACTAGCCTACAAAATCAATTCAACATTTTACTGGAAGTTTGACTGAAGTAATTAGAGGGGGGAAATAAAAAGAAAGGAAGTTAAGGGAGAGAGGGAGGGAGGGAGTCTTAGAGGGAGGGAGGAAGGAAGGAAGGAAGAATATCCATCATTGTTGCTGACGAAAATAAAGGCTTTCTCGTGGTCCTCGTTTTTTTTCAAGTCACTAACTCTCATTGGAAGTCTGCAGAGAATGCATATGATCAGAGAAGAATAAGTTTATGCCCACTCACCTCTTAGCTGCAGGAAAGGCTAGGGACATGATTATTTAGTATCCATTTGAGTCTTATGAGTGGGGAATTCATACAGAGGATGGACTTCTAAGCTGGGCAAATGAAAAGAACAACAATATGTATCCACTAGACATATAAAGCTAATTAATTTGAGGATTGTCTCTGAAAATGAATGTGAAGGGTGGCACATCTAATAATTGCCTAGCAGGATGCTAAGTCCTGTGTTAAGTTAAAAGAAGTCAGCGTGCCTGAGGTCCAAGAAATTATAATCAACCCCCACAATGGTCAAGATTTGACCTTCCCATGAGGTCTATCCCCTTAGCACTGACCAGTGTTTAGAGCGAGCAAACAGCCTTTTGGTTTCGGAAGACCGCATTACTGTTATTGAAAAGAACATTTTGGTCAGAGATAAACAATGGAATGTCTCCACTTTCTTGTTTGGAAAGCTATTTAGAGAAGAGGGAAGTGAGTGAGCAAGGGTTTACAGTGACGTGATGGATGACAAAAGGCTTCTCTCTATGCTGCAATGGCCCAGAAAAGACAACAGTGACACACGTACTGCTCGTTACTGCTAATGGGAGCTGGGTCTGGCATCCAGAGAAGCTGCCCTTGGAGCTGTGCCTCCCTCTGTGGACAAATTGGCATTGAGAGGACCTTTGTCATAAATAATCCCTGCCATTCAAGAGAACATCTAGTCCATTGCGGCAGAGGGAAGACAAAAGGGTCACTAAGTTTCACAGACTCTGGAGCTCTCTTCAGGAAGACTAACAAAGGCACAACAGGCTGCAGAACTACAAAGATGGATAAAAGAAATAAAGACAGGAGTCCAAGTATCTGGCACTTGTGATAGCTGCAGAATGTATATAATGCCAAATATCCCTAAAACTAGTCTCCTGCTTCATGTAGAATTTTTTTTAATAGACAATAAACAAACAAACAAATAAATAAATAAATAAATAAATAAATAAATAAATAAGACACTGTCCCAGTTCATTCAACTAAGGATGCTGCCTCTGGAAGTATATTTAAACATATTTTGAAAGTACTTGACAGGAAATATACTCAATAATACTGTAATAACTATGTATAGTGTCAGATAGGGGGATCACTTCATAAGGTATATAAATGTCTGGTCACTGTGTTGTACATCTGAAACTAATATTATATGTCAACTGTAATTAAAAAATAAATTTTAAAAGGACACTAAAAATAAAATTAAATTAAAATTTTAAAATTTATAAAATAAAGGTGTTCTGGTGAAGGGCTCATATTATGTGTAGGAAATAGGCCTCTGTAATCCATCTTCAGCATAGTCAACTTTTTTTTTTAATGTATATTTTTATTGATTTCAGAGAGTAAGGAAGAGGGAGAGATAGAAACATCAATGATGAGAGAGAATCACTGATCAGCTGTCTCCTGCGTGCCCCCTATTAGAGATTGAGCCCGCAACCCGGGCATGTGCTCTTGACCGGATTCCAACCCGGGACCCTTCAGTCTGCAGGCCGACGCTCTATCCATTGAGCCAAACCGGCTAGGGCAGCATAGTCAACTTTTAATGGAAACAGTTACTAAATTTTCCCAAGGCAAACAGAATATAGGGAGGAGGGGGAAAATGTAAGAACAAAGAACTGTGTACGTGACCTACAGCACATTTTCCAGGAAGATCCACCTGCCACAACTAGACAAAGGGAGGTAGAGACAACTAGAAAAGGCCTCAACCCATTTTTTAAAATAACCCAATAGGAGACAATAAGACCTAGGCAACATACGGAGAAAACCCCATAGTACTCAGCCAATGAGGAACCAGGGGGAGGGGCTCTTGCACACTAGGAATAAACAGTCTGTGATCACACTGCTCTGAGTGTGCCTGCCCACAGACACCTGATCTTGCAAGACCAAATTAAAGGTCTCATTTTCTCCATACTTCATGTCTCCGAGTCCATTATTTGAATTCAGACAGGTGAGCATTTCAAACATTATGTAAATGAACAAATAAGTGAATGAAGGAAGGAACACAAACCATAGCCAGCTTCACTGAAATTATGGGCCTGTCACCCATCTCCAAGAATCTTTCAGGGAGTTCATTTTAAATTCTGAAAGAGTTGAAGACCAATGACCTAGACTCTCTTCAAACCTAACTATTCAGTTTTGAGGATAAATCACATGAAACTGATAAGTACATATAGAGTTCTTTCACAAAACCTTGTCTAAATAGAGTACAATTTATTAGAAAGTTCAGTTGAACCGTCTGGATCAATGCTTTTACCATCCTCTAATTCCACACGCCCTCTTCCCCTTATGCTCTGACTACATGGGCCTTTTCTCCATTCCCTAATGGATCCAGCTCCAGTCTGCCTCAGGGACTTTGAACATCCTGTTTCCTCTGGCTGAGCACCAGCCCCACCACCTCTCAGGCACTCAGGTCTGATGTCATCATTTGTTACCACTGCTGTCAAGACCCCTCTGACCACTTCCTCTCCCCCTTACCTCAGACCTTTGTTTATCTTCTTCAAAGCACTTTTGATCATTTGTATTAAAGGAGTTCAGAACATGCTACCTCAAAATATGTCACTTTGGCATACGGATTTTTTTAATAAAAGGTAATCCTAACCAGCAGATACCAGAAAAACTTTTTACTTACTCCTTACTGTAACAGAGAGAAATATTTGGCCTCTATGACCCAATCTTGCTCAAGCCTGCTATGTTCTTGAATATAGACATGCCAATCATTACAGCAGCGGTTCTCAACCTGTGGGTCGCGACTCCTTTGGGGGTCGAATGACCCTTTCACAGGGGTCGCCTAAGACCATCCTGCACATCAGATATTTATATTACAATTCATAACAGTAGCAACATTATAGTTACGAAGTAGCAACGAAAATAATTTTATGGTTGGGGGTCACAACATGAGGAACTGTATTTTAAGGGCCAGAAGGTTGAGAACCACTGCTAAGGGACCCCATGAGACTTGCAACCAGGGGAGCAATGGGCAGTTGCAGCTCATCCTGGGATAACCCCTTAACCTATCGCCAAGGCCCCCTTTTCTCTGACTTCCCAGTGAGCTAAAGCAGCCTGCCCATTCTCTCTCTCTCTCTCTCTCTCTCTCTCTCTCTCTCTCTCTCTCTCTCCTGACTGGCCCACTCCTCATTTGGAGTGTATTTTCAATAAACCCCATTTTGCTTTACTTAAAAAATAAAAATAAAAAGGGGCTATAAAGAATCTTCAGTCTATCTCTCTCATTTTACAGATTATGGGATTGAAGACAGGAGTGATGTTACCTAGGTAAGTTATACAGCTTCTTATTGAATGGTTAAAACTCAAGGTTCCTTTCAGATACCATTTTTTCCCATTGTAGATCATTGCTTAAATTTGCACATTACTCACATTGTCAAATTTTTTAAAAACAGATGTAGAGGAAAATAGACAATTGTCAACCAAACAGAGAATTTATTGGGCCTGGCAATCATTCAAGAAACTTAAAACAAATTTTTGCAGAAATTCTCCTCTCTCCATATTTTTTATTTCACAATTCTGTCTTATATGAAAAAAAACACGGTGGCTGCTATGAACACTAAGGTTCAAACTGTATGTTAAATGCTTGCAAAAATAATTACCATGTGAAATCAAAGTGACATATACCGTGAGGGATGCTGTTCCAACTTGGCCTCAGAATTTTTTTTCAAAAAAGACTACCTCCTGCTGTGTCTTTATGCAATTATACACAGCATGATCAAATGGAAAAAAGATTCCCTAAATACCATGAAAAGCTAAAATAAAGTTCTAATCAATTCACTTGATCTTAAATTGTTTCAAAATACATCCTGGGTACTGAAATGATCATCCTCTACTTTTCTTATTTTAGTAGAAATTAAGTTCTGTTTGTCTTGACCAATAAACTTCTGCTCAAGATAAAATATTATGATCCTTAAAATCCTAATCAGAAAATGCAAATTAAAATGAGATACTATCTTCTGCCTATCAGATTGGTAATGAGTAAGAATGAAAGTATGTAGTTTGGCAAGAATGTGGGGGAAGGAGAAATCTTACATATTTCTAGGGCAAGTGGAATCATCCCTCCAGGACAAGTGTAGTCACTCTACTTCTAAGCCAGTGGTTCTCAACCTTCTGGCCCTTTAAATACAGTTCCTCATGTTGTGACCCCCAACCATAAAACTATTTTCATTGCTACTTCATAACTGTAATGTTGCTACTGTTATGAATCATAATGTAAATATCTGATATGCAGGATGGTCTTAGGCGACCCCTGTGAAAGGGTCGTTCGAGCCCCAAAGGGGGTCGCGACCCACAGGTTGAGAACCATTGTTCTAAGGCAAATAGAGGTACTATACTCCATCTGTAGGATGACTTGGCAATATGTGTTTAGAACCATTAAAAAATATTCATGCCCTTTAATCCTGTAATTTCACTTTTAGTAATTTGCCCTAAGGGAATTATAATATATGCACAAAATTGACACCCCCCCACAAATGTTCACCACAATATTATGTGTCTTGGGGGGAAAAAAGAATACCATTAAATATAAAAAAAAAAAAACCTGTGTAGTTAAACAAATCAGTAATGGCACATAAATTAGAACATTTTCCAATTTAAATGATCAAGAATAAAATGTTGGCAAACTTTAGTGTTACAGTATGACAAAATACTAGATTAGTATATTTTAAAGGCAGAAACATGTTGCAATAGTATAATCCAGTGGTCGGCAAACTGTGGCCCCTTGAGTGTGGCTCTTCCACAAAATACCATGTGTGGGCGTGCACGTACAGTGCGATTGAAACTTCGTGGCCACACTCAAGGGGCCAAAGAGCCGCATGTGGCTCGCGAGCTGCAGTTTGCTGACCACTGGTATAATCCAACTCTTGAAAACTTTGTATAACATGTGATTATGTTAGCTGTACACACACACACATACACACAGATAAATACAAATACTTTGGAAGTGTAGATAATGTCTACTTCAAAATGTTTCTATTCAGATTGTTATATATATAGTATATATAGTAAATATTCTATATAATAAAGAGGTAATATGCAAACTGACCCTCACACCATAACGCCATCACAAGATGACGGCACACACAGCAGGTGCAGGGCAGCAGGGTGGGACCAGCGTGGCTTCCACCAGGGTTCCTGCAGCCCCGCAGGAGCACAGGGGTCCCGGCGGCCACTTCATGCGACTTCTGCCGGGGTTTCTGTGGCCCCACCTGTGGGCTGCAAGGGTGGGGCCCGGCAGCTGCTGTGTGCTGCCCAGAGGCGGGGCATCGGGGCGGCACTCCAGGATTCAGGGCCGTCCTGCAGCACACCAGCCATGCGGGTCGGGACTCTGGGACTTGGGGCGATCCCATGGCACGGGGTGGGGGGGAGGGTCCCGGGTATCGTGCAATTTTGCACAATGGGTCACTAGTAATAAATAAATTTAAATCAAATAAAGCCAAGCCTTTCATCTTGCAAATTCCAATAGCATTTACAGGTTCAATTCCTCATTTTCATTCATTCAACAAGAATTAGTTGGGCAATGGTGATGGGTCAAAGCTAAACGGTATATACATGAACTCTCCCTAGCACAGGGCCTGGGGAATAGCAGACCTTCAAAAAAGGCTAGTTACTATCTTCCCTTTGCAATGTTTTCATATGTGACACCCACACCACAATATCCTGCATCTAATATGAACTGGCTCTAAGAACACAATTAGCTATAGAGAAATATCTGGGGAAGGGGACTAAATCAGGCAAAAAGCAAAAAGGATTCCAGAACTTTGTGTAGTGTCTCTGGACAAAGCCTTAAGCTGACATCAGCTTTCAAATGACTGCGGGATGATAGGCCCTCATCTCCTAGTGCGTGGTCTTAGACTACCTTACTGATGAACATGGACTAAGAATAACCTATTTCCAGAAAGTGTTCTCTCATTACCTTTTAAAAGCATGAATCAGAACCTGAAAAGGCCTAGTTTCATTACTTTAAAATAACCATGTGAAGGTACCCAGGGCCACATGTCCAGGCCTAATGGATTCTGTCCCTGAAAGAGGCATAATTTTGTACTCTTCTTCCAGTTACCTGTTGAGTTTCCATGGGAACAAATGTCTGGGGGAGAAGTCTACTCATCTCTGGGCTGGGAAGCTATATGAATGAGTAAAAGGAGATAAAATCTGTCCCTTTTGGGAGCTGATTGGCTTTATCAACAAGGATAAATTAGGCCATAACTGAGAAGTGGGAGAGTCTAAAGCAGTGGTTCTCAACCTTCCTAATGCCGCGACCTTTTAATACAGTTCCTCATGTTGTGGTGACCCCCAATTTAATTGTTACAAATTGAACATAATTAAAGCATAGTGATTTATCACAAAAACAATATGTAATTATATATGTGTTTTCTGATGGTCTTAGGCGACCCCTGTGAAAGGGTCGTTCGACCCCCAAAGGGGTCGCGACCTACAGGTTGAGAACCGCTGGAAAGTGCCATGGGATTTTAAGGCCAGAGCAGTGAAAGCTTCACAGAAGTGTGACATCTCTAGCACCTAAGGGGAGATCTGAGCAAAAGTAATTAATAGACAGAGAAGAAATGTTCCCGTTTCAGGGAACATGTGTCAAGGCCCTAGGGTCAGATTAAAGTAACCCAAAGAAATCAGTATGATTGCAGTGCTAAGAGAAAAAATTCAGATTAGTGGGAGACTGGAAAGTAAAGGTCCAAATATTCATATTTGCATCCTACTCCTGCAGTCATTGGAGAATTTCACACAGAGAGGTGATGTGATCAAATTTTTGGTTTGAAAAGATTAGCCTGACTTCAGAGCAGAGAATGGATGGCATGGACCCAAGAAAAAAAATATCGGTATGGCTATTAGGACCCTGGCTGTTGTCATAATCTAGACGGCAGATGGTGGTGGGATGCCTTACATTGGAAGCATTAAACAAAGAAAAAAAGATTTGCGAGCTATTTAATAGGTAAAATAAATGGTCCTTGGTAATGGATTAGACACAGTAGTTAAGGAGAAGAAATTCCCTGGAGTAGTGCCTGGCATTAGTAGCTTTAAAATAAATGTTTACAGTGTAACATGTTAAATGAAAAAGAAATCTCTTGAACATTATGTAGTGTATAATATTTTTTATTTTTAAATATATATATGAACCAAAGTACAGTTCCAATTCTTCCGCTTACTAAGTAACTTTGATCAAATCATTTAATGTCTATGTGACTAAATTTCTTCCTCCATAAAATAGGAGCCCTACTTGGTTTGACTCAGTGGATAGACCTTCAGCCTGTGGACTGAAGGGTCCTGGGTTCCATTCTGGTCAAAGACATATGCCTTGGTTGAGGGCTCAATCCCTAGTAGAGGGCATGCAGGAGGCAACTGATCAATGATTTTTCTCTCATCATTGATGTTTTTATCTCTCCCTCCTCTCCCTTCCTCTCGGAAATCAATAAAAATATTTTATTTTTAAAAATGGGAGAAAAATTCATAGTCAAAACCTCATATGGCATTTTTATGAGGATTAAATGTGAAAATTCAAATGAAACATGTAGCACAGTCATTAATATATAGTAAATATTCAATATATGTGAGCTTTAAAATATGTATATAATTGTATATATTATTATAAGCATGGGCAACAATACATTAAGGATATAAATCAGATTTTAAAAAGGGATTATTTTGGTAGGTATATGAAGAAAGGAGAGAGGGGTGTGGAGCCAAAAAGATGTAAACAAAGTGGAAAGTCAATGGACACAATATGACCACATTTATGAATTGTTGTAAAATTATGTGTTTACATATACATTGAGAGATAAGTTTTTCATGTTTTCAATAAAAATAACCATCTAATTTATAAGTTTATCTCCTTTATACATCACATTTAAATTTTTTTCTGCAATGAATAAGTTGCTTAAAATAAAAAATTAATTTGCAAGTATAAAAAGCTCTAGAGTATCCTTTTTTTTTTTAATTTAGTGATTTTGAAGTTATATTCTCTTAAAGCCTAATCCAGCCATTGGTGTCATCTTGTAATTAAAAAGTAATTTCCCTAGGTTTCAGGGCACTAAATTTTCCCCATAATTTGGCCTATATTTGTGCTTTAAACATTCAAGAGCTAAAACACACTTCAAATATGTATACACGTCCAACCATAATGAAAGAAATATAATATTACTGTATACAATGGCCAAGAAAACTAATGAAATAAAGCAGACCTTGGTATTTAAGCAGTGCAAATTCAGAGTCAATGGCAGATAACAGTCCTAAAAACGGATTTATGTAATTAAGTAAGAAATAATCTGTAATAATTATCCCTGTTATTTAATTATATAAATCAAAAGTACTCAAACAAAACTTCCCCCAAACACAATGGAAGCTTTCTTTAATATTCAATTAAATGGACATGCAGAGGGAGGAGAAAATTAGGAAACATACAATATTGAAAACTTTGTGTTATTTCCCAAAGCAGAGAAGTCTTAGGTTCATGAAGGCTTAGCTAAAGATTGAATGCAAACAAGCAATCTGATTACAGAAAAAATTTGGAAGAAAGAAAGCTGAAGGACAGAAATATCCTAAACCAAATGAAGGTCAAGAGAGGCTAGAATAAAATTAACAGGCTTTTGAGCTAAAAAAAAAAAATTCTTTGAATAATAACTATATTCTAGGTACTGTATTAAATACATTTATAAATGTTATCTTGCTCAGTCCTCCCAAACAACCCTTTCCATTTCACTATAAAGTAATCTGGAGACAAAGAAGGGTTAAATGACAGGAGAATTGCTCCAACTGCTGGAACTTTTTCTTTGCTCCCATGGTGTGGGGACTGGGAAAGAGGAACAAAATTTCAGATTTCACTTGAGAAAAATCTATGCTTGAGTGTAAAGGCAGAATTCTCATTTAAAAGTGTCCACCTATCCCATAACATCAGGTGACTTTTGTATGATTTTTTTGTTAAAGGAAAAGGTTTATATAATTCTAGCATGATAAAGCTTGAACTCTCACTGCTATTGGAGCACGTTGGTTGTATCAAAAGTGCCAATGTAACATCCAAATCTGTACAAACTGTTGAGTTTGTTACTGATGACATATGCTAGGGAGCAAGATCTCAAACGCTCTGCAGAAGGGCAGCTTGGCAGGTTCTTTCCATTTGAAATGAAGGAGGAAATGTAAGGGAGATTACCTGGGGTGGGAGGGAGCTAGGCAGGGACTGGATTACAAGATGAAGCACTTTCTTGAGGGTAGCTCTACCTTGGAGGGGTATTACCTCTGGCATCTCAAAGGTGAGTTAACCCAGATGCACAAAAGCAATGAAGGGAAGGAACTTTCACTGAAGAGATTACAGGCCTGGAGTGTGACTACCCACCATGACCTGCCCAGTTAGGAACTTATGATTTATTACAGCTTTTGTTTACACGGGAAAGGCTCAAAAAGCTTAAATGAAAAGGATAAATAAAGAGACTATTTCCAGAGGTGAGGGCGGGGCTGAAGGAAACCAAGAAATGCTGGTGAGGACCCCAGCCCTGGAGGCACCTCAGGGGTGCGCTGAGAGGTCCAGGCCTGCCGCAGGCGGAGCAGGAGGATGCTGACCTCCGCCCTCCCTGAGCTAAACCCAACACACGTGTGTACAGGTAGCAGTTATCCTGCGAAACAGGCGCTGAAACAGCACAGCTTCTGACACCAAACAAGAGAAGGAGACCAGTGGAGCCTTGGGGAGCTGCAGGGACCCTCCCGGCTCCTGGCGCATCCTCGTCACTTTGGCAGGGCGGCGGGAGCTCCATTAGGAGGCTTTGGCCTACCTGCGAGGTCACCGCAACAGGTTCACAGCTCCGTGGCCTCTGCCTTTTGCCTCCGAACCGAGGGAGCAAGCAGGAACCACAGGGCGTGGGCGCTCCCACCAGGCCTCCTGCAAGGGCGCTCCTCCCCGTAGGCCGCGCCCAGGGCGCCAGAGCGCATGCTCCGCTCCAAGTGGCTGCACCTGGCTACGCTGCAGGTAGAGCCACACAGTCTTTCTACGCAGGACCACTTCCTGTGCAACAAACGGGAGACAGACGGTATAGAGAAGACTGGAGAGCCCCAGGGGCACCCCCGGCCTGCGGGAACTCTCCGGGGTCGGAGGGGCCAGTGCGCCACTGTTTATGTCTCCCTCCGCCTCCATAGGGTGGGCAGTAGCTCTGTCCAGGTATCTGGTCTACCTGCACTGTTCCTGGACACATCTCCAGAGCCCATGGCGGTGGGAAGAAAGGGAGCAAACAGGATCCGCAGGGCATTACGACACACAGCGGGCCTCCCGTTGGAGCTGCTCCTGTAGGGTAGGCCAGTGCCGGGTTGCCTCAAGTGCCGCTCCACTCCTACCAGCATGCCAAAACCACCCTGCACACACAGTCTACACGGAGCCCATGAAAATATGCCTAGCATTCACCATTAAAGAAAAGCAAACCACAATCACGAGATGCCATTACACACCATTAGGATGGCATATTCATAACATCCCATCATCTGAATAACGAAATAAATTGTGCTATTTACATACAATGAAATACAACTCTGCAATAAAAATAAATGAACTACTGATAAAAGCAATAACATGACTATATCTCAAGAATATCTTGCTACCCTAGCCAATTTGGCTCAGTGGGTAGAGCGTCGGCCTGCAGACTGAAGAGTCCCAGGTTCCATTCTGGTCAAGGATACATGCTTGGGTTGTGGGCTCGATCCCCAGTAGGGGGCAAGCAGGAGGCAGCCAATCAATGATTCTCTCTCATCATTGATTTTTCTATCTCTCTTTCCCTCTCGCTTCTGAAATCAATAAAAATATATTTAAAGAAAAAGCACATCTTGCTAATTAAAACAATTCAGACACAAAAGACTATATACTATATGATTTAATTCATGTAAAATCTTAGAGAAGCCAAAACTATAGTAAAAAAAAATTGATAGTTGCCAAAAACCAAGTTTGGAAGAGGGGATTGACTTTATAGGAATGTAAAGGAATTTTTTAGGGGGATGAAAATATCATGATTACTGTAGAGTTTACAGAACTGTACACAATTATCAATACTCAACAAATTTTACACTTAAAATTAGTGAATTTTATTGTGTGTGAATTACATTTCAATAATGCTGATTTTTGGAAACAAATTTCAGAGAAGAACAAAAATTATCTGCAGCCCTAATGATTTAATTGTCAATGGAAACATTTTGCTGGTAGAATTTAATTGCCAATGGAATTGTCTTAACTATGAGAATGTAATCTTTTGCTGATTACTGAGTTACATGCAACCTGAAACATGGTAGGATCATAAAACAATCTTCAAAATACAGATTATTCAAAATAGCCAAGGTAAGACCAAGTATCATTGAGGGCAACAACTAGAATTCTCATACACTCCTCCTGTTTTCAAAAGCAAACTATTTTGCATTATCTTAACCTTAAATATACTAATCACCTATGGACCTAGCAGTTCCATGTGTGGATAGCTGATAAAAATAAGTTCTATGTCCATCAAATGAACTACACAAGAATCGCATAGATGCATTATTCATGATATTTCTAAATGGGAAACACATCAAATGCTCAAAAACAAACATGGAAAAATAAATTTTAGTATATATTTTTCAAAATTGTAGTACAGTATAGTCACAAAATGGAATACCACTCAGCAATAAAAATTGAACTGTGACCCACAACAATATAGATAAATCTCATAGACAACGTTGAACAAAAAAATACCAGACACCATATTCCATTCAAATAAAGTTGAGAATATACAAAACAAATCTAAGTTGGTATAAATTAGAATGGTCCTATTTATTTGAGGGGGGGTGGTTATATTCTGAGAGGGGGCATGAGGGAGACTTCTGGAGTGCTGAAATAGTCTATCTTGATCTGGGTGGTGGAACATGGCTATATATATATATATATATATATTATAAATCAATTAAAGTACACAATTAAAATTGGTGTACTTCACTATATGTGCATTACACTATGATTTTAAAATTCTTACTAGTAAAAGTTTAAGTCATGCTTTAAAACAGAAAAAAAATGATGATATATCACAGCCTTAGATACTAAATACTATTCTTGTTCTGTGGCTAAGGGACTGGGGGAAGACTGCTTTTGGAACATGCTCTTTATAAAAATCCCTCTGAGAGAGTATTAGGAAATTCCCAGGATCAGATAAGATCAGCCTTCAAGTCATAGGAGAAAAAAAGCAAGCTCTCGGTTCCTTTAATTAAAATGTCAACACTTCCCTTACTCCCCCAGCGGCCATTTATTTTTAGTCCCATAAAGGTTGACCATGGACAGACCTGGCCTGACTGGGAATGCACAGGTTTGCACTAAGTCCCCTCTGCTTCTGAGTAGTGGTGTAGACTTGGAGTCAGTTACCTTCCTTATGCTATCAGATCCATAGTGATAAAAAATGTATTACTAGCAATATTGAAATACCTTCTGTCTACTGAATATTTGTTATGAGCTGGACACTGTGCCGGCCACTTGGCACACAGTTCTCCAACCTTGTATGGAAGATTGTTTTATTGAGAGGCAATATAAGAGTGTTCTCTGGAGTCAGATTTCCTAAGTTAAAAACCTGGTTCTGCTTCTCAGATATGCCAACTTGGGCCTTAGTATCTTCATCTGTAAAATGGGAGTGAAAAAATCACCTTCCTCCCAGGACGGTTGCTAGGATAAGCAAGATAATATATATAAAGCATTGAGACTATGTCTGGAACATACAAAGGAATATAAATGCATTTGCTAAATAAAATGACAAAAAATCATTTTAAAGATGGGAAAATACAAGTTCACAACAGCAATGGCCTACCAACGGTGGGGCAGTGAGGTGCTATACTCCAGGTATAGAAAACAGGGGATTGCATTGTATGTTGGAATATTTTTTAATAAGAAAAATAAGACTTTTGATTATCATCATACCCTGGCAATTCAAAACAATGTTAGAAATACAATACTACCCTCCAACTATTTCCAGGCCCCACCCACTTTGGACATCTCTGCATTGATGTTAAGTAAGTTGCCCAAAGTCACACAATGTCAGGTGGTGAAGCTGAGATTCAAACATACATATATCAAATGTCAAATTCTATACTGACCCAACCTCCTCTAAGGGCCATTCTTGTTATTAGAATACATATCTTACAATCTATCTGCTGTGTATAGTATCCATGTCTTCTTCTTTGAAACACCTTCTATTCAAGAAATAAATAGTAGCCCTAGCTAGTTTGGTTCAGTGGATACATCGTCGACCTGTGGACTGAAGGGTCCTAGGTTCGATTCCGGCCAAGGGCATATGTCCCAGTTGCAGGCTTGATCCCCAGTAGGGGGGGTGCAGGAGGAAGCCGATCAATGATTCTCTCTCATCATTGATGTTTCTAATTCTCTCTCCTTCTCCCTTCCTCTCTGAAATCAATAAAAATATAAAAATAAAACAAAATAAATAGTAGTACCTACCATGTACTGGATTTTCTTCTAGCCACCGAGTGTAGGACAGTGAACAAGACAATGTTCTTTCTTAGAGCTTACATTCTAGTAGGGTGAGATAAAACAAATACAAACATTATTTTCAGATGACAATAAGTAATTAAAATAAACCAGGGTGATGGGCCAGAGCTGTGCTAACCAACTAGTAACTAACCACTAGCCACATGGGGCTCTTGAGAACTTAGAATGTAGTTAATCCAAATTGAAATGTGATAGTAAGTGTAAAACACACATGTATTTCAAAGACTTAGTACTAAAAAAAAGGAGTGTAAAATATCTCATTAATAATTTTTATACATTTATCTCATGTTGGTAAGGAAAGGAGCCATTTTTGTATAAAACAACACATTTACCATATCCAGTGTTCTTTTTTTTTTCTTCAAGTTTTCATATGCTATTTTTTTCCACATAAAACTTCTTTCAATTTTTTTAAAAGTACAAGTCTGCTGGTGATGAATTCTCTCAGATTTCATTCATCTGAAAGAGTCTTTAGTTCTCTTTTATTTTAAAAGCTATTTTCACTGAATAGAGAATTCTAGGTTGATAGCTTTTTTTCCTTCAGCATTTCGAAGATGTCATTCTATTTTTGAAGATGTCTTCTGGCCTTTGTTGTTTCTGATTAGAAGTCCACAGACTTATTTTTCACTCTACATAGAATGTGTATTCTACTTTTAAGATTTACTGTTAATCACAGGTTTTCAAAAATTATATAGTAATATTTTAGGTTTTCTTTGCTTATCCTGCTTGGGGTGCTGTCAAGGATCTTGAATATGTAGATTCATAAGTTTCATCAAATTTGCAAAAACATTTGCCAGTGTTTCTTCAAATAATTTTCTGGATTTCTTCACTCCTCTTTTGACAAAACTCTAATTGATATTGTCCTCTGGACACTATAAATCTGTTCTTTTTGCCTTTTTGCCCTCTGTGCTTCAGTTTGCATAGTTTCCATTGCTATGCTTCCAAATTCAGTGATTTTTTTTTTCCTTCTTAGTGTCTAATCAGTTGTTAATCCCTTCCAATGAAATTTTCCATTTCAGGCATTGTTTCATTTCTAAAAACTCAATTTTAAAAACAAATCCTTAATTCCTCTCCTCATTAGACTTATGTTTCCCATTAAATCCTTGAAGGTATTTATATTAGCTGTTTTAATATCCTTGTGTGCTAATCCCATTACCTTTATCATGTTTAATTTGGTTTATAATGATTGATGCTTCTCTTTGTAGAAAGTTGTATTTTTTTCTTCTTCACATATCTAGTATTTTTTATTAAGTCCTAGACATTTTGCATTTTACAATGTAGTGTTATATTTTCCTTTTTAAAATACATTTCTTTAAAAGCTATTGGACTTTATTTAGGCAGACACTTAATTCACCTGTTATTGAGCTTTTCAATGTCTTTTTAAATGAGCTTTTTAGGGCAAGTTTTGAGTATCCTTGATTCTAGGGCTAGTTTATGCTCTCTGGTAAGGCATGAGCCTCAAGTGTCTCCACTGAATACCACAGGGCTTCAACAAGAACTCTTTACTATGGTTGATCAAAACTCAAACATTCCCAGCTCTGTGTTTGTCCTAGGAACTCTTCAGTTTACAGTGCCTTGGTTGTTTTTGCCCAGCCTCATGGAGTCTCACTTTTACATCTATAGTTTAGCATTCAACATTATACTCATAAGGGTGCCGTATGAAGATTTGGGAGCTCTTTCTTAGGCAGTTCCCTCCTCTCCAGTACTCTGACCCACCACTGAGCACAGCGAGAAAACCAGGAGAAAATAAAAACTTTCATATTCCAGATACCCCACTCTCCCAAAATTCCAGACTCTGACTCCTATGTTCTGCTTAAGATTCTCCTCCCTGTGCTTCCAGACAAAAAGCCCAGATGAACATAAAGTTCACCTTGTTTACTTCCCTTCCCTCAAGAACCACCGTCCTGCACTGCCTATTGTCTAATGTCCAGAAATAGTGGCCTCATATCTTATCCAGTTTTCTCATTGTATTCCATGAGAGGTTATGTCCCATCACAGCCAGAGGCAAAAGTAAACCTTTGTGCCCTGGCCAGTTAGCTCAGTTGGTAAGAGCATCCTCTTGATACGCCAAGGTTTCAGGTTTGATCCCTGGTCAGGGCATCTACAAGAAGCAACCAATGGATGCATCAGAAGTGAGTGGAAAGCAAGTTGGTATCTCTCTCTCTCTCTCTCTCTCTCTCTCTCTCTCTCTCTCCCTCCCTCTCTCATTAATTAAAAAAATAAGCCTGTGTGAAAATCAGAAACTTATAAACATAAAAATGTTTAATTTTTTAAAAAGTAAATGGATTCCAAGGACATCTCATCATAAGAAACACCTAATCTAGTACACTGATTTTCAAACTTGTTTGCACATTGGAATAGCCTAAAGTATCACTCCTAGAGTTTCTGATTTAAGTGGTCTGGAATGTCACTCGGGCATGAGAAATTTTTAAGGACACCTTGGTGATTCTACTAAGCAGCCAAGCTTTTTCCAGTAATATTTGGCAACCACTGATTTGGTACACTGAAGTATTTAGTGATGGAAATTATACTACAAAGAGGTATATGCAGTGTGTATGGGTGTTCATACCCACACACAACTGAATATGCATATATATGTAAAGTAAACCCTCCACCTAGCTTTCTAGACCAGTAGTTCTCAAACATTACTGAAAAAATATTGCTCAAGAGAAATGCCTAGGAAAAAAAAATATGTTTACAGCTCAGGTGGTGACTAGCCAGCCCTAAGAAAAGAGTGGAAAATGCGGTTCAAGGGGTTGAAGGAGCAGTCGGGGTTTTATTGTTTGTTTTTTAATATATTTTATTGATTTTTTACAGAGAGGGAGGGAGAGGGATAGAGAGAAAGAAACATCGATGAGAGAGTAACATTGATTCAGCTGCCTCCTGCACACTCCCTACTGGGGATGTGCCCACAACCCAGGTACATACCCCTTGACCAGAATCGAACCTGGGACCCTTCAGTCCACAGGCCGACGCTCTATCCGCTGAGCCAAACTGGTTAGGGCAGGAGCAGCTGTTTGTTATTGGGTAATGGCCTATATTTCATGGATTAACAACTTCATCATCTGCTCATTAACGTGAGTCAGAATGGCTACACTGAATCCTCACAGAGGAGGTATCTGTTTGAATGTCAGGGGCAGAGTAGAGCTTATACCCCTCTCCTCCACTCTCCAGTTACTACAGTTTTTCATACCATGATTCTTAGACAATTATTGAAGGATAATCTATCTCTACTGAATCAGGGATTGAATTGAAAAAAACTTCATAGCCTAAATTAGGTTTTCTTCTCTGGATATACTAAAAAAGAATGAATATAAAGGAAAAATACATTTATTGACAGTCGGTATTTTATATGTACAATCCCAATAATAGCACCAATTACCTTATGGGATAGGATAACTTCATTTAAAGGAAAGTATTAAGATCATCTCTCTCATGTTTTTTTTTGTTTTGTTTTGTTTTTTCCAGTGAGCACAGAGAGAAAAAAAGAAACAAATGATGAAACTTATTAAAGTATATCAGCTTTCACCCTGGCTGGTTTGGCTCAGTGGGCAGAATGTCGACCTGGGAACTGAAGGGTCCCGGGTTGGATTCTAGTCATGGGCACATGCCTGGGTTGCTGGCTCGGTTCCCAGTAGAGGGAATGCAGGAGGCATCTGATCAATGATTCTCATCATTGATGTTTCATTCTCTCTACCTCTCCCTTCCTCTCTGAAATCAATAAAAAAATAAAATAAATAAAAAATAAAGTGTAGCAGCTCCCATTGAAGTAGATGCGGTGTAGCCTGATTGATATTTCTTTTGCTCTTGATGGAATCCCAGATGCATTTATGTGGAACTGTTGGAGTTCCAGGGAGCACTGCGAGAAAACCAGGAGAAAATAAAACTTTTAAAACGTATCTTTACAACATACACAAATTGCCCTGGATAGTGTGGCTCAGTTGGTTGGGTGTCGTCCTATGCACTGAAAGGTTGCTGGTTCAATTCCCCGTCAGAGCACATACCTGGGTTGTGGGGTCAGTTCCCAGGAGGGTGCATGCAGGAGGCAGCTAGTCAATGTTACACGCTCACATCAATGTTTCTTCTCCCTTCCTCTCTAAAAATTAATAAACTATTCTTTAAAACAATGCGCGAGTCAACACCACCATAAAGAGATTCATTTGAAAACCCACTATTGGAAGACTTATGTTTTCACTAGGGCATTCCTAGCATTTTGAAAGGTTTCTGGCCCCTATTAGTCACTCAATAAGTGTTTGGGTAGTGGGGGTTCACTGGCAAATGTGATGGGTCATTGCTATCTACAGGTCCTTGGGAAGCTATGAGAAAGCCTTTGTTTAGATTCCTGCATCCTTTTCCCCACTCAGTATCCTGAATATCTTCCCTCTCTCTTTGTATGCAAGGCTAAGTGTGAAGCCAAACGTGCCAAGACTCCTAGTGAGGTGTGCTGGAGCCCACCTTAAAGGAGGACAGTGGAGAGGCTGACAACTCCAGAATTAAACAAAGATTATATTAAGAACTTATGAACAGAAGCAGAGTAGATCTCCACACCCAAAAGGGAGCAGGAATGGGGGTTTGATATGTATAGATCCTGCAAGAACACCAGTGGTTTGTGGCCAAGTGGCTTGTGCTTGTTAAGAGCTGTATATGCCAAGGCAGTAAACAACTTACTGGGCCTACTTATGATGTAAGAACATTCCTTTCAGGTGATGCAGGCCCTGTGTGAATTAGTAGTCACTGAGAGTAACTTGCTTTTCAAGATGGCATTGGTTACGCCAAGTGCTAGAAACCATTTTGCCTAACACCTAGTGAGAGGTTGTTAGGAGGCTTGGCTATTTATCAGGATAATCCACGGGTTTATGTCTGGTAGGCCTGGTTTATTCTACTAATATGTGATAAGCACTTTTCATCAGTCACTTCCTATCATATATATTATGATCATAGTCAAACCTCATGAGATAAATTATGCCCTAATATTCCCATTTTACAAATCAGAAAACTAAGGCTCAGCAAGTTAAGTAATTTTTTTAAAAAAGCATACAACAAAAATAATAGAACAAAGATTCCTACCAAAACATCCATCTTTCATATATTCTTTTTTTAAATATATCTTATTGATTTTTTTACAGAGAGGAAGGGAGAGGGATAGAGAGTTAGAAACTTCGATCAGCTGTCTCCTGCACACTCCCTACCTGGGATGTGCCCGCAACCAAGATACATGCTCTTGACTGGAATTGAACCTGGGACCCTTCAGTCTGCAGGCCAACTCTCTATCCACTGAGGCAAACTGGTTAGGGCCACCTTTTATATAATCTAATGTTCATATTACAGGCACAACAGAAGTAGCTTCCCAGAGAACTTCTGGACTTGGGGTCCAGGTATGGACCTTAAGATTTAGACCAGGCCTCCAAGACCTCTTCAGTTTATGTTAGTCCTGATGCCAAACTAGGTGACTAAGATAGTCATGGTCAGGGCAGAGCTTACTAGAGTATTAGCAACCAATCAAATCCCATGGGGGAGAGCCTAATGTAATGGAAAGAACACTGTCTTTGCAGTTCAACTCCTGCTTTTTAGACCCAACTGTATTAAATAGTGTGAAATAGTGGTACAACTACTATTATTACACTTGGTGGGAAACTCACACGAGATAATGTAGAATGAATACAATAACTACATAGTTAATTCCTTTATAAACAAAAGAAAAAGTGATAGAAGTTTAAAGAAGGTGCTCTTTAGCCTTTTAGGGAAAGGTTTGGTGACAGAAGAATTTCAGACCATTGATTACAGTGAGAATTTTTATCTATCTCCAGTTTTCATTTACTCTAGCCTTTTCCTCTCTATCCTCATTAACATGAGTTGTTAAGGTCAGTTCAAGGTCTTGTACAAACTTGCAAATTCAATATGATCAAAACTGTGTTAAAAAAAATAAATGATTCATTAGAAAAATAGAAACTGGAAAGAAATACACTCAAATCTAGCACTGATTACCACTGAGTGATGATAATAGAGCTGATTTTTTTCTTTTCATAAGAGCATTCTTTTTATAATGAGAACATAGTATTTTTTGAGTGAAAAAAAATAATACCTTCTCATTTTAATTCCTGCAACACTCACCCAAATATGTACTTTGAAATAAACAACAATGAAGTAATTCAACAAGTAAAGAGTATATCAAAAATTTTTATCCATAAACATATGATCTACTTAAACATAAATAAAAAAAAATGAAGGAGACAAGAATATTCTGCAAAACGTAACACAAATTTTTATAATCATGACTATATTTACACAAGCAATATAATTTGGGGACAGTACCAATCCTTGAGTGTGAAGGCAGAGATTTCTCCATAAGATATTTGTTTCAACACTGTAACGTCTCAAACTATTACCTACACAGAATTGTGGCCACAGAAAAAGAATAACCTACAAACTATGAACTACTCAGTGGAAACATGAAAATCTAACCTAGCCTGGGTTTTCTTGTGGGTTTTTCCTGAGCTGGGCAATATCAAGCTGGAAAAGCACATGTTTGAAAGCTCCATGTACATATTTCATTTTCCTGGAATAGAGGAAAGTATCCAAAATACAATCAGGTGGACTAAGTTCAAAGTGCCCGCCCCCGAGCACACACACACACACCATTGCTTTAAATATACCCTATCTTGTTGAAGGCTAGCGGAGGTTCTTCATCTACTCACCACTCCTCTATCAACTTCAAATATTTATTCAGCTGCTACCTTCCAGCTTAAGCCGTTTTTCCAGGAAAAAAAAAAAAAAGACAGAAGTACTTGGATTTAAACCTAATTGTCAAATGTTCTGGACACTGTAGTGGCCTAAATAAAATAAACCCTAAAGATGGGTGGTCACAGGTGATTGGGAACATGCTTCAGTGATGCCACCATATTTGTACACTATTTACCTTTCAACTGGAAATTTAGTGTCAACTCATCATTACTTTAGGAGACACAAAGGGGTATCACAATCACTTGTCAATCTTGCTGTCTAGCAATTGGCTTATTACTTACCCTCTGTCTCTGTTATGTTCTTCCTGACGGAGTGAAGTATCTTTTCTCAGCAACTGTTTTGAACAAAGCGCTGCCATCTGTTGTGGTAAAGAGAATGAATGCTAATCCGTTGGTACTTCTTTCTTTGCTTCAGCCTTACAAGAGAATGTGAAGTATGTATGATTCCTCTTTTAGAAGGTTTGCTTTACTTGTTATTGCTACAGTCCACTCCTATCATTTCTTAATAATGACAATGATATAAAAGATTTTTAAATGCTTTCCATAATTTTCTCATGTAATATCCATTAAAGCTTATGTTTTATGATGTAGAGATATTATAGATGCCCAGATCAGGCCTATATTTTTCATTCATTCTAAAAGATATAAAATATTGGAGAGTCAAAACCCCAGAAGATAATCCTTGACCAATAAGAGACAGGAAACAAGAAGGAACCTTTTCTAAATTTATTCCATGCCCATGTAGTGGGCACTGTAACCTACTTCATGATATTACATGAACCTTTGACATAGGCCATACAGTCTTGTTTCTTTTTATGGTGAAAAGAAGTTTATTTTTTCTCCTTTATCCTGAAGCTACTTGAAAACTGTAGTGAAAAGAATTAAAATAAAAAGGTATGTGTGTACAATGTCTTTCAAAAACAGCTATTTCTGTTATGGTAACAAGTCTTGGAAATATTGCTGAAAGCTACATGACTCTTCAAGTAAACAAGATCTCATTTTCACATAATGACAATACCTGGTGAAAAAGAAACATTAGAGATTAAGTGGATTACAATGGTTGGGGACATTTCTAAAAATTATGAAGCAACACAGAGGTGCCAAATTTCTAACTTTTTATTTCCAATGAGAGCATTCAAAAGTAAACTCCAACCATTCTTGCCCTAATTCTATTACAAAGAACATTTTGACCTCAGTAGGAATGAAATGTTTTCAGAAGTCTAACATTCTGTTATAAACTTGATTTTATGAAAAGTTAATTAAATATTCTTATTGTTCTCATTTCACTCCCACTCTAGCTGCCCTGACACTAGACTTTCCCATAAGGCCTTAACATCTGAGCTTTGTCATAGATTCTGTTTTCTAAGAAACCCATGCTGAGACAATGCTATTCCTTTATCCTTGTTTTAGAGAATAAGATAAATGAGACTTAAGCAAGTTTATCTAAGCCAGTAAACTGCATAATTGGGATTCAACTCCAATTTTCCCAATTTGTTTGGTGATTATGCTATTTCTCAATACCTCAATCTATTGGTTCTAATAATAAATAACAATGTCTTATAAATATTTATTTCTTTTTTGAGTAATTGTGAATTTTGATAAATATCTCAGAAAGAGGGCCAAATCCGGTGAGGTTGAAACAGCCCCAGTGAGGCTGAGATGGCCCTGGTGAGGTTGGGACTGCTCCAGTGAAGTTGGGACAGATAATGGGGACCAGTATAGACTGATGAACAGGGGTAGATGCAGAGGCAGAGCAACATTGAACAGACTGCCAAACTACAGTGGTAAGCCTGGGGAGGGTTTGGGGGGGGGGGATTAAGAGATCAACCGAAGGACTTATATTCATGCATATAAGATTAACCAATGGACACAAGACACTGGGGGCGGGGGGGGGGGGGGTGTTAGGGGCTGGGGGAATGTCAAGGGGGAAAAAAAAGGAGACATATGTAATACTCTTTGTAATACTTTAAGAAACAAAAATTATTTAAAAAAAAAGAAAGAAAGAAAGAGGGCCAAATCAAATGTGTTAAAATAAAAAGGAAAATTGTGGCAGACACCACTAGATATCTAACCGGTATCTAGTTTCCCCTTTTTCTTTAGTAAAAGATCCATGATTTGGTTTAGAGTGGTTGAGTAATTTTCAGCTTCTTTTGCAGCTAGGGGTGGCTATGTGATATAGTTGTGATTGAGGGGATTAATTGAAAATCACTAGGAAGGGATTCTGGGAAAGCTCTTTAAAAGGGGACTTATTCAGCTAAAATGTGCATTTTGGCCTTTTATCTTTCCCCTTCATTCCATTTAGATTGTTAACTGAAAGCTGGAAAAGGAGCATTCTTCTTGCAACTACAAAACAACATTTTTGAAAATGAAACTACGTGCCATAGAAGCCTTTGTGGAAACTCAGAAGAAACCTGGGAAGCCAATAGTGCCATTTAGCTGCCAAATTAGGTCTGACTGCCTACATTAGGTCTTCTTGTTAGGTGAAAAAAATAAATCCTCATTGCTAAAGAACAATTTTTTCTCATTCTTATTATATGTAGCAAAACTCAATCTCTAGTTAATCAATAAGAGAGACAAGCATTTAAAAAAATAAATGGATTGAAAATGTGGCTGTATATCAAGTAATTATAAGAATATCAAGTAAAAAATGTTGATGCTCAAAATTGTCAAGGGATATAAATAGGATGCCTTCCAAGGTAGAATCATGGAACAGTAGAGGGAGAAGAAAAGAAAAAGATGCATTTGAGTGGGGAAAAGGTCAAGAGGTAGACCAGATGGTAAATATTAAAAGCTGAAAACACAGAACCTCAGCTATCAATGCATTCAAGGTGTAAGTTCAATTGGCATGGGCTCTTGAGTTGAAGGGCAGACGGAGGCTACCCACCCAAGCTAACCCTAATGGGATAGCATGAACTCAACTGATTCTACAATTTAATAATGTATGGTATTCCAAACTTCTGCTCACACTGTTGTAAAGGTTAAGTATGAACAAAACCTTCTGTACAGCTATTGTGAAATACAAAGATTGGGTCTGAAGTTACCAATGAAGATATTAGAGAGTGGGTGGGATCCAAAGCTGGCAGTACTCAGGCTCCTTCAGCCTTCCTTTAGGAGTTCATGCCTTTGTTTATTCTTCACACAGTGTTGAATAACAACCCTGTGGTGAGTATCTAGTATGTACTAGGTATTGCTAGCAAAAAATGGATATCTCAAAACATTGTCAAAGTATGATTTTCAAAAAGTAAAAAAATGACTCATGTAACCAATTTAACTAATTTAGTATAGAATGATCAATTTATTTAACTAATATAGAATGTCCAATTTATTTACTAATTTAAGAGGGATCAGCAGAATCATAACACATTAGCAAAGAACATTTGAGGAACTTATCATTTTTAGGGGTTAAAGAAAGAATATTTTAGTAAGATTGCTAGGTTAGATATACAATGAAGAAACTGTCCTCTGCAGTTAAATTTTCTACTAAGAAGAAATTATTCACATCTCAGGACAAAAATCTGCAAGTTGAAATGTAATATCACAGAGTCAAGGCTCTGATCCCAGGCATTTTCTCCTGGATGTTAAGTGGTCCTTGGATAGATCTACTAGACCAGTGGTTCTCAACCTGTGGGTCGCGGCCCCTTTCGCGGTCGAAGGACCCTTTCACAGGGGTCGCCTAAGACCATCCTGCATATCAGATATTTACATTACGATTCATAACAGTAGCAACATTACAGTTATGAAGTAGCAACAAAAATAATTTTATGGTTGGGTCACAACATGAGGAACTGTATTTAAAGGGCCAGAAGGTTGAGAACCACTGTACTAGACGATGCTTCTGAAGGACTCTGGAATGACATGCAGTTCTTTTTGCCTTGCTACTAGGTATCAGATAATTCTGAGAATAAGAAGCAGATTCCCTGGGCTGATCCATGACAACTATACTTCTCCAACTTCAGGGGGGAAAAGGAGGGGAAGGGGATGAAAGAGAATTAAGACCTTTCTTTAGATATTATATATATATATATATATATATATATATATATATATATATATATATATATATATAGGCCCAATGCACAAAATTCATGCATGGGTAGGGTCCCTAGGCCTGGCCAGCGATCAGGGCCAATCAGGGCCTTCCTTCCCCTGGCTGCTGGCTGCAGGCTGGGGCCTTCTTTCATCCCAAGAAGCCACCTGGTGGTCACCACACATCATAGCAAGCGGTCAAACTCCAGAGGGAATAATTTGCATATTAGCCTTTTATTATATAGGATATCTGGAACTTACATATAACATTTCATTTAATTCTCACACAACTGAGCAAAGTGGTTATTAGTAAGCAAATTATGATATGAAAAAGTTGAGACAGAAAACATTGCTATCACACAATAAGGGAAGCAGCAGATATAAAACCCATACATGTCTTTTCACTAGGTCACATGGGCACTTGTGAAATTCACATATCTGTTGAGCCATCCACCCATTGGTTAATTTGATAATAATTACTGATTACCTCCTACACATTCAGCACTCTTTGTGGCCATGACCCTGTAGTAGTGAACTAACGAGGCTCTATCTTCATTTAGTATCTGCATCAAGCAGCTCACATACTAAAGGGGCTTTATACCTTCATTTTAGCCAGTTGTCAACATAAGCATTTTCCTCTGACATATTAAAAAAAAAAAAATCCCTACTAATTTGAAGTGGTTCCTCTTTCTTTTTAGAAGTGTGTTCCTATTTATGCTATCACATCCCACAGATGCCGGCCCCTTTTAATCCAGCAGCCTCAACCATTTCTTGCTCCCATTCATCTTTTCCTTTCAAAGCCATTTCACTCTGAGTTACAGCTGCAGAGCTTCTCAGAGTGTAAGTCAGGCAGACACCTCATATGCTCTAGTTAAAGCTTTCAGATGCCTCAGTGACTAGCAGCTGCTCTTGGGAAACGTGACCCAGAAGTCCTTTCAAGCCCTGGACTTCGTGAATGTCCCTCCCCTCTGGTGACCAGTGCTGGGCCTGAGATGGAGAGAAAGTCAGCCTAGGCTAGAGCTCAACTTTCCCTTGGGACATATGTCTGAAGAAGTTCGCAGGCCTATTACAAAATGTCACAGCTATCTATGTGTCTGGTATGAGTCGCTCTCTTGGTAGTCACTCACAATGGATTAGGTCATTGGTAACACAGAACCCAAAGACACCCCGCCGCCCCAGTGGTTCAGGCATGGAAGGGCCCATTTGGCAATCGACAAGAAAGCGAACAGCAAAAGAGTACGCATCGCTTTACAACTCACACAGACCATTTCCTTACTTCCTTGGAACCTGTGGTAAAACTCATTTCCTGACTTTGAGCTACAGGGAAGAGGGGCAGAAGCACGGACCTTCTCCCTCAATTGACCATTCCAATGTTTGAGGATCCTCAACAGCCAAACACTTGTTTCCTGGGGTATAAATGGAATCCCTCAAATTATAGCTTAATAGTTTCTCCTCTCTCTTCTTCTCTATTTGTGGAGATGGCATGAGACTGGTCATAGCCACTGAAGTATAACCCACTACAACACTTATACACAAACTTCCCTAAATGTTCTCAATCCCCAAATGTCTGGAATTACGTGGCTGTTAGAGATGAGCCATGAAGTTGAACTAAAGTGCGGGGACCTGTCTCAGTGAGCTCCCTGGGGGTCTAAAAGTGGAGGCTGTAACTCACCTGTGGGAAGTCATATTTACTCCCTCCATAGGACAGACAGGGCCAGGTCCACTCATTATTCCCAAACCGAAGGCGGGGAGGCAAGTGGAGGCCCACATAATATATATCAATATACTTAGAAGATATAAACCAAGCTAACAAACTGCTTGTTAAAATACGTTCTACCCTTCTTTCTTGAAAAGTATCCCTTCATAATGACAACATTAAATGGCATTTCTAATACTGTTTATTTTAAATTGTTTAAGTCAGCATAATATCAAAGATAATTTAATTCAAGTTGGGATGTTCTTTTGGTAATCTGCCAATAGCAAATGAGTTCTAAAAGGCAAGAACATACAATTCATAAACTATATTTTTTTCATAAAAATATTTTCTTGCCTTGATTTCAGCACATCACTAATTACATTGTTAAAGATTTTTCACATGCTTTGGGTTCTACTGACAGCAAAAGCTAAATTAGACACATTTTCTTGAGTCATTGTAGTTTTTGGTTTTTTAAATTAATTTCAATTTAAATAATTTTTTCTCTTCTGAGGCAATAGCAGTTGGAATTGTCAACAAATTCTTTAAGGAATATTTGATTCTGAAATTAACCATAATTTTACATGTCATGTAAAAACATTTTAATATGGTTGCATATAATATATTATCATCACAAAACTGTCATAAAATATCTTAATTTTATCACCTAATGCACACTTGCATTGTAATTTTATCATCTTTTTATGAAGTATTCAAATTCATAAGATCTGTGTTTCACTTATGTCTTCTAGTGATTTCATATATTATCTAAATTTAATTTAGTTGCTTTAACAGCATTTAGTCATTATTCTCAGCATGTATCTGAGAGTAGTTATGGCATCAGGGTTGATAGGTATTTTATCAAGATATCTCCCTTGACTAGATCCAAAAAGCATATATAATCTCAAAATTGTTCCTCATGTCATTGCTATAAGCATCATTAAGACCATTCTCTTAGTAACAAATTCAAAATATATATTTACATGGCACACAAAATGTTTCTCTATTCAGCAAACTTTGCACACTTTTTATCCTACCCACAAAATCATTATCCTAGGCCTTTCCTCAGTATTCTTTTAATTATTTAAATATCTTGTATATTTTTGAGAATTTGTTAAATTGTATTAAATATTTCTATAAAAATAAAAACTATATGCCTGACCTAGTATTGTTGAGTGGTTGAGCTTCAACCTCTGAACCAGGAGGTCACAGTTCAATTCTCAGTTAGGGCACATGCCCGGGTAGGGGGGCGGGTGAAGGTGGCAGCTGATCAATGATTCTCTTTCATTATTGATGTTCCTATCACTCTCTCCCTCTTCCTTTTTCTCTGAAATCAATAAAAATATATTTAAAATAAATAAAAATTAAAAAAATAAAATTATTTGAAATCCTAGTTTCAGTACCAATCTAAATACAATGGTAAGGAATCAGTATTATGCTCCATATTAGTTCCATCTGGACCACTGCTATCCAATGGAAATTACTGCAGTGATGAAAATGTTCTATACCCAAACTGTTCAATATGGTAGCCAGACTCCTTGGGCGGTTATTGAGCACTTGAAATGTGGTGAATGCAATGGAAGACCTGGATTTTTAATTATGTTTAATTTCAGTTCATTTAAATTTTAAATAGCCACATGAGACTGTTGAGCACCATAGGGAACAGCACAGATCTTGACCTACATATAAATAATTTTAAAAGTAATATGAATTTGTCATATAGCAAAATATTTCTCAGTTGCGAATATTGTGCTGATTAATGAAAGCCTCCTTATCCCTACTTCATTTCATTAAGCAAAATCTATTGACTTCATGCAATCTGAGAAATTTATCTCTTTTACTTCAGAGTTCTGCTACTCAAATTATCCCCATGCTCTATTATAGTGGTCATCTCTATTATATTGTCAGAGGTGTGGAGAGTGTTTTCCAGGGGCCTGAACTGTTTTTAGTTAGTTAGTTAGTTAGTTAGTTAGTTAGTTAGTTAGTTTGTTTGTTTGTTTGTTTGTTTTGTGCTATGTGAGACCTAAAAAAGAGTCCAGGTCAAGGGTTCCTCTTGACCAAATCTAGAGTGAAGTAAGTGCATGAAAAGGAAAATCTTGAGTTGAAAAAGGAGGTGCGGAGAAGAGGGAAAAGAATAGGTCATACAGATTGGTTTTTCCTGCCCCACCCCAACCCTTGCTTTCTCTACCCAGGATGCCTACAGGTGGAGATAAATGGTAGTTGACAGCTTCTGATCACAACTTTCTTTCCGTGACATTGTTTCTTATTTTGAGGAGGCCAGGACTTTGTATAATCAACATGCAATAAGTAATGGTTCATTAAACAAATGAACAAAGTCCACTTCCATTACACCATGCCCACCAACACTAGGGGGTGCTTTGCCATCAGCACTCTCTGGGGTCCAATAAATTGACATATTTACTATAGTCCTAAGAAGGCCATGGCAAACTACATCGGCTCCTTGGGATTTACTCTTATGTTTAAATCCAGACATTTGCATATTGGGGAAAATAACTCATCTTCCTGATCTTCACTAAGATGTTATGTTCATTGTCTGGATTTCTAACAGAATCATTGGATGTTACATTAAATGATTGCAAAAAAATGGTACATCTAGGCATTCCTCGTTATAGGAATGCCCTTTCAGGGCATTGTTAGGGCTGCCTTAATAAAGTACCATAAACCAAATGCTTTATTATTTTTTCTTTTTTAAAAATATATTTTTATTGATTTCAGAGAGGAAGAGAGAGGAAAACAAAGGTAAAAACATCAATGATGAAAGAGAATCATTGATAGGTTGCCTCCTGCATGCCCTCCCCTGGGGATCGAGCCTGCAACCTTGGAATGTGCCATTGATAGGAATCAAACCAAGGACCCTTCAGTTCGCAGGCCAATGCTCTGTCCAATGAGCCAAACCAGCCAGGGCTAACCTGAATGCTTTAAATAAAAGAAATTTATTGTTTTACAGGTCCAGAGGCTGGAAATCCAAGATCAAGGTGTTGATAGGACTATGCTCCCTCTGAAGGCACTAGGGAAGGATCTGCTACCGGTCTTCTCCCTCCCAGTGTCTGGAAGTTCCTTGACTTGTGGCAACATAACGCGAATCTTCACTTGGTGTTCTGTGTGTGTGCATGTGTGTGTCTGCATCCAAATTCCTTTTCCTTTGTCTGAGGACACCAGTCATCATGACACCTATCTACTCCATTAAAATCTTATTTTAACTCATTACCTCTGCAGTGAGCCTATCTCCAAACAAGGCCATATTTTTAGGTTCTGGGAGTTAGGACTTCAACATATAAATTTGGGAGGGACGCAATAAAACCCAGAACACACACATCCCAGGTTCATCTATTTTAGATATATTGGTATGCTGCATTCAACATAGTATGAATAGTATTTTTTCTTTTTCAAAAACTTCATATATTTTCCAGGCAGATTGTGTATCATTTTAGACATGAGGTAAGAGGAGCATAAAGAAAGTAAGTGACATTCCTAAATTTACACAATTGATTTCCCACACTAGTTTCCAAGTATCCTGACTTCCAGGCCAGTTGCCTATTCTCCATATTTGATTTATTTTTCTAAAGCCACCTTTATTGCTATTGCTCTAATTCCTATCCAAACTGATTGTTTAAAAGCCACTGAGTCTTGCCTGTTTTCTGCACCCATAAAAATTCCAACCTGATCCTTTGTTTTGTCTTTGGCCTAAAGAACAAGATAAACTTTTCATGGAGATTGTGTTCTGAAAGTATATCAGTTTATGACTCTAACCCTCAAGGCAAGCCTTGGTTTCTCAGAGTCAGGGGGTACAAGAAAGCATTCAACTTTCAACATTCAGTCATTCAACAAATACGTAGAGGTTACATACTGTGTGTTAGGCACTGTTCTAGATACTTGAGATCCAGACAAAATCCAGAGAGATCTTATCCTTTATGAGGTGCTGGGCGGGGTGGGGGTGGGGGGCCAGGGCGGGGGGGGGGGTGATGAAAATAAATCAACAGTGAGGAACAACCAATGGAGTGGGAGGTATGACGCAAGTTTGGACAGGAAAACGCTCACTGAAGATACAAGAGCTGTTTGGGGAAAGCCACAAAAGTCCAAATTCAAGATTGATTATGAAGAACTGACCTCTAGCCTTATTCAAATTCGTAAGAGCTTTAATAGGAAAAACTTACATTACCCGTTCTCAGGACAGGAGTCTCTATTTTATAGGGGGTTAATAGTAAAACCATGTGGTGGGAAGTCACATAGACCTTCTGAAAGAACAATGCATTCCTAAATAAACAGATAGCATCAGGCAGTCATCACACTCTATACATTCACTAACCTCCTTCCTGGGGGCATGGCATTTATCTTTGGGCTGCATTAAGGGTTTTCTGGTTAGTCAGCCAAGCCTGAGGCTACAGAGTTAAGAGTCCAACATTTCCCAGATGCCTTTGCTGCTGCAGCCATATTACATTTGAAGTGAGTTCCCCTACAAGAGCCAAGCCCTGAAGTGGGGGAGGACGAGAGCCTTAGGCATTTACTTAAAGAACTTTTCCAGCAATGGGAGCAGCAAGAACTGATGGCCAAATTTTTCAATAAATCTAGAGAATTAACTATCCTCAGAATTCGATTATTTGATTAAAGAATCAATGTATTCTCTTCAACTCTGATGAATCATTTATTCATCAAAATTATTTGGAAATGGAAAATCTGAGAAGCTGTTTAACTATAGTAAAGCTTGAATATGGGGCATACAGCTTTGGTGAAGAGTTGGCTCTATCAATAGGACCCTTCTCACCCTTTTTAGCAATAAAGAAGAGAGAGGAGGCTTTTCAGGCGAATACTCCAAAAGCATAAGTTGAGCCACTGTGGGGCTTCAGTCTCCAAAGGGCAAATTCCTAGACAAGAAGCTCAAGGGCGGAACAGCGACCAGGCAGCGGAGCTGCTCAACTCCATGCTGATTTTCAGCGCTGTGATGTGATTCCCCTTTTATCATTTTTGGACCAGTCCCCTTCCCAATTAGGGATCACAGCTGCTAAGAATAAAGTGGTGTCTGTTTAACTGGCAGAAGGCACAATGGCCCACTCATGCCCTCAATAGGAGTCATTGTTCGGAAAATATTGCCATTGAGTTTTTAAAATGCTAGTGAAATTAATTGCTCTTTCAATGCTGATTGTCACCCAGTTCCTTTTTTTGTTGTTGTTCTTTTTTGTTTTTTAATGAAGACCTTTTTTATTTTTATTTTTTAGTTGTAGTGTACTGAAAACATTTCTCATGAAAATACAAATTCATAATTTTAAAACGTGGAGGATCCTTTGATAGTATTTATTTAGTCGACTCATTTACAGAGAAGGCTGCAGCCCAGAAAGGCTGCATAACTTGCTTAAAGCAACACTGCTACTCACTGGCAGGCTTGGAACTAGGAGTAGTCTCGTCACTCCCCATCCAACATCCTTTCGCTCTGTGGGCTGTGCCATCAGAAATATTTTTGTTAGAGATCCACCATCACATTTTCGTTGCTATGAATAAGTATCAAATAAGCATCTTCTCCCAGCATTTTTTTACTTACTAGGCACTCAAATATGAAGTCCAGTCAAATGTCGAATGGCTTTCTTGCTGAATCAATGCTATCTTGTCCACTCAAGGAAAGGAAATCCTTGTACAATGTACCGCCTGGGGAATCAAAGGGATGTGTTCCTCTTTCAGATACAGGCATGCGGCACCTTCTGTGACTTGTGTGAACTTCAGATATCAAGGGTTTGTCCCCTCAGGTGACCTGATCAGCAGATTGTTGTTGGCAAATCACTTTTATATATATATATATATTTTATTGATTTCAGAGAGGAAGGGAGAGGGAGAGAAAGATAGAAACATCAATGATGAGAGAGAATTATCAATTGGCTGCCTCCTGCACGCCCCCTACTGAGGATCGAGCCTGAAACTCGAGCATGTGCACTTGACTGGAATGGAACCCCGGACCCTCCAGTCCCCAGGCCAACGGTCTATACACTGAGCCAAACCAGGTAGGGCGGTAAACCAGGTAGGGCGCTAAATCACTATTTTCAGTGCTTCCACCATCTGAATGCAGTGTGCTCAAGAGGGTGTACTTCGCCAGCCTCGTTTAAAAAAGGGATTCCTCTAACATTCTTAAAAATACAAGTGTGACTCAGTTCATACTTATACTGAGTTCTACTTTGTCTGCCTATCTATAACTCTGCTGTCATTAGCAAAACATAGACCCTGGTTTAGATATGCAGCTTCAAGCACAATAAGCATAGTGATGAACTTGGAGTTCAGAGGATTTTTGCTTCAGGTACTTGATTCAATCATTTATTCAACAAAAATGTTATTAAGACCTACTAAGAGTCAAGCTATTTACTATGTTAAAATGTTATTCATGACATTTTTTAAAGGTAGAAGGCTGACCTCATTCCAAGGGGGCTATGGAGATAGACACAGGGACCACTGTAGTAGGGTCTATTCATGGGGGAGAGAGATTGGGCTCAACTCCCCATACAGCCTGAGCGAGTGGGAATTTATACCCAAGGAGCAGGGTGGGGGATAGTAGATAGTGTGGGGATTAATGGACAGAAACCTCATTTATTTATTTAGAACACTTTTTAAAAATTTATCTTTATTGTTGAAAGTAATACAGATATATCCTTTTTTCCCCTCCATTGACCCCTTCTAGCCCACCCCCTACCGCCTACCCCAGGCCTTTACCACACCATTGTCTGTGTCCATGGGTTATGCATATGTACATGTAAATTCTTTGGTTAATCTCTTCCCACCCACTCACTCATCCCCACCTTCCCTCTGAGATTCATCAGTCTGTTCCATGTCAGAAACCTCATTTAAATCAAAATTGGGAGGCCCCATAAAGGGTAGCTTTCACACCCTATGTTGATCCCAGTTCCCAAAAGGAAGAATTCTTTGTTTATAATCATTCTCCCAACTTCCTCTTCTCTATAACAAAGCAGCCTCTCCTATGTTTTCCAGAAAGTGTGTGTGGTTTACCGTTAGACCACATGTCACAAATTGCAATTTTTATTACTCCTGCATAAACCCATTTTTGTTGAAGGACTATCTGGCTATTTGTTTAAGGTCAACCATGAAAAATTACTAAGAAGAAACATCAAGGGAAGGGGAAATTCTTGCTCAACCAACCTAACAGAATTCTTGCTGAAGGCAGGTCAGGGTGATAAGATATATCTGAGAGATGATGGAAGGTAAGCAACCTAGTTAGATATTAAGGATGATCAGATATTGAGGATGGAGGATTCTGGCTAAACCTAGCTAGCAGGATTCTTGCTAAAATTGAACAATGAAGAAGCAAACATGGAAATCCAAAAGTTGAGATCTAGCTGAAAAAGAGGTCAGGAGCACCAGCTTAGAGTTTGGTGAGGAGGATCATTGTTAGAGGCAAAAGAGGATAATATTGAGGTAGGGCAATCCCCCTACTCTGTTCTGATTTGCAGTGTGACCTTTGAAAAATCCACTTTACATCTCTCTGCCTCAGTTTTCTTATCTTTAAAATGAGAACTTTCATTACTTGTCCTGAGATCTTCTCACACAAAATATCAACTTTATAAAATGTGAATCACATTTCAAATGCAAATAAAGATTTTAAAGACAGTCCTTCTAGGGGATGCTACTTAATAACAATAATGTGTCAGGCACTGTACTAGGGTCATCTAATCGATGCAGCATCCTGCCAGCTACACAGCATTACTTCCTTACAACCAGCAGTCACAGAGGTACACGAAGTGAAGTGTTTGCCCAAGTTCTCAAGGCCCAGCGCGTCCAGGATTCAAACCCTGTCTGCGACTATACAGGTTCTGAAGTGAAGGCCATGCGTATGTGACTTCCACAAAACAGACCTGACATCAATTTAGCACGAAAAAAACCTAAAGGCTGTAAAGCTCTTAGAGTAAACTAACCAAACGGGTTTGCAAAATTTCATGCACTTATAATGACCTATCCCCTGCACTGAGCAATAGAAATTGCCTCCTGGAGCCAAACATCTTATCTCCCTATACAAATTCCAGAACCATCAAAAGCAATAATTGAAATCATATTTCCAGGCCCATTAGTCTACAAATTTGACAGCTTAATCAAGAGATAAGTGGTCTCTCCACTGTCAAAAAAGGTGGTGTGGGGGGGTGGGGTTGTGTGTGTGTATGTGTGTGTGTGTTGTTTTTTGTGTGTTTGTTTGTTTTTGTATCTAGGCCTAGACAATTTCAGGATGATAAACTCAGATAAAGTTTATTTGGGGCTCAAACAAAAAAAAATCAAAAAATCAGGAACTGACCTTTGCAAGCCTAGACACTTTTTTTTTTAAACCACAAGTAAAAACTCAAAATTGAAACAAAACAAGCAAGCCTGAAATGCTGACAACAAAGATTTCTAATTCAATAGCCGTTCTTTAGAAGATTAAACACTGAAGTGGTTCAGAGCAGGCCTCCCCAGGATGTGCTGCCTTGCTATGTGGATTGCTTTGAGCTGAATGCAATTGAGGCCCTACAGGCTCATAAGAAATCCTTACCTCTCCTTTAAAGAATGTAAATTTGGGGACTGGCTCATAATGAGTTATCACGAGAAATAACTTCTAGTGACCTGTCTGTAGGTCAGAGAAAATGTCTAATTACTGCACATCTGCTCTTCTTACCATCCTCTGAATTATCCTCCTTCCTTCTGAAGCCCCAGGATGCCTCACCTCATCCCTAGCTCAGAATGTCACATAGGCCTCATTTTCCATTTCTGTCTCTGAACCTCTCCTGCAAGTGGGGTCTCTGACTTTCTCAAGTATGTAGGGTTCCGGTATGTATGTACATAATTAAATTTGGTTATTTTTTCTTGTTAATCTGTCTCATGTCACGGTCATTATTACACTAGCAGGAAGACTCTAGAAGGGTAGAGGAAAATTTCTTCCTCACCCAAAACATCCAGGAAGAATGATCAGGAAACAAAATGTTTTGTGTGTTTGCCTTCAGCTTTCCTTTGAGGTGTCACCAGTAATGCTACATGCAAAAGCCGGCTGAAATCAACCTCATAAGCAGCCTCAGCTGAAGTCAGGGAGATGTTCCTTTCCATCATTACCTGGCATATTTGAAGCCATATTCCTGCTCCCAAGCAATAATCCAAATCCTAACCTTTGTCAACCTTGAAATGTTAGTTCCAGTGTCTCTTAGGTAGAAAAGGGGGTGTTGGGGAAGAGAATTCAACTCATCAAATGTAATTCTCTGGCAATTGGCTTTCTCTGGGTGCCAGAAACATGTTTGTAAAGTGAAGAACACACCAGATGAAAAGAAAAATTAGCAAAGAAAGACCTAAGCTGAGGGCCAAGGCCATAGGGCAATAGTTGAACTGTCCTGAACCAATGTTAAGTCAGAAAGCAGCTTTTATTTACATCTCTGAAATAAGCCAATCGTACCATTTGTTAAATTCTTATTTCTGAGATTTTTTTTTTTTCCTGTGCTTTGTGTAGTCCATCTGCCAAGCTTCAGAGAGAATACTCACTTAGACACAGATCCTTACTTGGCCCATACAGATGCCGCATGTGTGTTATATTTATCATACCACATAGTCCAAAGTTGGATATAAATGTGATACATGACTGTGCTGTGTGCTATAGCAACATCTGTATTGCTTTTCATTTATAGAAAACCCCTTACACGTCTCATCTCTTTCTGGTTAGCCCTGAAATGATTCTGCAAAGTAACTGAAAAAGTCACTCTTATTTTACAGATAAAAAAATTAAAACTCCAAGGGTTTAAGGGACTCACATGACAAAGCGTAATAGATTTAATGTGATGCTGTAGGAAGAACATGGACCCCAAAGCTGAGCACACCTACCACCTGTGCTTACCACTTGGTTTCCCTCCCTCTCTTCATCCCTCCCTCCCTTCTCTCCTTTCTCTCAGTAGTCAATAAAACTACTGAACTCCCTGAATTCAGCCAGGAAGACATTTGGTTCAGTCATTGATTGCCAAATTTGTGGTCATATTCCCATTCCAATGATCCAAAGGAATAACATCAAACCTAGCCTGTGCCATTTTTGTTGGTCAATATGGATAAACATGTATACTCTCTAATGGTGCACATAATTTTCACCACAACTCTGTCTTCTGTGATCATATAAGTAGTCTTTTGTCTCCAAGTATTCTTGAGAATAATGAGTTAAAGCAACGTTTGGCTGAGCAGACTTCCATATATGAGATCGACTCACTGGAGGCTTAAGGAAGGAAGAGTGTTCACCCTCTTGTCTCCATTCTTTTAAATGCCCTCACAATGCTGATACTATTTTTTGTTTTCAGCAATAATGCAGAGTCATTATCAGTGTCCTTAATCACATGACCTCAGGCAAGCTTCTGACCTCTTGGTCCTTTATTCATGAAGACACACACCAATTGCTTCATTGTTAAATTTGAATGAGACAATCTGAAGGCAATCAGCATTTTTATGATTCTCATAGTTAGTAGAGGTCAGGGGGCTGTGGAAATGGAATGGGGAGAGGGAAAGGAGACAGACAAAGGAGAAGCATTCTCATGGGAAAGCCATCAAAATATAGTTGGAAGTCAAATACTGATTTCCCCATTTTGTTCCTTCTTGAAGGGAGAAAAATTAGTCTTTCCCAGAGTATGTGTAAAGACATGATGTAACCAGCTTTAGCACAAACACACACACACACACACACACACACGCATGCATGCACTAGAATGGATAGGAGGTCTTATAGTCAATACTGGACTAACAAAAATTTGAAGTTTTCTATGTTTATGAACTTTAACATGGAATGGGAATTGTAAGACAAGTAGAGAATGTGTTGGATTTACCAAATTTATGTAATTGTGGAAATGTTTTCTCACAGTATATGTCACAGAATGTTCTGTGGAACATATTTTGGTCAATAGTACTGAAATTGGACAACCAATGGGTCTGTCACTACTTGAGCCAATTAAGCAGAGACAGAGTTGAATCTTATATGGGCCTTTATTCCGATAATGCTGGTAGTATCAGAGGGCAGCAGGTCATCCACAAAAATCTGCTCTGCCACCCTCCATAAAACAGCTGCTTATATTGTGTAGGACAAAGATTACATGGGGAAGTAAGCAAAAGGAACAAGTATAGTTCATAGCAGCACAATTTACAATAGCTAAGATTTAGAAACAGCCTAAGTGCCCATCAGCAGATGAGAAGATTATAAAAAACAGTTGTAAACATCTCACACCTGTCAGAATGGCTATCATCAACAAATGACAAGTGCTGCAGAGGATGCAGAGAAAAAGGAATCCTCATGCAGTGCTGGTGGGAATGCAGACTGGTGCAGCCATCATGGAAAACAGAATAGCGTTTCCTCAAAAAATTAAAAATGGAACTTCCATTTGACCCAGTAATTCTACTTCTAGGAATATATCCCAAGAAAACAGAAACACCAATCAGAAAGGATATATGCACCCCTATGTTCATAGCAGCACAATTTACAATAGCTAAGATTTGGAAACAGCCTAAGTGCCCATCAGCAGATGAGTGGATTAGAAAACTGTGATACATCTACACAATGGAATACTATGCTGCTATAAAAAAGAAAGAATTCTTACCATTTGCAACAGCATGGATGGAACTGGAGAGCATTATGCTAAGTGAAATAAGCCAGTCAGAGAAAGATAAATATCACATGATCTCACTCATTTGTGGAATATAGTAAACAACATAAATTGATGAACAAAAATAGAACCAGAGTCATAGAAGCATCTGACTGTCCAACCTATGAGGGAAGGAGGGAGGTGAGGGGGTAAGAGATCAACCAAAGGAATTGTATGCATGCATATGAGCATAACCAATGGACACAGACGGGGTGGGGGCAGCCAGTGAGTAGTCAATGGGGGGAAAAAGGAGACATATGTAATACTTTAAACAATAAAGAATTTAAATAATAATAAAAAATAGTGGTACATCTACACAATGGAATACTACACTGCTGTAAAAAAGAAGGAACTCTTACCATTTGCAACGGCATGGATGGAACTGGAGAGCATATGCTAAGCGAAATAAGCCAGTTGGAGAAAGATAAATGTCACATGATCTCACTCATTTATGGAATATAATGAACAACATAAAATGATGAACCAAAATAGATCCAGTGACAGGGAAATACCGAACAGACCATCAAACCTCAGAAGGAAGGCAGAGGGGAGTGGTCAGGAGGGGTCAATGGGGGAAAGAGGAGACATACATAATACTTGAAACAATACAAAATTAATTAATTAATTTTTAAAAAAGAGTGAGTATAAAAAATGGGTATTACAGGCATGGGGAAATAGGCAATGGGGGCTGGGGTAGGACTCCATAATTTGGGGACCAAAGTTGTTAATCTTTCTATGATAATAGGCAGTGTTTGAATGAGAATGGACACATTCCAAGGTTGACTCTCAGGTCCAAGGTTGACTCTTAAGTCCTATGGGTATACAACTCCCAGCCAGGTTAGAATGTCCTTTCTTTAATGAGAACAAGGCAATCATGGTTAACAAAGCATAATTAATATTTCATATAACTATAGCTAGTCCCCAATATTCTGTTTTGACCCTAAGAGTACTTGTAAAAATAAGATGTAAGAACTCCAGATAAAATATAGTTGAATTTCTCACATTCACATAATAATTTACAGTTTATCAGACACTTAAGTCACATAATCTCAACATACGATGTTTTGATTTCACCTCCCTCTTGAATTTTACCTTATTCTATGTGACCCTCATGATCATAATTAAGACAGTTCGCTGAAACCGGTTTTGCTCAGTGGATAGAGCGTCAGCCTGCGGACTGAAAGGTCCCAGGTTCGATTCTGGTCAAGGGCATGTACCTGGGTTGTGGGCACATCCCCAGTAGGAGATGTGCAGGAGGCAGTTGATCGATGTTTCTCTCTCATCGATGTTTCTAATTCTCTATCTCTCTCCCTTCCTCTCTGTAAAAAAAATCAGTAAAATATATTAAAAAAAAAAAAAAAAAAAGCTCATGACCACGTTAACAACTGCAGATTTTTTTCTCTGTCTCCCTCCAATGTTTTCCATTTTTTTCATACCTATGTTTTCTCAATACTGGATACTGGGCCAAGGGAAAGCCATCTCCTCCCTCCTGAACCCCAAGTCCAGCAGTTTCTTCTCTCCCAGTAGGATCCTAAATAAAACAGGGGTGCTAGGAGTGCACCTAGTTATTAGTTCAACCTTTGCTGAGTATATACCATGTTATCATGTTATTAGTGATTAGTTGGTGATTTCAAAGATGTACCATTCTCCCAGCACTTGGAAATTCTGGGGGGAAAAGAAAAACAAATCAGGGCTATTTATAAAGGTCAATTCAAATTAGATGAATATCTCAGCTTCACTGCTATTGTTGAACAATAAAAGGAGAAAAAAGAGAAGTTGTTTTTTGCCACTTTACATTGTATGTATTGCTAGCCCTGGTTCCCTTGATTAAAGATAAAGGAGGTAAAAATAATTATCTGATAACCTCTACATCAGTTTTACTAACCTGGCAACTGCAAGAGCAGTTGGTATTACTTACTTACTTATTTATTTAGCTTCTCACAGCATCTCTTTCTTTTATAGAATCATGCCTTCTTCCAACTCTTGGTCCATATGGTATGGAAAGGATGAATTCCATCCCTCTGATTCAGGGCAGACATATGGCCAGAGAACTATGTCCTTTGGCCAAAGGGATACAGTGAGGGATGGGCACATGATGTCAGCAGGTCAATCAGTGTTAACCCTCAGGACTTTTGCTGAAACTCTCAGGAAAGGGAAGTTCTTTGTTGTCTGTGATTGCTAGCTAGGAGAATGATGTAAGCCTGGGAATTCGGATGGCCATTTTAACAATCACATTAGAATGATTTCATGAGAATAAATCCAAAACTGAGGAAGGCAGGGGAGAGAGAGAGAGAGAGAGAGAGGGAGGGAGACAGAGAGAGAGAGAGAGAGAGAGAGAGAGAGAGAGAGAATAAGGCAAGTTATAATGGCATTATTTGAGCCACTGGTTCCAGCCCTCCAGAAGTTAGAACACTTCTGAAGTTCTAGTTTAATGAGCCAATAAATTCCTTTTTTACCTAGAGAAGTTTGGTCTGAGATTGCAACTAAATGCAATCTCAAATTTTGAATTTCTATAAAGAAACTGGTATATATATATATATATATATATATATATATATATATATATATAAATAATTTTATATCTTTTGTTTTCCCTTAATTATTGATAATCCAAGCTATGCATTCAAAAGGATGCTGTCCATATTTTAACTGGCATTTTTGTTAGGAGTTTCGGGTTATCTATTCCATCATATTTTCAAATATAAAAGTATGACCATTGTTTTAAAATGTTTCCCATAATAAAATGTAGACTGCCTTCCTTCTGACATAAACAGTTGTAAAAAAGCTGTATTGCAATTGGCATTACAGCTGGCAAAGGAGAAACGTGATTTTCCTATTGATCATTCTTTCTTTCGCAAAGTGCTCCTGTTGCACTAAAAGCCTAAGAGCACAGAATATATTTTTGTTTCAGTCTATTGAGTTATATTAATTAGTCAATGTTTTCAAAGTGCTTTTTGAAATGAAACCATTATTCATCAGCAATCCAAGTTTTTTGTTATAATGACGGCTCCTTTTAAAGATGTAAATTGGCCCACCTGCCATGAAAGAACAATTTCACCTTTGCATTAATGACTGAAAACAACACACCTAGACATCCCATTTATGAATTCATAAGTGAAGACTTCATAGGCAAATATATACGTGTATATTTTACTGTTACAATAGCAATGAAAATTCACTGCAATGAAAGTGAACATTTTGACAATTCTCTGTACCTCCTGAAAATAGAATGTTGCTTGTATGGGAGCCACAAGAGAAAAGCCATTATTCTCATTGTTTTCATATCATTGTTTCTATATATACATAGGAGAAATATTTCCATATTTCTCAGCAAACTAAACCTTATTGAAGTAGTCCATTCTCAACATCTGGCCTATGAATATTGTTTTATGCTATTTCTATCCTCTTTCTGTAGAGGTGGAAGAATTATTAAATTATATTTTCAGTATTGAAATGAAAATAACAGTAATGAGTAACTAAGCAGTAACAAGAAGACTTCTCTCCAGTTCTTTTCTAAAATGCAAAGAGAGAATATTATGCCCTTTATAATATTATCCAAATATTCCTTGACTTCCCTCCCCTCGAAATTATATTTTTATCCACACTGTATTTTATTAAATAGCAAGTGTTTGATATGGCATTTGAACTGACAATTTTTTTTTCCAAAGGCCAAAAAAAATCTTATAAACCTTCCCTAGGGAATCAAAACTATTTGGAAAGCAACATAAATAGCCCTCTCATCTGAAAAAGTGAGAGGCCTATAAAAATCTAGCATAGAGAGCCAAGTACACTACAGCTCTTATAAACCTTACATCTAAAAATAAACCTTTTCATGACACTTGTTTGAAAAAAAGAGTTATTCTAAGAGAATATTCTAGAAATAAATTTAATCCAAATATCTTTTTTTTAAAAAATTAGTTTTAAAGCCTTTGGTCCATAATAAAAAAGCCCAACAGAGGAGCAATTTGCTAATTGTAAAGTAGGCATGTGGGGCTGTTGGGTTAACTCTTTCATCGACCCAGGTGCCCTCTAATGGACTGAGGTACCCATTTATTAAATGGCACCACAGGGCCCGAAGACCTAAGGGAGCAATGAAAAGCACCAAAATTATTGTCATCAACCAGATTCTATCCTGAGATCATCTATCTGGTCCACATAAAAAAATGAATACAACTGACATTTTTGAAAATCTGATATGTAATGTTGAGAATCTGGTTTCTAAACAAGTCTTTATTTCAAAAATTGATTTGACAATTCCCTAGCAGACAAGTTTCACTGTGTCTAAATAAAGAATTTAAAATAGCTGGCAAAGAAACTCTACCATCAGGGAAGTTAATTAGATGAATTTTAGGTTGACTGTAATTTAAAATTTGGAAGTTTACCTTTACATATTGTACTAGGCATTGGATGAAGAAAAGACAAATATAACAGCCTTTTCTGTCAATAGTCCCATGGCCTGAGGGGGTACAGACACTTAAATTTGCAGTTATAAAACAATGTAATAAGCACAATGACTGAGCACACTTCTAAGTGCCTTGATGGCCAAAAGGAAGGAGTGATCGATTCCACTTGGGAAGCTCAGAGATTTCCAGAGAAGGTATTTGCACTAAGATTGAAAGCTAAGGAGGAGTTCTCTAGGTAGACTAGGAGAGTAAGAGTCATCTCAGCAAAGCTATGAAATATGATGACATGTTTGGAGAATTGTATCAGTTCAGTATGATTCGAACATTAAGTATTCCAGGAGAACAGCGGAAATTGAGGTTCTGAAGACATACATATATGTATATTTACACTTTAATATTTCAGCCTTTTTAAAAAATATATTTTTATTAATTTCAGTAAGGGAGGGACAGGGAGCGAGAGATAGAAACATCAATGATACCCTAGCTGGTTTGGCTCAGTGGATAGAGCATTGGCCTGCAGATTGAAGGGTCCCAGGTTCAATTCTGGTCAAGGGCACATGCCCAGGTTGCGGACCCAGGTTGTGGGCTCGATCCCCAGTGGGGGGTGTGCAGGAGGCAGCCAATCAATGATTCTCTCTCATCATTGATGTTTCTTTTCTTTAAAAAAATATTTTTATTGCCGAAACCGGTTTGGCTCAGTGGATAGAGCGTCGGCCTGTGGACTGAAAGGTCCCAGGTTCGATTCCGGTCAAGGGCATGTACCTGGGTTGCGGGCATATACCCAGTAGGAGATGTGCAGGAGGCAGCTGATCGATGTTTCTCTCTCATCGATGTTTCTAACTCTCTATCTCTCTCCCTTCCTCGCTGTAAAAAATCAATAAAATATATTTAAAAAAAATATTTTTATTGATTTTTATTGATGTTTCTATCTCTTTCTACCTCTCCCTTCCTCCCTGAAACCTAGAGTTCAAGGCCATAGTAGCCTCTGGCCTCTAATGTGCCTCTCATGGTGTCTGGAAACTCTTTATAAAGCAAAGAACCTTCACAGTATAGCTCCCACCCCTCTCAGAATTCATCAAATAGTAACTTATAAGTTCTTGTCTCCTCTTCCAGGGCAGCTACAGAGAAATATATAGAATATAGATCCCCACTGGTGTGAGGACACATAAATCTCACTCATTTTCCCTATTCAGAACAATCTCTCTCCATTTCCTTGCCCTCACTCTCCCATCTTTTTCTCTGGGACACAATAGTTTTCAATACCCATAGGATTTTATAAGAGACAGAAAGAGTTCTTGACTTCAGGTTTCTTTTACTAAGGCTCAGGCTGCTACATGGTGCAAGTGGGAAGATGAGGCACAATTAGGAATAATGGAAAATACAAAGAGAAAAAGCCATAAATGAATGTTTTAACCAATTAACCTGGAACACATACTGTGGAAAACATAGATGTAGACAATGGCTTCTTTGTGTTTTGTTTTGTTTTTTGTAACCTGTCTCTAGTAACTAGTAGAGTACTTGGCTCAATACATATAGATTATGTAAAAGAATGAATGAATAAATGCATGAAGAGTATTCAATCAGAGTTATATTTAATCCACCTTTGTTCAGGTCTGCCAAATGTAAGCTATCTCCATCACTTTCTCAGGCTGCCCACATAAATTGGTATATCGATATGGCAACTATCTGAAGAGCAAAGAAAAACTTCAAAGTCATCATGGTCTGAATTTTCAATGTGCACACATCAGACAACCAGAATGCAATCCAGGACATTTCAAACATCTTTTTATCAAGCAAAAAGTTCAAGGGCCTACTATTTTCTTTCTCCGGTATAAGGATCATTGATGGCAACACTGCTAAAACCTGTACCAATTTTGATGTGGAAAAGGTGTGCAAATTACTGCTAGACCAACAAGCCTTGCAAAATCAGTGTCCATTTAAAGAAAAATAAATACAAAGATGAGACAGAGCGTGGATGAGACTATGGTGCTCTCAACATGTCTCCAGGTGGACAGAACTCTGTTTGCTTCACCCACTAAAAAATGATCTGTATCATCTGAACCCTTTGCTACCATTCCTCCATTGATGTTCATCCGTATGAAAAATGTCCCCCTCCTTTTTTTTAAAACAAATCTCTCTGACTATGCTTGGGATATGTATGAGTTGTCTTTGCTGTAATAACAAAATCCCAAATCTCAGGGAATTGCATCAGAGGTGTACTTCTGTCACATTATGTGTTATCAGGGAACCGACTGCAGTTCATTCTAGATGATAGGCCTTACTCTACAAGTCCAGAATGTAGGCGTAAAGAGCAGACCTCATACAATACCTCATTTTCATGGTAAAAAGGAGAATTAAGAGAATTGAAGATGTATGTCAAGTCCACTCACAGCCTACTAACCAAAGCATGTCAGGTGCCCAAACCCAATCAGTGGAATAGGGATATATAAGTATCTAATAGGGAAGGGGGTTAATAATGCAATCTGAATAACAATACAATTTATCATAGGATCCCTGTTGCTTCCTCATGGAGTTTTCTCCATTGATGATCCCCTTACTCTCCCATATCTTCAACCTTTCTCTCTATTCACCCCTTTCTCTGTATTTAAGCAAACTTAAGTCCTTTCCATGAAAAGAAACAGCAAATCATCCTGCAAATCTAATTCCTTTGATCTATCATCTAATCACTCTTCTTTTCCCTAAGATCCTTATAACAGGAATCAAACTCTGCTGTTCTTTTTACTCTTCAATCCACTATATTCTGATATTTCCAACCCTACCCACAAAACCTTGATGTGGCTGTTGCCAAGGTTACTAATACCCTCCTAGTTGCTAATATCAATGAGTGCATTTTCAGTCTTTATCTGACTTGACCTCTTGGCCAAGATAGAGCACTATTGACCACTGTTGAGGTTCTCACTGCACTGAGTCATTCTGATACATGCTTTCCTGGTTTTCCTCCTATCCTTCTGGCCATTAACTCTAATTATCTTTTGAGAGCTCCTTCTCCTCTTTTATGTCTGTGAAGGCTCAATAATTAGTTCACCCTCTTCCTGCATCTTTTTGGAACCAACTGGGAGATAGGCAGGGAAGTCAAGCAGGTAGAGATAAAAAGGCAAGCTATATGTATTGATGAAAACTATACTAGTGATATGGTTTAGATGTACAACAATAATGAGCTTCCTAGAACTGAAACTCAGGGGTAGATAGATTTACCCACTCAGTCCCAGGCAGTGATGGACACTCACAGGCCTATCCACATGGGGAAGACCTTTTTTATTGCTTTTCAGAGGACTGTCTGATACTAAAGCAGAAAGGGAAGAAATGAGTTTCCCTCGCTCAGTTCTTCCTTTTAAAGCCACCAATCAGATAAGTCACTCCTCTACCCTCTAATCGACAGGGAAGTGAGAGGTCAAGCTTGTTACTCTAATTGAAGTCCCTCAATATAGAAATACAAGCCTGGAGGAAAGAGGTGCTTTCACATGTTACCTATGGAACCACTAGCATCCATTTCTTTAACATCAGTATTCCCCGAGATATTATCCACCATTTTTTTCTCAATCACCCCTGTGTGTTCTTTGCATTATCTAATCTACTCAATTGATTTCAACTCTCACCTGCACACTTATAATTCTAATGATATAGAATTATTCACTTTGGGGGTCAGAGGTGTTTAAGAAAAAAGAATAAGAAGGTACTTACTAGTATAGGGGGAAAAAAGACAGTAGAGGGAACAGTGGACTGTCTTATATCCAATCCAACACCATGCACTTGGCCTGAGCCCTAAGAATGTGGATCACTTTTTCAAGAATTTGTACAAAGCTCTGTGTTGTGAAACAAGTGTATATAACATTCTCCAGAGGCTTCTTAAGCTGTCCTTTATCATCCCCTAGGAAAAGGCATGGTGCAACCAATACTTCCTTAATCCAGGGAGCCCCGTTCCTCTTGTTCCACAGATGTTGCAAAATCTTGCTTTTCATCCACTCCAGGGAGTACCGGAACTCAGGAAGTTAGGGCACTTGGCATAAGCAACAAATTGCCCTTCAGAACAAAGAGGCACAGTTATAAATCCAGCTGCAAGAACACACCGTGCTAACGAATAGCTCCCCAGCTAGGTAAACCACCTGAACTCTGAGAGTGACTTTGCACCAGGGGCCTCTAACCAATCACCCATCCACTACTCATGCTTTATCAACCCACCACCCATACCCCCCTCACCACCACAAGGTCTGCACCAATCCATGCTCACCATTGCTTTTAAGTTCTAACTCAACACTCACTTGTCTGGCTCTGCCCTTTTCTGAAGATACCCACCTTCCACATTTCCCTGACCACTGAAGTGTTCAGTCCCCGACACAGTGGGCTCCTATGTGTGTTCAGGGAGTCAGAATAGCACCGGGAAACTCTCCAGGATGGACACCTGACAGAAGTGCGGAAGGATCCCAGCTCTGGCTTTAGCCAGCTACAATCTTGGGCAAGTTGCTTAATAGTTTCCTCCACTGTCAGATGGATAATGGCAGTTGCCTTGTTCCAAGGATTAAATCAGATAATATGTGTAAAGTGCTTAGCTCTGTGCTTGACTCATGCTGGGAGACCTATTATTCTTAGTTTTACCTCTATTTTCCGGTAGTTTTATGTAATTCCTTTCTTTAAAATCCAACTTGTCCATCCCTTGAGATCAGAAACCAAGTCTTACGTTTTTTAATGCCATAAAGTGTCTAGAACAGGCTGTTTATGGATTAATGAATAATTGTTTCTGAAATTATTGGAATTTTTACATAATATTGAGGTCAAAGGTGAGAGGGACATGTGAATCATATTTAAAAGTTGGTGGCCTCAACAGAATTGGCACGGTAATGTGTAGAGCAGTGATTTCTCCAGATTCTGGAGAAAAGAGCACTATAGTTTGACTCACAGAACCTGAGGTATGATAACCTTGCTAGTGTAACACATAGGTAAGTTTTGTGTCCTGATCAATAAGTGATCTTTTTTTTTTAATATATTTTATCGATTTTTTACAGAGAGGAAGGGAGAGAGATAGAGAGTCAGAAACATCGATGAGAGAGAAACATCGACCAGCTGCCTCCTGCACATCCCCCACTGGGGATGTGCCCGCAACCCAGGTACATGCCCCTGACCGGAATCGAACCCGGGACCTTTCAGTCCGCAGGCCGAGGCTCTATCCACTGAGCCAAACTTGTTTCGGCAATAAGTGATCTTAACAATAGCTGACCTGCCTACCTTTCCAGGACATTTTAAGGATCAATATAAAAACATGTCTAAACAGTAATATAATGTAAAAATGAAAGACCTAAGAATGGTTGGGTAAACTGAACTTCTTATGATTACCTGGGAAAGGAATCGATAGGCTGTTTCTCCTGGAAACCATCCAATCTCTGACCATCATTAGAATTTGCAGCCTTGAAATATGTACATGATTTGATCCTGCCCCGGATGAGGGAGAGGCAGGCTTTATTTCGCAAGACTGCTCAGAAACAGAACTGCTAACTCCTTAAATTCTGCCCTTGCACCTGGGTTAGAAGCCTATGGTTGCTAAAGCTAAATTCTAAAATATTTATGAAGAGCAAAGTCCAGGAACTTATCAGGAAACATTCTCTGGGCTATGATTGTAGAGAATACAAAGATTGTATTCTCTGGGCTATGATCATAGAGAATACAGAGAATCCTGGAACTCCTATAGATTCAAACAATTTCAAACTTCAGCTCCATACAAGTTCCGTTTTTAGCACTTTTTAGATAATGTTGTTTTGGTTTCTTTTCATTTGTTTTTGCTGCAAGTTTGTGGAATTGTTTGCCTCTTGATAACTGGGATTTGGGAAACGGATGGAAAATCACTATCTGATAGCTGTTCTGTGCCTTTTTTTTCAGGAACCTAATATGAAAGCATCCGGTCTGGTGTTGAGCCATACAATGGAAAACAGATCTAACCCCTTATTTCTGTCTGTTTTTTGGGCACGGATGGAGATTGGCAGAATACATCATGACATGGAAGAAAGGCCAGTGGGCTAGTTGCCAAAAATATCCTATATTGTAACAATTATATTTATTGTAAGAACGGGATGGGTAGTCTTTGGAGCTCAGAGATTTGATTCTATGAGAACATGAAATTGTATCAATGTACTAAAGATAGGCTTACCAAAAGCAAACTGCTCAGAGACTGGTAAAGAAATCCATATCTTCCAATTCAGTTACTTACTTTGGGAGTTACAAAGTCATGATCTAAAAAACAAATCCAGCCTGTGTGAGTCTTTCATTTGCTTATCTTTTATTTTATTTATGGAACCAAATGATATTTTATGTAAATATGAGTCAAAGTATTTTCAGCTTCATTGAGATATAATCTATAATAATAAAAGTATAATATGCAAATAGACCAAACGATCAAACAGCAGAATGACCGTCCAGACGACCTTCTGGACGACCATGCTATGACACACATTGGTGCCAGGCCAACCAAGGCCGGTGTGATGCGATTGGTTGGGGGCCCCACCATCACCCCCTGACCACCCCGCAGAGGGAGGCCCAGGCCACCAGCTAGCAATGTTGTGGCGGGTGTGCGGGGCTGGCCAGTGATTGTCCTGCAGAGGGAGGCCCAGGCCAGCCAAGCGATCACACCCCACGCCTGTCACCCACAGAAGGAGGCAACAGGTGGCAGGGGAGGGGGAACAGCACCACACAGATGGCAAGCAGTCAGCGGTGGGGGCAGGGTCAGCTGCGGGCAGCTGGGGGAAGGAAAGCCCTGATAGGCCCTGATCAAGACCAGGCCTAGGAATCCTACCTGAGGGGTCCCAGATTGCGAGAGGGTGCAGGTAGGGCTGAGGGACACTCCCCCGCCCACCTCCCCCCCTGTGCATGAATTTCATGCACTGGCCTCTAGTAGATATATAACATTGTATAAATTTAAGATGTACAACATATTGATATATGTACTACTATATATTATAAAATGATTATCACAATACAGGTAGATAACACATCCATCACTTTACATAGTTATCTCTTGTTTATGTTGAGAACTTTAAGACCTGCTCTCTTAGCAACCTTTGAATATAAAATATAGTATTGCTACCTATAGTCACCATGCTACATCTTAAGATTCCCGGAACTTGTTCATCTTATAACTGAAAGTTTGTACCCTTTGTCTACCTTTCCCCACTCCCCACTCCCAACACTGGCAACCACCAATCTACTCTTTGTTTCTATGAGTTTGTTTGTTTTTAGATGCTATAAGAGAGATCATGCAGTATTTGTCTTTCTTTGTCTGACTTATTTCACTTAGCATAATGCCCTCATGTTGTCACAAGTGGCAGAATTTCCTTCTTTTTATGACTGAATAATATTGCATTATATTTATATATTCCACAATTTCTTTAATCCTTTCATTGATGGACACTTGTTTCCATCTCTTAACTATTGTGAATAATGCTGAATAGGGACGGTCAGATAGCTCAGATACCTCTTCTAGATCCTGATTTTGTTTTCTTCAGATAAATACCCAGAAGCAAGATTACCTGATCAAATGGTAATTCTATTGATAATTTTTTTGTGTGGAATCACTATACTATTCAGTAGAATTTCACATTCCCACCAACAATGCACAAGGATTCCCTTTTCTCCACATCCTCACCAGCACTTGTTAGCTCTTGCCTTTTTGATAATAGCACTTCTAACAGACTAAGCCAAATTTTAAAAGTCATTTATAAGTATATTCCTTGATTATCCTGGAAAACTGGAAGATCTGGTCCTTATGCTTTCCTAAATGCCAGCAATCATTGGCTGGTGCTGAGTAGTGCTGGCCCTTTATAGGAAGTCTGTGTACTCTAGGTCCATCCGTTTCTCACCACTGATTATTTCCCAGCACTGAGGCCATTTATCATGGTACCTGTGTGCTTTTTCTTTCTCTCTCTCTCTCGCTCTCTCTCTCTCTTTTTTTTTGTAATAGAGAAATATCACTTGTATACTTAAGTTTCTATCACAATTTGGAAAATGGAATAGAAAACTAGACACTGGAGAATTTCCAGAAAATTCATCTATCATCATAATCTTTATCATCATTAACCTACTGTCTCAGCTACTCTCTTCTGTAAAGGAAGAACACAATAACATTAGCTTTGAAAAAATTTCAGAACTCCCTAATTATAATGGGCTTTTTAATGACACGATATAAGTTTACTCTAAGTAGATTCTATTGAGAAAGAACGAAAGAAAGAAAGAAAGAAAGAAAGAAAGAAAGAAAGAAAGAAAGAAAGAAAGAAAGAACTAAAAATAAAATTTTTCAGTTGCTTGACTTTCCAGAAAGAAAATAAATGGCAACAAAGTGTTTTTACATTGGTGAAACATAGGATTCCCTTACTCTGACTGAAGCCACTTTTTACTTGGGGAGATTGGTATTGGTGACACTGAGAGGAACAACCACGGTTTTTTAACCTTTCAGAAAGCCTGGGGGACAGAGTTTAAAACATAGCAATGTTAGGGCTGCCAAAGTTCGCTCTTTGGAAGACAGGTTGATCCTCCTGGGGGCTTCCCTTTACAAATAATTTTAAAGGCTCTCACTCAGAGGACCACGGATGTAAAATCTGAGTTCAATCAACTGAAGCCTAAAATGTGGCGAAGGTGGCAGGGTGGCCCAGAGGAAAGGGACGTGGTGTGGAATTTGTTAAACTTAAGTCTGAATTCCAATCCCTCCGCCCCAAACCCGTGTTCTTGGGTGGGTTTCCTTATTTCTCTGTGTTCCAAGTTTCCATTTTTGAAACTTGGATGACGTCTGCTTCAGAGAGTGAATATTGCATGAGAAAATGTAAACCGACCCTTTGTAAGCACTTTTGAATAATGTTGGTTCTGGTTCTTTTTCGTTTGTTTCCTTTATCTATAATGATGAGAGCTACCATGACCTAGAATGCTTATTTGTCAGACCATTGCCCCTTAACCTGACTTCAGTGTTCATGTTTTTAAGACCCTCCCAATACTTTCCCCAGCACTTTAACACACTAGACCAGGAATCACCCTTTTTCTGTAAAGGGCCAAGTTAGAAATATTTTGACATTTTTGACTATTGCTATAATCAAAAGGCTCAAAGTTCAGAGGGTTCTAAAGTCTCTGTCATGATTAGTCAACTCTGCCTTCCAATGTAGTATATAAAAACTGCCATAGACAATATATAGACAAACGTGTGTGGTTGTGTTCCAATAAAACTTTATTTACAAAAGCAAACAGCTAGATCAGGGACCATAGTTTGCCAATCCTTGCACTTGACTATGAATCTTCAGCATCCTATACATAGATCTTGTTATCCTAAGGCAGTGATGGCAAACCTATGACACGCGTGTCAGAGGTGACACGCGAACTCATTTTTTTGGTTGATTTTTTCTTTGTTAAATGGCATTTAAATATATAAAATAAATATCAAAAATATAAGTCTTTATTTTACTATGGTTGCAAATATAAAAAAAATTCTATATATGACAGGGCACCAGAGTTAAGTTAGGGTTTTTCAAAATGCTGACACGACGAGCTTAAAAGGTTCGCCATCACTGTCTTAAGGCATAGTTAAAATTCCAATTTGTTTTAGGAATGAGGGAGAGAGGCAAAGAGGAAAGGAGGAAAGAAATAGAAAGAGAATGCAAAATGATTTTATATGCTGTATACTGTTATATTTAACTAGTTGCAGAGAAGTTTCTTTTTCTAGTCTTAAGCTACACACCTTAACTAGAACACTTAGCACTTTTTAGCTCTTTCACAACTAGTTAATGTTTATCGATCACTTTTTTTTACTCAGCGTGGGCTTTGTGTCAAGTGCTTTACATGCACTATTTTATTTACTTCTTGCAATAATGTTCTGAGATAAAATAATTTTTAAACATATTTTATAGGGAGTTAAGCTGAAGCTTCAAAATGTTAAATACTTTCCCTGGTGTCCCAGAGTCAACAAATTAGCTGGGATTTAAATCTAGGCATTTTGACCTTACAATTGCTTACCCTGTTCACCTCAGTTTCTTTATACATTAAAAAAATGGATTACCCCTTTACACGTTGCTTCATTGGAAAGATTACAACAGTGAAAGCATCTGAAAGTGCCTGGGTCAGCATCAGAAAGCACCGAATCAGTTCCTTTGTCTTTCTCTACCCTGCCATTCGTGATTACCCAGTAACTATTAAATATTTATTGAGTTCCCACTATTTTCTTGGTTTGACTGGTCTAGAGCCACCAATTTCTAGGAAAAAGAAGTTTTAATCTTGGGTTTCCCCCCAAGGATATGTGGCCCTAGAAAGTGTTTGGCTTTGGATTTCCACATCTATAAAATGTCAAGGATCTGCTTGGCCTTTCTTTTTTTAATCCTCACCTGAGGATATGTATTTATTGATTTTTGGAGAGAGAAGAAGGAAGGGAGGGAGGGAGGGAGAGAGAGAGAGAGAGAGAGAGAGAGAGAGAGAGAGAGAGGACATCAATGTGAGAGAGAAACAACTATCATCACTTGGCGCCTCCCTTATGCGCCCTGACCAGAACTCAAATCTGCAACCTTTTGGTGAATGGCACAATGCTCCAACCAAGTGAGCCATCCAGCCAGGGCTCTGCCATTCTTAAAATGTGCTTTATTTGTATTAGAACCCCCTTGATACAATGTACATTTCCAGACCTCCCCCAAGACCAAAATCCTCAAAATCTTTTGGGGCAAAGCTTGGGTTTCTGTATTATTATCCTAATTCTATTTTGAAACAAAAGTATTCAACCTATCAAGAATCATACAACAAAGCCCCACCTACCATCCACTAGATTAATTTATTAATCTTTCCATAAATGCTTCAAAGGTCGCTCTTTCTTGCTCTCTCTTTTTCACTCCATATTTTGAAAGTCACTTCATAGTTTACACATTTTCTTGACAATTCCCTCATTCTTCATTTGAAAGTCAGTTACAAACATAATTTCATTCCTCACTAAACATATCAGTACATATCCTCTAAGAAAAAGTATATTCTACAACCATAATGTCATGATCACAGCCAAGGAATTTCACTGACATTGATATAATTATATTACCAAATACACGGTCTACATTTATGTCTTGAATTGCCACACACAAAAAAATGCCCTATAATTTCTCTTTGACGATCCAATCCAAGATCTTGCATTTTATTTTGTTTTCATGTCTCTTTAGCTTCCTTTCCTTTAGAAAATTCCTCTCTGCTTTTTGTTTTACATGACTTGACATTTTTGAGGCGCATAGGCCACTTGCTTTGTAGAATTTGTCACCATCTGGATCTGCCTGCTTTCCCATATCTAGGTATTTGCATGGCAGATTAGATCAGGCATCTACATGGTACTCTGTGCACCTTTATTGGAATATAATCTAAGGACAAAACAAATTGCAAAGACATTTTGAACTTACTAAGTAGGGTTGTTGTTGGTATTCCTATAGCAATAGTAATTCTGAGAAAATTCCTTTCTATATTGTAGGATACAGAAAAATGAATAAATATATTGACATTTTTGAAAATGAGATTTCTCACATTGAGAGACAAATATAGATTAAGGGAAAGTAAGGAAGTACCTCATGGTGTTAGATTTGAATTGGAATGTGAACATGAATGCTATCTTTTATAATAATAGAAATAAGCATATTTAGTCTTCAGATCTGGGTTTTTAAATAATACCTTACACTGAAAGGAGCTAGGGATCCTTAAGGAATGGTTGATCCAGGGCTAGGCAGATAAAATACAAGCAGATCCTGCAATAGCCAGAAAACAAAAGAAAAACAAAAATATGCTTAAAGACAATAGGGACCTGTCAAGAGAAACAGCAGTGAGCTTGAAGAGGCTCATATTGGCCAAATTTGGTATATCTGAGCAGAAAACAAAATAATGATACTAATGGATTATAGCATTTTAAGTAAGAATCCATTTTATAGTGAAATCAAAAGAATAGCAACAAAAATAATTATATAGAAAACTTTAGAAGCATGTCTGCCAATAAATACAGAAGGAATTGTTGAATTCAATACCTATCTTTTTAACATGCTCCCTAGATGGTTCTAATTCCCTCCAGAATTTGGGAACAACTGTCAGATGTTACCTTGAAGCTCTTTAAGTCTATACCTGCCATAAAATCTTAAACATAGTCCCTGCCCTGAAGAAACTAATACTTAACTGAACTATATGAAAAATGAAATTCTAGTCGGCCTGTGAAGATTTGCTTCCTCCTTTCAAATACTTCTGAAAGTCTTTTTCTTTTTTCTTTTTCTTTTCACTGTTTTCTGCACCCAGCCTTTGGGTTACTCCTGCATCTTGCCCTTCTATTCTAGTGTGGTCCTGAGAGAATTCCTTCTCCCTCGTTGCCACGGTCATTCCCTGCCCCTGCAGTGCAAAGCCTGTACACCCATGGGGATGGGCAAAGGCTGCCTGGGACTGGCTCCAGGCCCTGCCTTTTGATGGCTCCAGCTTCTTTGTTCTTTCAGCAGGCAGACCAGAGCTTTGAGGCATTGAGTGCCTCCTTGGAGTTTAGTCCAGTGGACACTGTATGTACACACAAATGTCTTGTGATGCCTCGGAGGGCTTGATTTTTCATTTCATAAGTAGGCCAGTAGCCCTTTGACTTTAAATGTGCATTCTGCCTCTGGGCTTCCAAGTTTTGCAGTTAATTGGGGCTATTTTTATACAGTTCTAGTTAATTATGCAAAGAAGCAATTCAAAAGTTCACGGAGTTGTGAAGTACTCTCTCCATAGTCAAACTGGCCTTTGCTCTCCACATCCAATCTATTGCCGAGCCTTGTCAATTCTTCTTTAAACGTTTCACAAGCATCCTTCTTTGACTTTTCATTTTCTTGCTATCATTACCAAGGAGCCATGACTGAGTTCTCCCTAACATTTCTCCCTTGATCACATTAGGCTCTAATTTAAGCAAATGACTCCAAAATGTCCTTTTCCAGGCCCTGGACTTCTATGCTTTAGGGTACTACTTGTTACTTGCTCTACTATTCCCTCAATCTCAACAAGTCTAAAAGGAGCCAATGCCACCTCTGGATGAGTTCTGTCACCCTCTTCCTGGCCACCTAAGCTCATGTCTAGTTTCTCATAACAATTAAAAAGCATGAGTTTCAGAGTCAAACACAACTAAGTTAATATCAGGCTTGAATTGCAACTTATCAACAGTGTGACTTGTTGGACTCAACATTCTCATCTGTAACCTGGGGATAACCTTACCTACGTCAAATGATTGTAGTATGTAACCAATGACGTATGTTATGCTCATACAGGGCTTAACATAGTGCAAAGATTTAATGAAATCAAATTATTAATTCATTGGTTTCTCCTCCTCTTTCTAGTTCTCTATCCAGTAAATTATCACAATCTGTTCAACCTTTCTTTAAACTATCTCTTTTATTTCCACACAAATCTCCCTGCCTAGGCTATTGAAGAATCTTTCTATTTTCTTGTCTTCAATACCCCCAAAGACTTGTGTCCTTTTTTTTGTTTAATTTAAATTATTTATTGTTTAAAGTATTACATATGTCTCCTATGTCTCCCCCCCCCCCCATTGACCTCTCCCTGGCTGTTCCCATCCCCCAGCACATGCCCTCATCCCCTTACTGTCTGTGTCCATGGGTTATGCTTCTATCCTGCATACAAGTCCTTTGGTTGATCTCTTACCCCCCCCCCCCCGCCACCCCATTTGTGTTCTTATGTATGCAATAAATCATGCCGAGGCACTTCAATCCTTCCCACCTAACCCATTCCTCATTCTGTCAAAAGGTTTATCTTCCCCATTATATCTGCCCTTTGATTGGGAAGAATCAGTGGCTTCCCAGTACCTTTAGGACAAATTCCACAGATAGAGTAGAAGAGTAGATAGGTTCCAACCTTCCTATAGTGAGAGCTAGCATGTGGTCTGGCCCAACCCTCCTGCCTGCCTTCTTCTGGTAATTGTATCTCTTTCTTTTGGTGAACTCTTTATCATTCCCATTCCAATCACGGGGCTCTCCTGCAGACTGCCAATCACAGTATCTATCTGGGGCCACCAGGGTAGATATGTGACCTAAGCTGAGCCATCTGAGTTCTTTCTTCCTTTGGATCTTTTTCTAATTGAGACGAGGAGAAAAGAGCCTTTTTCTTCCTAGAAGCCAAGCTGCCAGTGGCCATGGTTTGGCCTTGTGCACGGAGAGGATCAAGTGTGCTAGAATCAATTCCAGCTGCTCTTGAGGTTAGCCTTTCTCTCACCCTTAGTGGGTTGGCAATGTGAGCCGGTGTATTTTCTCCTTGGTGATTAATGTCATTTGAGATTTTATCATTTGGAGCCAAACATTCTGATTAATAATACTATCTTTTCACCAGATCCCTGTCTTACTTCTTTCCCATACCCATCTATGCCCATCGACCCACTGCTCAATACAGATAATCTATACCTCACTTTCTTCCTGCTTTGACCAAGTTGTTTCTCCTGCTAGGAATGGTTGTTCTCTCTTATCTCATCCTCCGAAGTTTGCACTTCCTTAGGACTCGGCTCAAAGCCTTCCTCTTTCATGAAGCCCAGTTTGTCTGCTACAAACAAGCTTTCTTAGCTTCACATTTAAACTCTAGATCCTAAAACCTAAAGTCATCTGATATTTATTTGCTAATTGGGTCATTATTCCTTGCTATTTCCTATCAATCTACCAAATTAGATAAAAATTCCAGGATCAACTGAGGTCTAGAAGTGAAGAGACTAGTTCCAAATCACAAACCCAATTTGAAGCAGAATACATTGAAGTGTCCTTAAAAATACTCATGTTTGACTGATGATAGCAGAGGAATACATTGAAAAGGAAAAAACAAGAGCCAGGAGCTTAAATTACCCCCAAATTTCTAGATTGCCAGAGGTTTTGAGGAAAAGATAGACCATAAATTGAAGAAAGTACTAGAATGTGCTAAATGATGAAAAATAGAAGACCATAAACATTCCATGATCTGGAAGTATTACTAGGCATCAAAAATGTTGGTGTAACCTTCACAAGACCTACAGGGCAGTCAAAGAGGTAAGACTCTGGCCAGAGAATGCAGAAGGGTGGGAAGTGTGGTATTTGGAAACAATTGGAGTTAGGGACTAGAAGGCACAGATGAGAATTCAATCGAGGAGAAAAGAGGATCTATATGTAGCCATATTGGTGGACTAAGAGTTTAGTACAAAAGGTTAATGGAGAGATTACCTGGAGGGATTCCACAGTCGTGGGAGGGAATACATTGGGTGATGAAAGATAATGGGCTATCAGGTTGGGAGGTAGAGTATAGGAAGGAGTTTCTTGTAGATCAAGGGAGAGTGCACAGGAATGAGTCCATAGGAAGTGGAGATGGTGTGGGAAAGTTAAACAGTTTCCCTCACATACAGACTTCTGCTTCCAAAGGTTCCAAAAGTAAGTTAATAATCTGCCTCTTTTGGAGTTTGAAGGGTAGTCTAGCAAGATCCTGAAATATTTATTGAAATTTCATTTACTATGTTTTTAAAGCTGTGTATGGGAGAAACTTTAATTTCTTATACCTCTTCACTTCTGTACCAGGACATCTTATATGCCTATTTAGGCCAAGTTGCCAGAAAGTTCCTAGAATATGTTTGATGTCTTTAATATGGGATCTAACCTAGCATTCTACAGTTTTTAAAAAAGAATCAAAGGTATGAACCCTTAGGAAAAATGATAAATTTATATTACATATATTAAAAGACTGGTAGAAGATTTGTTTCAACAGCAGGTTGTTGTGAAGGAAGGAAAGGGAGTAGAACTCAATAACAGAAGGTGGAGGACAAACACCAAAGTACTTTAAATTCAGCCTTGGGCTAGTCTGGTCCTGGAAGAGTCCCCTCTGCAACATTCTAAACACAGTGAGCAATCAAATAACTCTCACCTGAATGACTGGCTGGATGATAGTATAGGTTGTGGTCTATCTGGTTTACCAAGGATCCGCCCAGGTAAGTGCCAGGTATTTGCAATACAGAGTATTTGCCAACCCATTTAATATTGATGATGTACCTGTTAGCACACCAGAGAAGAAAGAACTTGCTCAGCCTTCTGGTCCTGGGTCATCCCCCAATCTCACTGTTTCATCTTTAAAATAAGAATCACTAACCACGCATTATGATTTTATAAGAGTAGGTAGTCAACAAGCATTTATTCAACATGTGTTTATATAGGTCATACTCACTTTAAGCATTGTACTTTTCTAGCACCTCTCCTGCTCCTCTCTCATTCTGTTCTTTAATTTATCCCCAGATATTCAGGAGCTCTCCACTTCTTTTTCACTATTTACCTTATTTCCACTGTTCATCCTGTATATTGGATAATTGCCCTGAAGAGGCTCAACCTACTATTTGGACCATGTGCTCTAACCAGTAGAAGTTTACTCAGTAGTCAATGGGAAGTATTTAAAGTCAAGATTCTCCCTGATATTCCAAAATGCATGGTTGTTGAACCTCAAAGAAGACAAGAAGGATGGTCTGTGTCTCAATCCTCTGGGGCCTTACCTGGAATCTGGTCCAGCCTATCTCCCTGATCTCCTCTCCTACCTTTCTCTTCCTCCCATGGGTTGCCCAAGCCACCCTGACCTGCTTTTGGTCCCTTGAACCAGACAAGCTTGGTTCTGTCTCAGGTCTTTGCACAGGTTCTTCCTTCTCCCTGGAACCTCTTTTCTAGGTCTTTGCAAGACTCTTCTTATCATCTATGTCTCAGCCTCAAAATCACCTTCTCACAGGGGCTTTTCTTAACAGCCATCATCCCCAAGGTGTCCCTTGCCCCTAGTCATTCTTGATCCTACTACTCTTTTTTAATTTCTTCCTAGCACTTACTTCTCCAGGGAAGTATCTTATGTTTGCAGTCTCTCTGTGTCTCCAACTTACTACCCACTACAGTGTAAGTCTCAGAGGGCACATCTTTGCCACTATGTTGGCTCCCATTATTGTAGTACCCAGAACAGTGCCTGGGACATGGTAGTAGAAGCACAATGACACTTTGTGGAATGAATGGATGGACACAGCTCTTTCCCTCTCGTATGGCTGGAGGCAGGGGCATGTATCAGCTCTGTGGAGCTAAGGATTGTGTGACTTGTTCTTGCAAGTCCAAGTCCACCCAAAAAGCTGTAGAAAATGCACCTCTCATGGGAAAGAGGCATACACTGAAGGATCCCAATTTAGGACAGAAGGAGGAAACAGAACAAGAAACAGAGCTAAGCAAAAGAAATCTGGTTAAAAGAGGGGTGGAGTAGGGCTTCAGGTGTAATCCTATATAATAAAAGTCTAATATGCTAAGTGTCCAGTCGACTGGTCAGCTGTTCAACCAATCAAAGCGTAATATGCTAATGATATGCTAAGGCCACTCAACAGCTCACTATAATGTGCACTGACCACCAGGGGGCAGATGCTCTGACCAGTAGGTTAGCTTGCTGCTGGGGTTTGGCAGATCGGGACTGAGCAAGATGGGCCTGAGATGCCCTGGAGCCATCCCGCGGCCCATCCCCGGCTGGCCAACCCTCCCCATCATGCAACCCTCCCCCTCCTGCATCCTTCCCCAGCTCTGATCGTGCACTGGTGGCATCCCTGGCCTGGCCTGCCCCCTCTCGCAATATGTGACCTCTTAGGGGATGTCAGAAAGCAGGTTTTAGCCTGATCCCGCAGGCCAGGCCCAGGAACCCCACTGGTACATGAATTCGTGCACTGGGCCTCTAGTGTATAGAATATTGAAGTTGAACAGGTAGCCATGGTAATGCAGTTGTGACTTTGCCACAAACTCCCTAAGTGGCCTTGGGTCTGCCATTGCTCTACTCTGAGCCACACTTACAAAAAAGAGGAAGCTGGAAATCTCTTTGGTCCTTTCTAGTGACAATTCATTATAAAGGGAGGCCTAGGAGAGTATACTCGGTGCTAATGGTGAGTATTAAGGGACTGCAGTGTGGTAGTTCCACCCCAGAACTAAGAAATGAGGTCAATAAGGTTTACCTTTAAGAATCAGTATCACTAATCAGAGGCCAGATATGCTGGGCTATCTGAGGGATAAGCTGGGGCTTCTAGGCCAGCAAACCCCCAGCAGTTGCCAGTTTCAACATATTAACATGTCTGAAGAAAAAAAAAAGTGTCAATTAGGGGAGTGCAAGGTATTCTCTAACCTTGGAAAGGAGAGCCCAGGGCTGGCTGGACCCTCTTACATGTGGTCAAGGAGAAGGGCCTTCACCTTCAGAGCTTCCCTCCCCAGAGAAAGGCTGGCCTCAGTGCCAGATGGGCACTGTAGCTAATAGGCTCTGAGTATTTTCAGAGGAGTGGAGGACAGTGGCTGAATTCAGACTGTTCATTGCTGGCTTCAAACCTTAACTACCACTTGCTAGCTACATGACTAGCATTATAGGAGGCAAGTTCTTAAACAAGTATCCCCCGTTTCTTACTGTGTAACGGGAGTGATGATAATGGCAAGTATCCCCAAAAATTTCTGGAAGGATTATGTTGCTATGTGTAAAGCACTTAGAACAGGGGTCTGTTATTATACTTTCATTGGCAAAGCCATCCTCTGGCTATCACGCTCGTCACCGGTTTAATATCAAATATCTGTCTTCCCTCCTTCTGATGCTACTTTCAACAAGCAACCTACTCCTTCCCATGTGGGTTTGCTTACACAGAAAAAAAGTGCTTATCACAGAGCTTCTGAGAAATTCCCGTTGCAGAGCCTGCAATATCTTATGGCAGAACTGATACATTATCTCTAGTTACGCCTGGGCCTCGCAATTTGCTGGACCACAGAGGCAAAAGGCACAGGGTATGATGCGAATGGAGGGTTTGGGGCCAGAGGCAGATCAGTGTTGATTTCTAAGCCATCCCACTGGCATTCTGGTACCCACCTCCACCTTAGTCTGCTGGGGTTAGAACGCAGACACTCCGATTTCCTGGAGAGTGATGCGTGTGACTCCTCAGTCCCCAAGGCAGAAGACGGTCCTCGCTGCTTTCCCACCCAGCAGTGGTGACATCTGTATCAGCTCCCTGTCTGATCCTGTGCGCAGAAGCTGCAGTCCCTGCCTTGGGAACCTTCATATATGAGAATAAAAAAGCTTTGGGAAAACTGGTGGGTGAAAACTATAGAAAAGAAGAAGCATTAATCCAAGGGCCCCACTGATCTGTCTGCAGTGACTTGCCCTGCTCCTCCTCGTCCAAAAAAAAAAAAAATCCAAATGTTTTCATTTCCTTCGGGGACCCTTCTGGAATACTATCCACCCTTTAGGGGTTTGTCTGAGTTTTTAAGCGTTCTCCATTAAAAGTGTGAGTCATTCTGGAAGGGTTAGAGAACTTTCAGTGATGATACACATCAGTGGAAATGTGTTCAATATTTCTTTCCTCCTGACACCTTGCTGGATTGGGTTTACCTTTAGGAATTCGCAGCTTTTTGAGTTTGTTTATGGAGAGAGGGGAGAGGGAGGTGAGAAGGGGAGGTAAAGGAGAACATGAAATCCTTGGAGAGGCCCAGGAGATCTGCTCAGTGTGGGGATAGACCTGAGAGGCTGAAGGATCAGGAGGACCCTGGGAGGTTGAGCTATGACGTGGGTTATGTTGGCATTTCCGAGTTGACCTGGGAAGGTAACCAACAATTATAATATTGTTCCCCTGGAAAATGCAGCTTGAGCTCTAAATAAGCAACTCGGAAAGGAACTTCTGAGATACAACCCACTGCACCTGAGTTCTTAAATGGGGGCTTCCTAGCATAAATCTTGGGAAGAAAGTCCAGGAAGCACGTGGTGTGACATTAGAGGCTGGGGGTGAAGGGTAGGCGAGAGGCACCGAGCATATAATGTGTGAGAGCTGGAAGAATATTTGTCCCTGGGTCTGGGGCAGGCCGTGACCTGCTGAACAACCCGGCCAGCAGATACCTCTCCAGAGACCCGGCAGGAGGATGTCCTGCATTGAAGGAGAGGAAGTTTGGGGGAATTGGGTTATGCTGACGTTTCATTCTGGGTTCTTGGGACAGCCTTCCCTCTCCACTCTCAGAGGACTCAGCGCCTCCACCTGAGTCCACCTGGGAGTCCCTGAGAAGGAGTGACAGGTAAGGACTCAGCGGGAGAAGCCACGCCTTGGTTTGAGGGCTGGGACTGAGGGACAAGGCCAGGGAGGGGGTGAAAGGGAAGGGGGCTCAGGCACATCCAGCGAGGGGACCACGGCGGGACACGCAGACCCAGCCGAAGTGCGGGTGGGAGCTCGCGGGGAAGGGCGAGTCCAGAGGAGAGGGCTGAGCCGGGTGGAGAGCCGGCGCCAGGGAAGCTGTCCCTGGGGCGACTTGCGCCCGGAGGAGGGAGGCGGGGAGAGTCCGAGCCCACCGGCTCCGGTGACCGCAGAGGCTGCGGCGCCTGGAACAGGTGAGCGCGCGGACCCCGCCCTGGCCCGGCCCGCGAGCCCGCCTCCTCCCGGCTGTCCGCGGCGCTCCGCTCCTCTGGGTTCCCCTGGCTTTGGGGTTTGGCAACTGGCAGCTGGCGTTTTCTCTCCCCTCCCCTCGTTCAGGCTCTCCTTCTTTTAGGTTGCTCCACCCCGCCCCGGATCCGGCGAGGGGGAACCGGCTGGGCTGCGGCTGCCAACTCGCGCCCAGCGCGCCCGCGAACGCCCGGAGCCGAGTCCCGCGCGCTGCCGCCTCCCCGCCGGGCGCCTGCTCCTCGCGCCCCCGGGCCCCGCGGCCTCCCCGCGCCACCCTTCCCCACTTTCCCCCCGGTTTTGCAATCACATGGCATTTTAAGAATGCCGGAAAGATGGCGGTAGCGGCGGCGGCGGCAGCGGCGGGGCCGGCGGGCGGGGGCGGCGGCCGGGCGCAGCGGAGCGGGCTGCTGGAAGTTTTGGTGCGGGATCGCTGGCACAAAGTTCTGGTGAACTTGAGCGAGGACGCCCTGGTTCTGAGCTGCGAGGAGGGCGCCGCGGCGTACAACGGCATCGGGACCGCCACCAATGGCTCGTTCTGCAGGGGCCCCGGGCACCCCGGCACGGGCGGCGCGCAGCCCCCCGACTCGCCGGCCGGAGTGCGCACCGCCTTCACCGACCTGCCCGAGCAGGTGCCCGAGTCCATCTCGAACCAGAAGCGTGGCGTGAAGGTGCTGAAGCAGGAGCTGGGCGGGCTGGGCATCAGCATCAAGGGGGGCAAGGAGAACAAGATGCCCATCCTCATCAGCAAAATCTTCAAGGGGCTGGCGGCGGACCAGACCCAAGCCCTGTACGTGGGCGACGCCATCCTGTCGGTGAACGGCGCCGACCTGCGGGACGCCACCCACGACGAGGCGGTGCAGGCGCTGAAGCGCGCGGGCAAGGAGGTGCTGCTGGAAGGTAAGGGGTTAACGCGGCGCGCGGGCCGTGCCAGGCGCGCACCCCCACTTCCCCTCCCGGGGCGCCCGCACTGGCGCCCGCAGGCTGTCACACCCCAGGGGGCCCGGGTGCTGTGGGTGACCTGGAGTTTTAACAACTTTTACCCACACGGGGGCAACTGGTCCCCTCCCTAGAGTCGTTCCAGGCTTTGACCCGGCAGGGGGGGTGTGAAAGGCCAGTGGTTCTTGAACTTCTACTACGCGCCAAACGCCGGATCCCGTGCTTAGTGCACCTTGCCTCATTGTAATCTGCAGATAATCCACGTGGAGTGCAGGGACGGGGAAGTGGCGCTGGCAAGGAAGGGCAGACAGAGAGAGAGAGTCACTATCCACGCTAGGAAGCTGGCTCACTGAGTAATCGCAGCCCTGATAGTTTTCCTCTTTGGCAGTTTCCTCCTCAGAAGCCTGGACAGCCCAGCGTAAAGGGCTGGATAACCAGGGGCCGGAGAGGGGTGGCAGCGTTTGAATGCTGGAACTCCCACCACCCTTCTCCACTGCCCTGCTTCCAACGAGGGAACTGGGGTTCTGGCTGGGGAGGTGCGCCAGGGGCTGGGAAGTGGGTTTTCTGCCTGCATTTTCCCGGGATTTTTCCAGAGGGAGGTGGAAACAACTTCGCATTTGTAAACAGTTTCCCCCTGCCTGTGCGGCATCTTAGAAACCACTCTCTTGAGCTGTGATGTCCCCAGGTCCCTCATCATTGAATGTGAATAAAATAGCTAGTGTGTTTTGTACCCATTTGTGGTTCTGTGGTGGTGGTGGTGGGGGGGGGGCGGGGGAGAAGGGCAGTAGGGTAGTAAGCAGATAATACGTCCCCTTTCCCGCCACAGCGGCATTTCTCACTGATCTCCGCCTCTCTGCCACTTAGCTGGCTTTGCCCATGCCTCTGTCAGCACCCACATTGTGTAATTATTTTATCTTTTTACCCAGCTTCTAACTGCAGATTGAGTTGTCTGGGGTCTCTCACTAAGTCATGGCCTAAATAAATGCATTTAGTATGGACTTAATAAACTGTAGTATGGACTGTTCACCAACTGTGGTGCTGGTGTGTGAAACTGAGAAAGTTCCCAGTTGGGAAACCAACTTTGGTACATGTGACAGCTGATGCAATCCCTGCCCACCACCTGGCCTAGACTACAGAGGGTTTTCCCCCTCTTATTTGTCTAGAGGAGCCGTGAGATGTCTTCATATTTAATTGCTACCCTGGATCCAGAAAGTGGAAGGCTGTTTGCTTTGGCTTGATGATTAACATAAGTAAACAGAAAAAAGTTTTCTCCAGTGTGTGTTGGTTTGTGTGACAAGGGGCAGGTGGGACCTGGCCCAGGTGTAGTTTGGACTCTAAACCGCTGGACACCTGCTCAGCTTGCAGTATTTACTGTAAAACATCAGGGGGACAAAGTCAGGTCATTCCTATTTCACTGCCCTTCGTTGTGGCCCTTCATTTCTTCTTGCTTTCCATTTAATGAATAATGACTTAGCTAATAGGTAAAAAAGTCTCTCACCCCCAAAGAGGAAGAAAAGGTGACTCCCTGCAGTTAGAAAATAAACATAAACAAAGAAAAAACAAAGTCAAGCAGTTATGTGACTTTTACTGATGCAGCAACTGAAAAGTGAGTTTTGTCAAAACTTCTACCATGACATTTTTACAACACGTTGTCATGTGTTGCAGGCAGGGCCTGTGGGGAAGACCTCTGGGCCTTCTTGACAAAAGCCACCTGGGCTCAGGGCAATGGTCTTATTTCCAGTCTAAGTTTTCAGAAATTGACTCCTATTAAGAGAACACGTAGAGGCCCCATTTGAATGAGTGTCCCTTATTCTGAGGCAAAGTGCTGGTCCTAGATGCGGTGGGAGTGATCATATACCATCAAGTCAGCTAGCACACGGCCTCTCTTTGTAGCTCGGCTTCGTACAGAAATCCCACCTGAAGGGGCTTGTCAGAACCACTGGGAGGGCTTGCCCACATTCTGAAATGCCATCTTGATTCCAGAATTTCTATCTAGGAAAAGCTTTGCAGGTGTAACCTCGAGGGACGAGAGGGCTAAAGGAGATATTTTAAAGATATATTCATATGGCAAATACACTTTTAAATTTAGATTTCTTTTTTTGCTTTGTTTATTGGGGGAGCTGATAGAAATTGGTGTAGTCCCTCAATGGCTGCCAGTACGCCCCCTAGTGGAGAGTCACTGCCTCTACTAGTGGGACGCCCCGTGACATGGAATGCTGAACAGCAAGTTTTAATGCCTGCCTCCTAGTCTGACATTCTGCCACAGAATCATCTTAATCTCCCTGAGCCTCAGTGTCTTCTGAAGATTGGGAATAAAGATACCCGGCTGGGCATGCTTACTTTACAGGGCTGCTGTATGGAAGAGCACTCTGAGAATAAAAGGAAAAACAACAACAACATGTATCAAATGCCTGCTGTGATTAGTTATCTTTACAATTCAAATCAAATGAAGATGCAATAGCCTCTTCTAAGGGATAATCCTTCCTTTTTTATTTACTAGATTTTATATTTCTTATTTTCATTCTAATTTATTTGTAGAATATGAAATTCTACAGAGTTGTCATATACAGAAGACCACTCTTCTGGGGAAAGAATCGTTCCAGTACTAATATTTCTTAAGCACTTACTATGTGTCAGGCTTCATTTGCATTCGTTCATGTTACCTTCTAGTAACTCCATGAGGCTCGCACTCTTGTTCCTTTTACTGATGAGAAAGCTAATGCTTACAGACAGTAGGTTATTTGTTTAAAGTAACATAGCTGAGAGGGCTCCAGGTCTGACATAAAAACTCATACTTGTAACCTCTGAAACTGATGCTCTGAGCTTCTGGGTGGAACTATGAACTTGGGTCAGTGGGAGCCTCATCAGTGATTGGGTCAGGGTATCTTCCCCACTCCTCAAATGTGCTCAAGTGCTTGGAACAGCCCTGAAAAGGAAATAGAAATTGTGTGGGCTACTCAGAAAGGAGGGACAGGAAAGAGAATTGAGCCTTAAAACCCTAATGCACCAAGTCTCTCTGGCTATGAAAATGGAGCTGTTTCTGTGTGACCCAACTTGACAATGAGACAGGGCCTCCATCATTGAACACAGGGCCAGCAAGGAGACTAGACAATAATTCAAACTTAAAATTGTGAATGAACTGTGCCAGTTAAGTCAGTGTTTAACTGAGTATTCAACAATGTTAGTATCAAACATCTTCACACTATGAACTCAATTCCCATGTTAGGGAGTGGGAGCAGGCACACTGCATGTAGCCATGCAGATATTGAACCCCTTAACTCCAGGGGTTACCATACACATAAGCCACCATGTGAATGGCACCCTCTGGGTTGGGCAGGGCACACCTACATAAACAGCCTCAGCAGCTCTGCATAGGGAAGGTAGGAGGTGTTGTTCCCCCCCCCCTTAGAATATTAATAAAATAGGAATTTGAAACATGTCAACCTGTTTGTAACTGAAGTTACAACAAAATTAGTTTCTCCATAACTGTGCCAAGATGAGGAGTACAGAATATTCTGGAAGATTCATATTGGGATATGGAGATTGGTTGGGGGTGGACAGAATCATCTCTGGGCCCAAAAAGTCTCCTTTGGAACTAACCCCGAAAAAGTGGAAACTCAAAGGAGAAAGTCAGAGACAATTGTTGACCATAACCCTGCACATCAAAGCTTTCCCCCCAGACTGCTCCCAGGAATGCTTGGCTGTTGAGCTGATCTAAGGTGTCTTTCACAATCACTTCCTCCAGTGGTGGAAGTGGGGATGGTGGGGCAGGGATGTGGGGTGCAAGGAAAGGGCAGTGATTTTGCCGGCATAAAGCCTCAGGATTGGGATGAGAATTTGATCTTTAAAGAATCTTACTTTGTATGGATACACAGATTCTTAAAGAACACCCAAGAACTCTGGAATTAGAGTCTTGAAACTTGGATTATTTATCTTTTAACTCACAGTTACTCTTTTTACAAGATGCTGTATGTCTTTAGGCCTTGATTTTCTTCATTAGAAAGCGAGGTGGCTGGGGTAAGCCACATGTAAACCTTATTTCACCTCAAATCCTATCAATTCACACCCAGAATATATATTTATTTTTTTCCATTTTAGAATTTCACAAATCACATAAGCAAACTCTAATTTAAATTTAAAAATCAAGGTAATGCCCTATTACTATTATACTTTTAACATAAACATGATGGAGAAACTATTGTTTGAAAAGCTTTAGTAGAAAAATGCATGACACAACTACACCAGAGGTCATAGTGAAGGAGACAGACGCTAGTCCTTGTTTGTAAAATCACCATCAATGCGCGGCTACAGATGAAGATGGGTAGGAGGCTGAGCTGTCGTTTGGGATCTGGTAAAAGCTTGCACTGTTAAGTGACTGCCCCTGATGTTGCAAGATGTCTAGAATTCCTGGCTCCTATCACTAAATGCTAGTAGTATACCAACCTCCCATCCCCTTACCCTCTAAAGTGCTTCCGCAAATTTCTGAACTGCTAGTGGAGAGGGGTGGATTGGCCCTTCACCCTCTTGAGAATCAGTGTTCTATAAGAATGCTAATATTACCTTGCCAGTTCATAATGTCTAACTTTTTGCAAACTCTTTTTTTACATACGTAATAATAGCTAACACTTACCTAATACTGACATTGTGCCAAATGCCATTCCAAGCACTTTACATAGATAAATCAGGGGTCCTCAAACTACGGCCCGCGGGCCACATGCAAATACAAATATTGTATTTGTTCCCATTTTGTTTTTTTACTTCAAAATAAGATATGTGCAATGTGCATAGGAATTTGTTCATAGTTTTTTTTTTTTTAAACTATAGTCCGGCCCTCCAACCGTCTGAGGAACAGTGAACTGGCCCCCTGTTTAAAAAGTTTGAGGACCTCTGGACTAAATCATTGATTCTCACAATGACCCAACACTATCAGTATGTCTATTTTACAGATGAGAAAACAGAGGCACTGATTGGTTAAGTCACTTGCCAAAGAAACACAGTGCAGAGGCTGAGAGTCAAACACAGCCCATATAAAAGAAGCAGATCAGGGATCCTTATCCTCAGTGAGGATTAGGAGAGTGAAGCGCCTAGAGGGGCAATGATTTGTCTCAATTAGGGCTTCTACTTTCTTGTTTGGAATCTTAGTTTATGATGGCCATTATAACAAATTACAGTAGTCCTCCCTTATCTACAGTTTCACTTTCTATGGTTTCAGTAACCGACAGTCAGCCATGGTTTGAAAGTATTAAATGGAAAATTCCAGAAATAACAATGCATGAGTTTCAAATTGCACACCATTCTGAGTAGCATCAATGACAACTACTAACATCAGGATTGACAAGCCACTTTTACAGTTATGCGCTGGTAACCCTGTGAAGGTCATTATTATCACCTTCATTATAATCATCATCACTTTTATCATCATCATCATCGCTATTTTATAGGGAAAAAAGAAGTTTTAGGCTCATAGATATTAAGTGACCTACTTGTGAGCAGTGTATGTATGAGTCAAGACTTTTAGTTGTGTTTGACAGTGACCCAACTCAAAAGGAGGAACGTAGGAGAAAAGTTCAAGGACCCCCTGAGTGTCAGGGACAGCTGGGTCCAGGTGTCTCATCACCTTTGTTTCTCTCCCCTCTTAGTGGGAGACGCCCAGCAGCAGGGCTAGTGTGTCTAATAGGAAAAACAGGAGTTCCCTTATCTGCTGTTTCCCATTCCTCAGTTTTAGTTATGCATGGTCAACCATGGTCCAGAAATATTCAATGGAAAATACCAGATGAGAACAATTCATCCATTTTAAATTGTGCGTCATTCTGAGTAGCGTGATGAGATCTCTCCTCTGTACAACCGGGTATGTGAGTCATCCCTTGATCCAGCATCTCCGAGCTGTAGATGGCTCCCACCCATTAGTCACTTAGTACTTAGATTAGTCTTGGTTATCAAATCCACTGTCGTGGTATTACAGTCCTTGTCACATTTATGTTACTTAATCATGGCCCCAGAGTGTAAGAATAGTGATGCAGGCCATTCTTGGATATGCTAACAAGAAGCCATAAAGTGCTTCCTTTAAGTGAAAAGGTGAAAGTTCTTGACTTAATAATGAAAGAAAAAAAATCATATGCTGAGGTGAGTAAGAACGAACCTTCTATCTATGAAATTGTGAGGAAGGACAAAGAAATTCATGCTAGTTTGCTCTCACACCGCAAACTGCAAAGGTTATGGCCACAGGACACGATTAAATACTTAAGATGGAAAAGGCATTAAATTTGTGGGTGGAAGACATGACATTGTCATGCTCCATGATCCTCCCTCTGATATCACAGTGCCACGAGGGCAGTGCACGTGTCACGCTGTGGCTATAACATAGTGTGGCTATGCAGGCAGAAGGTGACCTTCAGACCTTGCCAAGGGGCAAGGCTCTTGTCAAATGACCCTGCTCCCTGTGCCCACTCAGCTGCCCTGCTACTCAGCCCCTTGACCCTGAATTATTCTTAGGAGCACCTTCCTGAGCAAGACTTGGGTTTGTAGAGTGGCTTCACTGGCATTAGATTTTTGTCACAGTGGTCCCTTCTTTCTCTGTGGGTGGTTCCATTGGTATTGTGATCTCCCTTTTGTACAGGAGGAAATGGAAGTGCTAGAGTTTAGGGGCTTTATCTGCAGTTACCTTGTGAATGAGGGAGCTGGACATTAGATTATCTCACACCCCATCAAGCTCTTCCTGCCACATACTACACAATTGCAAGAATCATGCCGTGGACAGAAAGAAGTCTAGAAGGTACCAGGTGTGGCCTCTGATTTCAGGGAGCTTCCAGTCAGTCATTCACGAGGTGGGGCTTATGAGGCTGATTCTGAATTACTTGAGATTAGTAAAACAAATAGTGTGATTTTTTACCCTACCATATATAGCATAGTACCTGGCACATGTTAGGCTGTTAAAATGTGTTAAAAAAGGGGGGAGGACCGATGGAAGGAAGGAAGGAAGGAAGGAAGGAAGGAAGGAAGGAAGGAAGGAAGGAAGGAAGGAAGGAAGGAAAGAAGGGAAAGAGGGAAGGAGGGAGGAAGGGAAGGAGGGAGACAGGGAGGTAATGTAGCATTGAATGATCCTTTTTTTATGACTTCCACCCTCCACCACTTATACTGTTGGACGATGGTGATAAACCTAATGAAAGTGATACCTTGCTCCGGAGAGAAGAGAAAGAAGTGAGTTTATAGACCTAGGAAGCACTTCCTTAACGTAGACCAGTCTTGAAAGACAGTTGACAGAAGAGAGCCAGGCATGAATTTAAAAGTTATGGGAAAAGCTAATTATCTTTTTAATGGTATATGTAGAACCACCTTTCCTTTGCCCCCCTGAGGCTCAGGGACCTACAGTCTGAACATGTAAGAACGCTTTCTACCCGAGGAGATGAAAACTGTCTGCTTAGATATTTTAATTGTTTCTTTTCCAAGGTTAGGTATCAGCCTGAGAATTCAGACCATATTCCTTAAGTGAAGGTGATGTGTTCAATTCTGTTTCCGCCGTGGTGGGTAATGCTCTTCCCGTTCAGTGGTGCGTTTTAGCTGTCACCCCGTAGAGTGTGCATTAAAAATAACTCGCTACACGGGGCTCCGCATTTGTGAAAGGCGTCTAGCTACCAGTGGTCTGTTCGGGGGAGGGAAATTTTTCTTCAGGAGCTAGTAGCCTACTAAGAATTCTATTTCAAATGATGCGTTTCCAAGCAGTTAATGTTAAAGAAAAGCCAGAATTTCCTCTGCATTTATACCAAGTGTTTTATATACCAAACCTCATTACCCACTTCACTGGTTTTGATCTATAATAAGGCTTGCCTTCAGCTCTGGCCTGCAGAGTGGGACTTAAGAGAAAATATGGAATATACACCACAAAGTACGTGTCCTCACAGACCCGGGCAAATGAGCCCCACTCCCAAAGTGGGATAGACAAGGGAAAAAGTTAACGATTGATGGTTATTATCATGGAAGTGAAAAAGATGACCCATACTTTTGCTGTTTAAACTACCTCTTCCTGCGGTTTGAAGCATCTTTCTTAGCATGTGGATAAATGTGCAAAGATCTATCTCAGCTTGGACGGGTTGCTTGCTGAGCATCAATGAAATCGACATATCTAGTGTGTTTGCATTACTGTTCACATTGTTTCTTTCCATGGCAATTTTTTTTTTTAAATCTAAGCAGTATTATGCAGTGGTTTAGAGGATGGGCCTTACAGTTACTTTGTCTGGGCTTAAATTCTTGTTCTAGCTCTTTCTATCTGTGTGATCTGTGCAAGTTCCTTAAATTACAAGCCTCAATTTCTTAATCAGTAGGCTCATTCTGAGTAGTGATTATGTATGTAAAGTGGTTAGCTCATTGCCTGGAACACAGTAAGCACTCAATAATTACTATAGAATATGTCACATCTTATGCTTAGCTAAGTATTATTTTCAGAGAGAGGGTTCAACCATATGTTATAGGAAGTCTACTGGGGGTACAAGAGATGCTTTGGGAATTGCTATGTTAGGGAACCAAGTGATATAACTGATGGCCTGGTTCTTCTGCCTATAGGGGTGAATTATGATCTAACAAGGGTGTATTTCATTGATGATTTTTAGGAGTATCAGATGTTTTCCATCAACCCAACCACAGTATAGGCTGCTGTGGCTTTTGGTGAGCAAATGTGAACTATGTCTTAAAGTGCTGATATGCAGGAACATACCGAAAAGTGTTTTGTGAAGGGAAAGCTGGTGGGTCAGGAATTTAACCTACACAGCAAAATTCAAAATTCTCCGAAACATTTGCTAGTCATTAGAGGAATGTGGATATCTTATTAGCCAAAAGAAGCCCAATGCTTCTTTTATTAAAAATGTAAAATATTGACATAACTGTTACTAAGCCAGCATTAAATTGTCGCTTTTTTAATTCTATTAATTAGTATTGTATTTCATGGAACCTTGGAGGCCATCCGATGGAAGATAGATCATGGTTCATGTAACCTTAAGAAAGCGAAAAGGTCTAAGATGGAGAATCATATACGAAACCTGCTTACATTTGGGAGGCCCAAAGGCTGTCTCTTCTGTGCAGGAATAAATGAAAAATAAACCCATCACACAGAAAGGAACAGCAAACAAACTCACACCTCTCAAATTTGCTACTGGTAAAAGGAAGAAAAATGATATTGTCCAAGATTTTGAACTGCAAGTTGGTTCTAATAAATATTTAGGTCTGAATTTCCAACGTCAGTGTGAATTTGAAAAAATACTTACGCAGATAATTCAATCTAAAGTGTTCTCAGGTTAGGAGGGCCCAGATGAACAATAGGACCAGTTATAAAGACTTTCTGCAAGAACTCGGCTTTCCATCCAAGCCTGCAGTGATTATAAGACACATTTCCCACATCAGAGAAGATAAAATATTAAATAAACAGGCAGTTTGAGTTGATGAGATACGGTGTACCATAATGACACAAGTAGTCATTGAAATACATTTTCTTTTAAGTGTTTGTAAGGTCAGACCTTATTGGTACAAGGAAGCAAGAGTTACAGAGGAATGAGATGAACCACTTGCTCTTCTAAAATAGAATAGTCCAGAGGGGAGGCAGGTGTAAAGTAATAAATTACTTTTATGTAAAATACCAATCAATTTTATTGCAACAATAATAATAGTAACAGTAAGTTATAAAGGAGCAAATGCTGTAACAGAACTTTGGAATACTAAGGATATATGAGATGGAAAGGAATGCTCCACAGAAGAGTGACTTATGCAGTAGGATTATGTAAGCAAAGTGAAATTTAAAATTTAGGTAGTTATTTGGCTATTTCAGGGCCTGCATTTCAAATGCTTTCATCTGAAACATCCTTTTATCGGCAAGATTATCAAGGTTAATGACTTCACATTTTGCTTGCAATATTCATATACTGTCCTCTGTTTTCTACTTCATTTTAGAATTTGCCTAAATCAAAATAATATATGCTTACAGCATTCCTTTGCCTTCCCTTCCCCATACCATTTCTCCTGCTTCACATAATGTTAAATTGTATATTCTAATATTAAAATAGATATTTTCATATTAAAATATTATAATGGTAGTATAGGTATATTATTTATATTAAATATATATCTACATATCACGTATTGTTCATATATTATAATATATATTCTAATATTCTAAATAATATGCCTATACTGCTATCTTGATATATCACTGCCAGCCATTATTAGCCAAATCAGCCTATGTTGATAAAATTATGATTATGCCAGTATCATTCCATTTTTCAGCCAAGTAATATTCTATGATCAGGTTTCTTGCATTTACTAATAGCGTCTCTTTTTTTCTATGTGCTTAATTTTCTTATGCCTATCTCAAGTTTGTTTTTCCAAAGTGCAGTATCAGATTTATCAAGTCTCTAACAATAATGTTTTTTTCAAATGCTCACACATAACAAATAATCTACCCATTCTATTTTTTTTTCTTGGAATCCTGCCACTCTGAACTGGCTCACTCCTGGCCAGGTGCATAGCCATTTCCCTCAGGTTGCCCTTGGCTTTCTCCTGGGTCTCTTTTCCTGGACTCACTGTCACCTTTACTTTTGGTTTACTCCCTCGTTTTGCTGGAGCACATTCTTTTTAAAAAATATATTGTTATTGATTTCAGAGAGGAAGGAAGAGGGAGAGAGAGATAGAAACATCAATGCTGAGAGAGAATCATTGATCGGCTGCCTCCTGCACACCCCCTACTGGGGATCGAGTCTGCAACCTGGGCATGTGCCCTTGCCCGGAATCAAACCTGGGACCCTTTAGTCCGCAGGCTGACGTTCTATCCACTGGAGCACATTTTTGAGTAGCTTCCTGAGAAAGAATATTTGGGAGGTGAATGTCTGAAGCTATCTATTCTCTCATTGGATTGATACTTTGGGTATGATGGTCTAAGTTTGCTATCATTTTCCCTCGGCAGTTTTCAGAGTTGCTGGGGCCATGGTGCGCTGGAGTGAGCAGAGATTATCTAAGGTGGGCAACTGAAGTTCTTGTTGCCATTTGGAAGGGATCTCTTTCCTGTTTTGCCTCGAGTCTCTGGGTCTTGTGGACTGATTTTCCTTTATTGGTGCTTTGGAGCACACAGAACACATGAACAGCACACCTCTCTTTTCATAACGCTATTTCTGTTATGGCAACAAAGAAACTGTCGAGTCACAGAGTGACAGTCCAGAGCTTAGACTGGGCATGAGCAAAGTAGACAAACTAGCTTTGTGACCTTGGGCAAGAGCCTTATGGTGAAGAATTCCATCTTATCACTGGTAATATGAGGATAACAGTGTACTTCCATAAAGGATTGAGGTGAGAATTAAAAGAGTTAATACCGAACCTGATACAGTATCTGGCACTAAGAGTTTTAAGTGTGTTGGTTGTTATATTTCTCTTCCTGCACTAGACAAAATGATGCTAAGAAATGGAATTAGATCTTGCTCATCTTAACATCTTCAGTAAACCAAACAGAACTGACCCATTAGCAGTTGTTTGTACTGACTGTAAAGTAATAGACATGGCATTGGGTAAACAAATACTTAAGAATGTCTCCTGACCATAGGGCTTTATTATATCAATCCTGGTTGAAACAGGGCCTAAATGAACAATGCCCACTGTGCCATCCTGATCCTTACTTTGAACACGTGGAAAACAGAATTTTGAAATGGATTTACTGGGTTTCAAATATTTTACAATATTTATACGGGTACATTTTCTTTTAAATTATAACTTGTATCCCATAATCATTATCCCTCATTTTGATGGAAAATGTCCTCCAAAAATATCTCTTTGCCTCAATAATTATAAAATGCCAGAAGACCACATTCCCAGTATGGTACACTTATCATCTGTATTTATCTGGGGAAGACGGGGGGGATGAGTATGACTTTATAACTGTTTCAAATACTAAATAAATTGTGTGTCCTCTGAAAATGAGAATTATCTGAAAGAAGAAACTTTTTAAAGAACGTATCTCAGACACTGATTTTTAAAATTCCATTCTCAGCAACTTAATTTTTCAGGTGTGTTTATGTTTATATATTTGTGTGCACATAATGTAAACCATGCACACAAAATATACTTTGGGAACATCGAAAGTTTACCTGATACAGTGGTAAAGACAGAACACACATAAAAACCACATACATGGAAAACACATCCATGGAAAATGCTCAGGACACGATCGGACAGCTTTGCTGAATGAGTGTTAGAGATAGTTTGTGCTATACACATAATGAGGGAGGAAGCTGAAAGCTGGGGCCAGTGAGGAATGCTTTTGCAGAGCCAGCGCCTGAACTGGACCCAGAGTAACTCATTCTTGTCTGCCACAGCCTACTTCCATGCCAGCCCTTCCCACCAGGGGGAACAGTCAGATTCTTGGGGGCAGGTCCCACTGGAGCTCCCACTTCACATGTTTTCCTGCCCATGTTTCATATTGAGAGCTGTTTTATTGATTTTTTTTTTATCTCTCCTCTTCAGTCTTTCTACCACAGTTACAGATTTCACCCCTTGTTTTAAGTTGAATGTGCCCCCTCCCAATTCACATGTTGAAGTCCTAACGTCCAATAATTCAGAATGTGACATTTGGAAATAGGATTGTTGCAGATGTCAGTAGTCACGATGAGGTCGAAGTAGAGTAGGGTGAGCCCCCTATTCCAGTATGAGCTGTACTCTTATGGAAACGGGAAATTTGGGTACACACGGACACACACACACACACACACACACACACACACACACACACACCACCTTTTGAACACGAAGGCAGAGATCTGGGTGATGCTTCAACAAGCCAAGGAACTCCGAAGTTTGCCAGCAAACCACCAGCAGTTGGAGAGAGAGGCACGGAACAGATTCTTCCATACAGTTCTCAGAAGGAACCAGCCCTGCTGACCCCTTGATTTCAGACTCTGGCCTCCAGAACTGGGAGAGAAGGGTTTTCTGTTAAGTCGCCCAGCGTGTGGTGTTTGTTATGGCAGCTCTAGCACATGCATACACTTTCTATAGCAGGTTTTAGGATAAACTTGATGGAAATTTAGCAAGGAGTTTAAGGGGTGAGTGCATAGTAATTGAATTCTAGCACATTTTTCTTTGTCAAATGTCTAATGTGATACCATTTGACTTTCCTAAGTGTTAAGGTAAATTCCTCATCACCTCTGGGCATGTGAGTCAGCACCGAAGAGGGTGGGGCCATGACTAGGGTATTGCTGGTTGATCTGTGTTCATGAAATAGGTGGGGATTAAGCTCTCTGTTATGTTACATAACCTTGCTATACAGACTGTTACTTGGGAGCAATTTCTCTACTTTCTGGATGAGTCAAACCCTGATATCCATGCTATTGAAATCATTAATATAGTTCCCTCAAATCTTCACATGTAGGGCTGCTGGATATATTACAGTTATTTGATACAAATAATTGTTCTCAGTGGAAGTATGTCCAACATATTTCATGAGACATACTTATGCTAAAAAAAAAAAAAAATCTGCTGCTAATCGCTAATCTAAAAGTCAAATTTAACTGGGCATCCTGTGCTCTTATTTGCCAAAGCTGACAACCTTATTTCCATGGCTTTCGAAATTGTAGCCCTCAGCCAGCCAGCGACAGAACCACCAGTCACTAGAGATAGGCTAATCAGAGGGTGAATCATTAGAAAATAGTTTTATGGAGATAAAAATAAATCCAGAAGTGGCCCTGGACAGAGATAGTCCAGTTGGTTAGAGCATCATCCCAATACACCAAGGTTGCAGGTTCAGTCCCGGTTAGGGCACATACAAGAATCAACTAATGAATGCATAAATAAGTGGAACAACAAATTGATATTTCTCTCTCTCTCTCTAAAAATAAACATATAAAAATTTTAAAATAAATAAATAGAGAAGCTGATCAGAAGTTGTGGCTGTGGTCCTTTACGGGCCCTTCTCAGGAGGAGACAAGAGCAGTGGATGGAGGGTGAGTCCTTCTCTGAAACTTTTGCTCCTCATTCCCACTGTTGGAGGGACCAGAGTTTGAAGCAGCAACTAAGAAATGGGGGTAAGGGGCACGGAATAAGATGACTGTCAATCTAGAATTAGCGCTTAGTCATTAATAAGAACTAGTATTACCAACGTGACCTGGAGTAGTTATCATCTGCAATGGAAGAATTCATATTTTGACACTGTAGTTGTAAAACCAATGAACAAGATTGTTATTAATAACAACTCCCCCTGTAAATGTTTATCCTGATGGCTTTCTTGCACATCATTGCAGATATTTATTTTATTCTCTCTAGTGTACAGGGTGGGCAAAAGGAGGTTTACAGTTGTTCATGTGGAAAACCACAAATTAAAAAATAATAATACAAGAATAAACTGTTTTGTGTACTACAACTGTAAACCTCCTCTTGCCCACCCCTGTATATTATAGTGCATATACTATATATTATTTATTGGATTCTTGTCTGTTTCTCTCTTTCTGAAACTATATTCTCAACCTTCTGGCCCTTTAAATACAGTTCCTCATGTTGTGACCCAACCATAAAATTATTTTCATTGCTACTTCATAACTGTAATGTTGCTACTGTTATGAATCGTAATGTAAATATCTGATATGCAGGATGGTCTTAGGTGACCCCTGTGAATGGGTCGTTTGACTGCCAAAGGGGTCGTGAACCACAGGTTGAGGAACACTGGCCTAGAGGATTATCTGGAATTTAGTGGGTACCTGGAATTTAATGGGCACTCATTAGACACTAGCTGAATAAATGAATGACTGATTTTCTGTAAGTAACCTAAGGTTTTACAGAAGACCCTCTATTTGAAACAAAGGCCTTACCCTCTGAGCTTTCTATGTGAAGTTTTGGCAAATTTCTGTTGTACATTAACTTGGGCTGGTGGGGGCTGAGTGCAGTGGTGGGAGAAGTTTAAAGTAGGAAAAATCCTTTTTTTCAAAAGTTTCCAGCATTCTGTTCTAAGTGATTGAATGGGGTCAGGCATCAGGATATCGTACGGTCTAAAGAACTTCTGGAACACTCTAGTTTCTTGCTCACTGGTAGTGAAATTTGCCTTCTTAATACTGAATTCACCGACTGTTTGCTCATTCTTCCACTTTGATTCCTGAAGGGGAATGGAGAACATGGGCAGAGCTTTACTTCCGGAATATTACTCTCCTATGGTCATAATGAAGCCCGTTGCAGGATTTTCACTTTCCTATCCACGACATCAAAATAATTTATCATCCTTGACCTCCATGAAAAATAAGTTGAAGCATGTGTTTATCATTGAGAAAGATGCTGTGAGCTAATCACACTTACAGAAGTTCTTTCAAACTTCAAACAAGTGCTTCATACAACAAATACATGAAGGGGGGGGGGAACCCTAATAATTTTTTTGTTCTTTGGCAGCAGCATTAAAATTCAGATTAAATCTTTGATTGTTACTGTGTTCTCTAGAATCTTGTAATTAGGACTGTTTTAATCACCGCAGAAATATCTGTATTTGACACTTTAAAACAATATAGGGTTTGAAGTTAAATAGGCTGATCTGCAGTTGCACAACCTCTTGGCCCCGAACCACCCAAATCTTGATCATCCCAGTTCTTAGAAAAAGCCCAGGCTCTGGAAGGAAAAAGGGTTGGGACCTGGAGGTGGCCCTTGAGCGGAATCCTTGCTAGATCGTACGCTGATAGCTTACATTTGGGAACAGCTTTCCTTCGAGGGCAGCCTGTATCCCCTTCTTTGCTAGGTCTCAGCTTGCCTTGGCTTTTCAGCAGCATGATTAGAGGTGGTTGCTGCAATTTCTGTGGAAAAATTTACCAGGAGGTTATCATATTTAATGTGTTTCGAAAAACTTCCTTTGGAAGGTGATAACAGTGTTTCTCAATCGCTGTGCCGTTGGGCAAGCACAGGTGTGTTGCATACCGTTAAATCACCCGCTCCTTGGGACATAATGTGACTCTTTGAAAGTATTTGGCTCTCATTCCATCTCTTCTGCCACCCACCCCCTCTTCTATGCCAAAGAAGGCACATTTCCCAGACTTACTCTCCACACCCAGCAAGGTACTCTTTCATAAATCTTTTTTAAAAATATATTTTATTGATTTTTTACAGAGAGGAAGGGAGAGGGATAGAGAGTTAGAAACATCCATGAGAGAAAAACATCGATCAGCTGCCTCCTGCACACTCCCCACTGAGGATGTGCCCGCAACCAAGGTACATGCCCTTGACTGGAATCGAACCTGGGACCCTTGAGTCCGCAGGCTGATGCTCTATCCACTGAGCCAAACCAGTTAGGGCTCTTTCATAAATCTTGAGTGATTGTTTTTTGACTCCTTTCATCCTGGTTGCCTCTCCAAGCTCCTGATGCATTTTCCCATTCAGTTCTGATCTACACATTTTGTACAGTTCCTATGAACTGAGTGTTACAGCAGGTTCCAGAGATAGAAGCGTATTAACAAAGCACCATTCTCAAGGTGCTTACAATCCACTGGGGAAAAGCCCTACAGAGTGGCCACATTCTCTTTTTTTCTGTTAGAGTTTGCCTTGCATTGAGTCAGGGCGAATCAGGGTATAACAGATAGTTCAATCCCAGTAATAAAAAGGGTGGGTTGGAATTGTATTTCAGTCAGGTCTGGTTACATTCAAAGTATGAGTCTTGAAAAGCACTTGGTGGAGAAGCAGGGGACGTCTTGATGTGAAACATTTTATAAGACCAGCTACCTTTTCATTGGAACTGCGGGATAAAACCTCAGCGCATTGGTCTGCCATTTGAACCTGCCTCAGCCTACTTTTCCTCTTCCCATGTGAACACTATGCTTCAGCTAAATTATTCTAATAGTTACATCTTGAAAATACTGTACAATATAGGACTTGCCATGTACTTGGCTAGCAGAAGGCGATGCAGAAATCTTTGGTGAATGAATGAATGTATTATGAATGTATGTATTTCCTCATTTATGCTATTTTTAACACCATTTTTCACAGCCTTTTACACCAAGCATATTCCAATTTCAAATTTCTGAGTGAGAGGGAATCTGACTGGTGTGACTTCTGTCAGGTTCTCTCCCATACCCAGACAGTTGTGTTCAGGAAATCAGACTAGATGGCCTGGTGCTCACTCAGCAGGGACTCTGAACATTCTCTCCGGGAAGGGTGTCTTGAGTATGACCTGCCACACCTCTGAATAGCTTAAGGAACAGAATTCGTTGAAAGATTGCAGGGGATCAAGTACCTGGAAGGGGCAGTAGGGAACAAGGAGTTTACTGATATTTCTTCTTTGCCCTTGAAGTTTAATAGAGGTTGAAGGAGTGGCCAGAATTGGAGAGTTACAAAGGAAATAGTATTTCAGGGGAAAGCCAGGCTTCCGTCAGGGCAAGTTAAGAGGAAGAAGGAGTATTTGAGAAAAGATTAAAGATAAGGAGAAACAGTTTTTAAATAAGTAAACATAATTCATTATATTTTATGCTTTCATTGTGGGTACTGACATAATTTTTTTTATTATTATCTCATTATGATTAGATAAGCATATGTTGAACCCACAAGACCAGGTCTACATGTGTAACATTGCTTTTATTTTAAACGGTGCATTCCAGTTCCAAACAGTGTTATTATCAATTTAAGGAAAGCAACCCACTTAAATCATGGATTGACCCATGATTCTTAGTGTATCTGTTTTCACCAACTCACTCATTTACTCTTCTGAGTTGGTGAAAACAGATAAACTAAGAATGAGAAGTTGGAGTATTTGGATAACTATATCAGCTTTATGTAACTTACATTCATGAGAAATATTTGCTATTCTCTATTTGTTTGCTGCCAGAACTTGTTTGCAATATTAAGCCAAAATAGTTGTCCCAAGTTAGAAAGACACATTTGCAAACTTTTAAGTCTAATACACAATTGCATATTATTGGAGAACTTTGATTAGCTAGAGCTGATAAGAGGAAGTGTCCCCCACCTCCTCTTTAAACTGCCTGTGAAGTGTCCTTGCTGTAATACATGTACAAGAAGGGTTGACTGGAAACCAAAGGGAAACCTGTTAGCTTTGTTTTTCTTTCTGAGTGAAAAGCAAAAGGTATATACCATGGTCCAATGAAAAAGTAAATTGAATTTAAATTTTTATGTGTGTTTTCCACGTCAAGGTGCTCAGAGTTCATTCAACTGTACAGTTATAATTGACAAGACCCCTTAAAATGTGACAGAAACATCTGAGGCTCTGTCACAATTTGAATGTAGCTTTTGGGTGAAAATTTTTACATTGTTGAATGATGACTTTGTTGTATAACATTTGCTCTGCTTATAACATAACATTGTGTGTGTGTGTGTGTGTGTGATTTGTAATTTCAATTATTATTACTTTATGTGATCCTAAAGTATCCTAGAGTATATATGCCTTTAATGAAGATAATGTTATGGTTAGCATTCTCTATATTATTTGGTAGAGGATTTAAAAATAGTTAAGTGTAAAGTGAATTTCTAACCAACAAATATTGTTTAACAATTGATTCTAACTTTTTTTTAATATATACATTTTATTGATTTTTTACAGAGAGGAAGGGAGAGAGATAGAGAGTTAGAAACATCGATGAGAGAGAACCATCGATCAGCTGCCTCCTGCACATCTCCTACTGGGGATGTGCCCGCAACCCAGGTACATGCCCTTGACCGGAATCGAACCTAGGACCTTTCAGTCCGCAGGCCAACGCTCTATCCACTGGGCCAAAACGGTTTCGGCTCTAAGTTTTTAAAAAAATGTATTTTATTGATTTCAGAAAGGAAGGGAGAGGGAGAGAGAGAGAGAAACATCAATGATGAGAGAGAATCATGGATCGGCTGCCTACCACATGCCCCCCACTGGGGATTGAGTCTGCAACCCAGGCATGTGCCCTTGACTGGAATCAAACCTGGGACCTTTCAGTCTGTAGGCCGACGCTCTATCCACTGAGCCAAACCAGCTAAGGCGATTCTAACTTTTAATGGGATACATTCCTGGGATGTAAACGTGGGGATTGACTTTTACAAACACTGTAAATATTTGGGGGAAGGATATACGGATTTGATCACCTTCTGGTGTTATAGGTTGAATTCTTATCTCCCTCCCAACTCCTATGTTGAAGTCCTAACCGTAGTACTTCAAAAGGTGACCTTATTTGGGAATTGACTTGCTGCTGATGTACAATTAGTTAAGATGAGATCATACTGGATAAGGTGAGCCTGTAATCCAATATCACTGGTATCCTTACAGCGAGGGGAAATATGGCCATGCAGCTGGGCATAGAAGGAAGACCTTGTGAGAGACACAGAGAGACACAGTTACCTGCCAGGAAAGAGGTCCAGAATGGATCCTTCCCTCACAGCCTTCAAAAAGAACTAACCCTGGGAACACCTTGATTTTAGATTTCTGGTCTCCAAACTGAGAGGCAATAAATTTTTGTTGCTTAAGCTGCCTAGCTTGTGATAGTTTGTTATGGTAGCTCTAGCTAACTGATACGCCTGGCTATGAAATCACATCAGCAGTGGTGATTATACAGGGTGCCATGTCCTGCCTCCCTAGAGACTGACTTTCGTTTTAGAAATTCCAATTCCATACCTCAGCTCCTGGTACTTTCCTTCTTTTCTTTAACATCAGACATTTATAATGTCTAATGAGGCTGAGCTGTGATATGATAATTTTCCAGGAGGGCCTAGAGTGATGTCTGAAAAGACCTGAATAAGAATGAATCCATTCCTTGTATTGTGAAATTAATAAAATGAAAAAGCTTGGGAGTACGTGGAGCAAGTGCAAACCTACTAGAGAAGCTGATTCTTTGGCTCTAAGCTCTGTGGTCTGGGACAGCTCACTTAACTTACCTGAATTTCTCTCTTTTATTTTACAAATTAGAAGATAGTCTGTATGTTTCTGTGACTTTGTGAATGTAAATTCAGATATCTATATTACATAGGTCAACGTAGCATTCATGGCATAATAGCATTTAATTGCTTTTTTCCACTTTCATCTTATCCAAATAAAAATGCTGTTGGTTAAAATAAATTGCAAAGTATAGAACACCTTAAAATGAAAAGCACGGTCTCCTGCCTCAGCCATCCCCCACCTTCCTCAATCACCGGTTCACTTCTCAGAGGAAACCACATTGAACCGTTTCCATATTTAGCTCTTTTAGTGGTTACCGCCCTAACTTTAATATGTTTATGCTACATTGCCTTGATGATCAACTCTAGACATTAGCTCTTCGCTCCTCACCATTTAAGCATTTAAAGTGAAGAATTACTGATTCAGCAGACATTCCTGATAGCCTGTAGGTCAACTGGCGTCTTTAGGCATCTCACTGTCTATGGACCTAATTTGAGAAAAGAGCTTTGGCTTCAGTCAAAGGCATATGGGGATTAGATGATTTCCATGGGCATAGCACAAGACAATGAGAAAAGTTGTGCTTTAATTACTCAAGCTCAAATTGGGCCAGCGTTGTTATGTTTTTACTCTTTTCTATTTTTTCTGTGTATATTTATTTCAAATAAAATAAAACAAAAACTGAACTTAAAATATGGTATGCTATTTTTTTAAAAAAAAGGAAAAATATTCTGTTAGCTTATAACTTATAAAAAAGAGATGCTTGACAGGTAAGATGCATTTTCTTTGATCTCCAATACTAACCCAGCTGCTGTGAGAGTGTCAATGGATGCTCATTTGTGGCACTAGCTTGACTTGGTTTTGCTCCTTTTAGAAAATTGCAATTGGTTATCCAAAGAGTAAGACACAGAGTTGAAGAAACCATTATTGTTTCTTGGAAACACAGGACTCCTGCAATTCAGATTTTTCTGGAAATGCTATTAAGCCAATTACTTTGACTTATGATTTAGAAGAACTCTTTATCATCCATGATGGCAGTAAAACATACTTGACAAAAATTTTCATGTTGACCACATGGGGTTCCTTTGAGTCCATTCCAATAATCTGACACATGTCTGCTGCCCATTTTAGCCTCTAGATCATGTTGAATGCTTCAACAAAGTGGAGACAGAAAACCCTGTTGTTAATGGAGTTTCTGATTTAACTATTAAAGATACCATAGCCACAGACGTATATGAAGTCATGGCTTAAAAGGAGATATTAAAGGATGTGTCTGCTCATGGGACAAATTTAGTGGTGGTGTGAAAAGAACTGTAAAAGGGGTTGTGTTTCAGCACTCTTTTGCTACTTACCAGCCCTCTTTCTGGAAACTCTCTCTTGCCTTGTTGACTTCATAGTAGCACCCTTTCCTATTCTCCAGTTCTGCCACACATTTTTTCTCACTAGATAGATCATCATCTCACCGATGTCTAGTAGGCTTTGGTAAGTTCTATCTGTAATCTACTTCTTTTCTACTTCCATTGTTTCAACTGTCACTTATTTGCACAAAACTCTCAAATCCCTATCTCTAGCCATTGCCTCTATCCTGAATGTCAGACATGTTCACTGGACATTTCTGCATGAATGACCCAGAAATTTCTCAAACTTGACATGCCCAAAGCCAAAGTCATCATCTTTCACTCTTCTGCTCAAACTTACCTCCTCCTCATGTCCTTCCATTGGGTTGAAGACTCACGCTCTATCCATTTACCTGAGCCAGAAAACTGAGGCTTGGTCTCTATACCTGCCCACTTTCAGGCTCTGTTCATTCTTCTCATACAGTTTGCAAATCCTTATGCTTCTCTCTGTGCCTAGGGCTCCTGTCCTAGTCAGGTCTTACCATCCTGTCTAGACTGGAGAAATGTCTTCATAGTTGAGCTGTCAGTCATCAGCTTCTCTAACCCTCCATTTTCAAATTTTATTTGGGGCCAGAACTATTTCACTTAGTAGAAGTTGTGATCTTATTATTTGCCTGCTCAGAAATCCTTGGCGAGATCCCTACTGACTAATCAGGATACAACTGAAACTTCATATCCTGACATCTGCCTCTTTTTATCTGTCTCCACTGAGCCTGGCACATGGTAGAGCCTGATGAATAAATTAATAATGAATAAAGGAATGATTGAATGAACAAATGACTCAATGGGTATTGAGCCTGCTGAACATATACATGTCTCATGCTTCTGGGAAATGATTTTCCTCCTAAAATGAGTGAAATTCTATTTAATATGTCATTTTGAGGAAGTTTTTCATGACTATCCAGTCTTCTCCATTTGTGACTTTGGGGCATTCTATTCACTCTGCAGTCATAGCAGTTAGTATACTGGTAAGTCATGGTTATTGACATCAGTGCTGGGTGTTCACAGAGTGTGTAACCCTTTATGACAATGAAGACTCAGCTCCTAACACAAAGCCCAACACACATAGGAAGTCAGTTCGCTTCTGAATTCTCACCACCACTAATTTCTTTCAGTCTCATTATATTTCTCCTGAAGTTCTACAATAGCTTCGTAAGTGCTTTCCCACCGCCATTCTCTCATCCACAAATCTACTCTTTCTAGCTCTCTAGATTAATTCTTTTGTCTTGAATATGAAAAGTAATTAATCTCTATCATGTTTGCAGAAATGCCAAAACATGGATGAAATTAGGGGTTGGCCCTCTTGATTTAAAAGTTGTTGCCTTCTTTAAATTCTGAAGTTTTCCCTTTTTGGATGACTTTGATCATTTTAGAGTTTTAAGCACCCAAGGTTGCAAAATAAATGTAGGGCAGGGCAAAAATAGGTTTATAGTTCATATAGAAAATAATACAATAATTAATAAATAATAATACAAGAATAAACTGTGTTTCGTGTATTCACAACAATAAACCTACTTTTCCCCACCCTGTGGAATATCATTCAGTGGAATACAGGAGATCTTTCAGTAAAGTTTAGCTTCTTCACCATTGCTTGGTATTTGTTCTTTGAGAGTAAATATAGAGTCAGAAAGAAATGTTCAGGAAGAGGAAGGAGACATGTATAAGCCTAACATTAACTTAACTAGAGGCCCGGCATATGAAATTCATGCATGGGTAGGGTCCCTAGGCCTGCAATCAGGGTCGATTTTCCCTGGCTGCTGGCAGCCGGCCCCACCCCCCCGCTGCGACCTCTGGTCACCCTCTGTGTGTTGGGTGACCAGCGGGGCGATCAGGGCTGTGCTCGCTCGCACCTGCCTTGGCCTGGCGCCACCTGCGTCCATTGCCACCTACCCCTGGTTCCCTGTTCCTTATCAAGCAATCGTAGCCTGCTGGCCAGGGACTGAGAGGTTGGCCGGCAGGCCCCAATCGGGAGATCGGGGCCTGTGGGCTGGGGGAAGCTTCTGTGTTGAGTGTCTGTCCCCTGGTGGTCAGTGCGCATCATAGCGACCATTCATTCCTCAGTCCAGTCAATTTGCATATTATGCTTTTATATATATAGATAACTCTGTATTTTCCCTGCTAACAGGAGTCTTGGAAACCACCTGAGTTGTATCAATTCCATACAGTTATTACAGTTTGACTAGGTTTTCTTCATGTGCACAAAAAGTCTGGATGTGGCAGAAGCCATTGACCAGACATTGTTACCAGAGTTGTGGTCTGCAAAGCAGCTACATAAGTTTGAGTCTTGAGAAAAGGAAAGAGAGGAGAGAAACACCAGCTGAACCAAAGCGCTTCTGCTGCTGCTGCAGATGCCACTGTTAATTGGAATTGCTTATTACTTCACTCTCTTTCAATAGTGCGTTGGGGGATACTGTTGTCTTCCTATTTCCTAAATCCGGCCCTGCCACCAGTGACTGGACAAGGCAGGCATCCCATCAGGCAGCCTATTACCTGAGAGCAGGCATCTAGTTTCCTGTTAGAAGCAGACATTTCTCCTGGGATTTAACCTTCTGTTCAAAGCCTGAACCACTTCGGTAGGATGAATGTGGTCCTAATAATGCTGGCAAGTCACCTGTGGCTTGCAAAGTACTTAATGCTTATTAACTCATTAATCCTCTCCATGAATCCCGTGAGGAAGATAGATGTCAAGTCCCTTTTTCCCCTTCCTAGGGCTGTGAGTTTGAAGCACAGATTTGCACAGGCTGTTGGGGTGTATCCGTAGCAAATTGTGGGAAGTGACCCAAACATGATGAGGTATATGAACTGACATTTAGCAGCCAATTCTCTCCCCCACCCCCAATAATTTCAAAATGGCTCTCCACTATACAGCCACCAATCGGAAGTCCTCATTGGGTAGATTTAACAGGAAACATTGGCTGAAAAGAAAACTGAGAGCAACTAATATATGTTTGGTTGGATGGGGAAAGATGCTTGTAATATTAAGACATGATGCATGATTTGTTTTTGTGTCTTTTTTTTTTTCCCAAATTTAACATGTTTGTCAATTTTTTGAGTCTCCTGTTTATCTGTGGAGTACGAGTTTGCTTAACCAACTGTTTTATCCTAATTACCTTAAAAACATATGAATAAAACCATGGCAGGTGCTTTTCAAGAGACACAGTTTCTGGCTTCTGGAAAGTTCTGTCCTCCCTCATTCTAAATCTGAGTGGTAGAAATGTATCCTAGTTGAAGGTTGGTATTGGACGGTTATAGCTGAATTATAGTTTATAGCTGCTACAATTCCTACTTGTAGTTAAGAGCCTCATTTCTGTTCCATAGCGCTACAGATTAAGGGTGATTTCCGAGTATCTGTCCAGTCTTAGGACCTGCCTTTAACCAACATGCCTCTCAAGAACTGGATTGCATCTTATTTTCCTAATGAAGTATGCAGGGCCCAAGGACAGGCAGAGTGCTTACTCATCCATGTGAGCATTTATTCATTTAGCAAGAGCTTCTTTATTACCCACCACATGACAACAAGTGCTGAGCACCCGAGGGTTCTGAAACAACCAGGCTGATGAGAGAAGAGCAAGGGGCCATTTAGCCCTGGGTTTCATATTCTTAAAGGCCTCAGACTGAGACTCCTGACATTGTCTCTGAAGAAGGTTTTATTTTGGTTGTAAATACAGGTAATTTGTGAAATATAAGCATTTAAAAATGTACTAGAGTTTTGGTAATCCTGTTTTAGTAGTTCTTAATTTCATAACATACTGGGAATTTCAAATGTGGAAGTGACCTGGCCTCCTTACCCCTCTGAGAATAGTAGGAAAGGTTAAGATACCCTCCCTGAGTCTCCTCACCTCACAGGAAATCAGGCATCCTTTCCCCTAAGAAAGAAAGAAAGAAAGAAAGAAAGAAAGAAAGAAAGAAAGAAAGAAAGAAAGAAAGAAGGTGGTATGCCTGGATAAAAGGGCATCTCCATGGGATATAAATGTTGGAAGGGGCCGAAGACAGTCTCTACTCACCCCCTCATGTGTCGGTCAGGAGAATAGACCTCAAAAGGTGCAGCACATCCTAAAGTCCTACAGGCAGTTGGTTTATGACACCATGAAACTAGAATGGTGGTTTCTTAATCCAGTGTTCTCCGTCCTTGCTTTCATAGAGTGGACCCTCGACACAAGATACTGACTTTACCTGGCCCAGTCCTTCCAGCATCATCACTCCTTGGGACATAGACCAACTTTAGTTTCTTTCTTTCCCTTTTTCCTCTCCCTCTCCCTCTCCCTCTCCCTCTCCCTCTCCCTCTCCCTCTCCCTCTCCCTCTCCCTCTCCCTCTCCCTCTCCCTCTCCCTCTCCCTCTCTTCCCTTTCCCTCCCTCCCTTCCTTTCTTTTCTCTCTATCTCTATCTCTGTCTCTATCTCTCTCTCTCTCTCCTCTTTCTCTCTCATAATCTTTTTTTTTAATGAGTACATTCTGGTTTATACTTTCTACCAGTGCCTTCTTGCCATACTACTGCATTATTCCTACCAACAATAGAGGTTGACCCACATCAAAAGCAGAACATTTGGTTTCAGTCAGAACAATATTTGTGTTGTGAGCTTTGATCTTGGCTCTCCTGCCTGGGGCAGAGCAGGGTTTCACCATAGCAGTGAACTCAAGGCCGCGTGTTCTCTCTGGAGCTGGGATCGCCAGGATGCGGTTAGCCTGTTGCAAGATGAGTATTACTTGGACTAAAAGTCTGCAGCCAGTTTGTGTGTGTGTGTGTGTGTGTGTGTGTGTGTGTGTGTGTGTGTGTGTGTGTTTAAGTAAATCCCACTATATGAAGAAGAGAGAGAGGAAAAAAATCCAAATAAGCAACTCCCTTATCCCCCCAAAACAGAAAAAGACAAACTAAGCTACAATGACAATTTACCTGCCTCATTCTGATCTTACTTTTTCTTTCACTTTAGGATTTAGATAAAGACAATATGACTAAAGTTTAACTCCATATTTTCCCTGGAGTCCCAGGATTATCTTTGAGCTGCCTTGTGGATAGCACCACTCACTGTGCCAAAGGCTTTTCAAACTCAATGTGCCGATACTGAATGTACCATTTCTGCCTCGAAACCAGCTCCTCCTCTTCAGGTTTCATAACCTGCCACCAGGCTCCTGAGCTAGAAACCTTGGATTCATCCTACACACCTTTCTATCACTCAGGTGTTCTGTCACTTCTACTGCCTAGATGCCTGTGAATCCAATTACTGCCTCCCCTCCACTCCCGGCTCCACGTGGCAGCCAGGGAGATCTGTCTAAAATGCAAACCTGACTGTGTCATTCTCCTTCTTCAAAATCTCTGAGGATCCCCAGAGCTCAGAGGATCACACACATACCCTTATATATGGTCCTGCACATCCTGGCTGCAGCCCTGTGATAACTAACCCCTCTGCAGCCACACTGGATGTCTGACCACATCTACCTGGGGCATGCTTGTGAATGCCTCTTTCTTGGCTCCAGTGTGAAACACACCACTTGGAATATCCTTTTTAAAAAATATATCTTTATTGATTTCAGAGAGGAAGGGAGAAGGAGAGATAGAAACATCAATGAAGAGAGAGTCATTGATCAGTTGCCTCCTGGGGATTGAGCCCAGAACCTGGGCAGGTACCCTGTCTGGGAATCGAACCCTGACCTCTTAGTTCATAGGTCAACACTCAACCACTGAGCCAAGCCGACCGGGCTGGAATATCCTTTTACAACTGATCAGATCTTGTTCTTTCTTCTAGATCAGTGGTTCTCAACCTGTGGGTCGCAACCCCTTTTGGCAGTCGAATGACCCTTTCACAGGGGTCGCCTAAGACCATCCTGCATTATCAGATATTTACATTATGATTCATAACAGTAGCAACATTACAGTTATGAAGTAGCAACAAAAATAATTTTATGGTTGGGGTCACAACATGAGGAACTGTATTTAAAGGGCCAGAAGGTTGAGAATCACTGCTCTAGCTGCAGCTCAATACTGTCCCCTTCTGTCTATTCTTCTGAAGACTCCCAATTAGTTAAAGGCTTCATCCTTTTACCTGGAGTATGGCTTACTGGAAAGAGCATGGGCTTTGGAGTCAGGTCAAACGGATCTTGAGAATCTGTTCTACTCTGACTCTCACGTGCCTCATCTATAACATTGACACAGGGCCAACATCATTCATAGAATCCTTGAGAGGATTAAACAAAATAGCACAGTTTCCAGGTAAATGTTAGTTTCCTTCCTCCAGCAAATTGTAGAAATAAGCAGAGTGGTGCAAGAATATGGCCCTGAACCCAAAACATGTTCTTCAAAGCCCAGCCCCTCCACTTATTTATATCAGTGACCTTAAACACAGGCATTGGCTTGAGCAAATCACTCCTTTCCTTGTCCTCATCGGTATGATCATAGCACCTACTTCATAGGGTGCCTTGGGTTATTCGATGATTGTAATATTCAACATTCCAATGAGATAACTGTAAAGTTAGCATGTTTGGCACATAGTAATCCCGCAATGGATGGTGGCTGTAATCATCCCCCTGCCCCCGCACTTGCCATTCTGTATCATAGTTATTGGTCACATGGTTTTTTCCCTATTACCTGGAGAATTGCTAAAAAAAAAAAACCCAGACAACTTTACTCACAGCCATATTCTCAACTACTCCAATGAAAAGGAATGAGCAATCAGAAGTCGTTTCTTTAGGTGGACAGAGCCAGGAGCATTTGTTCTGAAGCCTTAGGTCTGTACGTGGTCTGGGCTTCTTTTAGGATACCACCCTATTCTCCTATCCATGCCAGTCAATTGCCTTTTAGGACCCATTCAAAATAGGCTCCTCTAAGAAGCTTTCCCCATATTACCCCAAATCCATTCAGATATCGCCTTTAGAACTCAACTCCTTTAGATCTCAGTTCCTACTGCTTGATTAGATTTTAAAGAAATTATTCTTATTTTGCATGAGAATCCTCTGTGGGATTGTGGGAATGATGGGGACTGCCGTCTTCCCTGGTCTGTGAGTGATGTTGCTACCCGCAGCAATGGCACCCATATGGTGCTTTTAATGAAAGCTATTACTATCAGGCTGCCTCTGGTTTTCTTCCAGTTCCCTTTCTCCTCTTCCCATTCACTGCAAGGGCCCTTCCAGCCTTGCATGAATACGGGTGGTTGCTGTTTTAGACCAGAGAACTTCCATTTTTCTGCTCTGGACACATGTCTGTAAGCTTAAGGGCCGTTCTCTCCTCTGTCCTGACTGGGGCAGGCACACACAGTTTTGGGTGTTCCTCACCGTTCTCATTTCCTTATTGTTGACTCTGGTGGGCATTGGATGCTAGGAGACATCAATGCCTTTTTTGTTGTACTATACCTTAAATTTTAAAAGTGTGCCCCTCGCCTCCTACCTGAGAGGATTCCTGACATATAGGACAGGGATAAGACATGTATTGTTACCCATGAGAGCAACATATTTTGGAAAATTTCTGTTCATAGGGCTAAATTCTGTAAAAACTTGTTTAGAGAGTTTGATGAAAGCTCTATGTTTGGGGTCAAGTTTCAAGGAAAAGATGGTTTGGGTTTATTTTGTTTTTAGCATATTTACCCATTGTTTTCAACTCAGACTCTTGAGTTGAAAATGCTTCTCTACTGGACAAAGACAAAAACCAATTAAGGGCTTCTCCAGTCAAAACAGACTGACTACTAGAAAGAAATGTTAGCATATTCCACTTGCATTTACATAATCGTAATTTTATTCACTTTCTTAGCAAGGAAATTTAGACACTTGTGACCTAATAGAAATTACTTAGACATCTCCCCCCCATAGCTCTTCCTTTACTTATTTTCATACAAATGCAGAAATTTTTCAGGTGCCTTTTCTTGAAGAATAACTGTTTCTCTACCCTTTGAGTAACAGAAATAATCGAGACTAAAAGAGAACGTCACCCAGGGTTTTTTTTTAATTCTATAAATTCTGATCTTCTTTTATCTCATTCTCCGGATTCTGAGATTCTAATTTTTGACTGGGTCCCTGGGCCTTTCTCTTTTCCCAAAACCTTGTTCACCTCCCTGTGGGACAGAGCAGTTTCCTTTCTTAGGGATGCTGGGCTGCTGGCCCCATTCTATTCCAGCCACAGATCCTGCGTTACTGAGCTGTGCAATCTGCCTGACTTCCTCACATGACTTCTGCCACCCTTCTATTGAATGAGCAACCTGAAAATAGTCGATCCAAAGTGACTTTTCCTGTTAACATTCTTCTAAGGTTATTACTCCATAAATTTGCCTGTCTTTCCCATTCCCCAGATAAATTTAAGTGTAGAAAAAGAGTGGTACCGGAAATAAACCACTTAAGAAAATAAATATGGTCCATGTAAGTTAGATATTTCATAGTTAACAGTCTGTGTTTTAAGCTATTTCTTGCACACAGAATTTATATCCTCTGTTTTAATATTGAAAGCTAAATGGTTGTGAGGTCCAATATTTCAGTAAGCACTCAAAATAGGGAAAGAAACAATTATTATTATTTTTAAAATCCTCATCTGAGGTTATGTTTTTATTGATTTTAGAGAGAGACGAATAGAGAAGGAGAGGGATAGAGAGAGAGACATCAATGTGAGAGAGAAACATTGATCACATCAATGATTTGCTTCCAGTACTCGCCCTAACTGGGGATGGAACATGCACCGTGGATATGTATGTGCCAGGAGTTGAACCCGTGACTGAACCCACAATCCTTTGGTGCATGGCACAATGCACCAACCAACTGAACCACACTGGCCAGATGAAAGAAATGCCCTGTTATTCAGTATGACTCATATCATGAAGGCAGGGATAGATGTAGGGAATGAGGTGAGAGAATTTATGAAAAGGGTTCACACTGACTTCATTTTCTGCAAAGTGAATATGGTTGTTTCTCTTGTCTGTGTCCATCCCTTCACCAGGATCAGTATCTGTTGGGAGAAGAAGCTACCTGACAATGTACAATTAATAGGACAGGCATCCAAGAGTGATAACTGTAGAGGCAGATGTTAAAATGATAGAAAAGACAGCTAGGGTGCATAGAAATGCTTCCCATAAAATATAGTGGCTGGTTATAACCAACTGCCCACTCACTAGTGAGAACAACTCTGTGTAGTTGAGAGCACCTGGCTAGGAGTGCAGACCTGCTTATGTCATAGGTCCTGCCCCACAGCACATTTGCTATGTGAGTTTGGGTAAATCACATGATAATAACATCAGATTTAGGAATGTATTGAGCACTCTGTTGGGTATTTTATATGCTATGCTACAAACTATCCAAAGCTTAATAACTTATAAAAGAAGTATTATTCTCTCTTGCAATTCAGGGTGGATGTACTCATCTGAGCAGTCTTTATTCAGTTGCAGTCCAATCGTAAAGCATCTGAAGTCTTTAATCACATGTTTGCACCCTGGGATGAAATGTCTAGGCCAGATGAGGATTCTTTCTACAGCCTCTCCCTGGGCTAGCTTGGGCTTCCTCACAGCATGGCAGCCTCAGAGAGTTGGACTTCTTACAGGGCTGATGGTATGCCCCAGAGCGAGCTTTCCAAGAGGCAGGAAGTGGAAGCTGCCATTCTCTTAGGCCTGAGCCCAGAAACTGGCACCACACATCATTTCTGACCCATGCTCTATAGGTCAGACCAACCCCATCCAGATTAAAGGGGAAGAGAAATGGACCCCACTTCTCAATGAGAGAGGGGAGGCCAAAGAATGCAGTAGAATGCATGTGTCAATCACGCTTGGCTGTAGGGTACTGGTACATGGCCAAGGGGCTAGTGGTTGGTGCTGTTTTGCCCAAACTTGAGCAGCATGAGGACAGTGTGTTCCGTGGGAGACTGTGTTGTGATCCTGTACAAGGGAGGTTGTCTTGGTCCCGGTTTAATAGTTCCTGGCTTGGCTGTCCGCTGCTGTGCAAGTTTCATGGACAGGAACATCTGCCTTTTTTTCTAGCCGTGCACTTAGAACATCAAAACAACTGTCTGGCACTTGGGATGATCAACAAACCAATGGGATGCAGTGGCAGTTAAATAATTCAGGTCCCAGAAAAGGAGCGATGCCTGGCTGGGTTGGGACCATCGTCCCTGAGTGATCCAGCAGGACATCTGGGGAAGGAGAGAAGTAGCATCTTTCCTTTCATTCATCTGAGTCTCCATTTATAATTTATCAAGAGTGAGAGAGGTTAGTGTTTGGAATTGCAGAAAGATATAAATGACAGTTACGAGTATGTTAATAATAATGTCACTGTGCTCAAGAAACAACAGAGACTGATAAAACCTAGTGCTAACAGAGACTTTTTATTGAGGCACTCTTCTAAGGGCTTTATGTGTTTTGCACAGAGATGCTAAGTGGTTTGCCCGAAATCACACAGTAATGAGTCAGAGCCCACATTTCAACCAAGATAGTCTAGCTACACAGGCTGTGTTCTAAACAACTATACCAGTTGATCTTTCTACTGCCTTTTATTTTGTTTTTGTTGTTGTTAGCATTTTCAAGGTCTACAGAGTGGATAAGCAAGCCAAGTGATACACCTAACATGCAACTGTTTGTGTTATGGAGATATATAAGCATGCTATGTGCATGAACAGTTTATAGACACTGTGTACTGTTACAGAGTACAATGGAGTGGGAAGGGATTTTAGCAGCAATTTATTCCAGCTTCCCACCCAATGCAGGGATCCCCAGAGAATCATCATCCTGCTTGGCTTGAACTCTAAGGTCAGGTGAATAAAAATACTAATGGCCAACATAAGAGCTGATGCTAATGACTGCAGTAACTATGGAAACCAACTAGAATACAAAGGACAAGAAATGTTCTTAAAAGAGAATAAAAAAAAAAGTACAAGGTAGTGACTAGAGCTGAAAACCCAGATAAATTAGTAAAGGCTGGATAATGGAGGAGAATGGAGGTGAGAGACGTATAAGCACTAAATTTCTGTTCATCTTTAAAACTTTGTCAAACACTTTTTTATTTAGATTAGGTAAATAAGATGTTTTGTGTTTGTGAAAAAACTCTGTGATAACCATTTGTATAATTAAAAATAGGATGTCTGTCTTCTAAATTGGAATAGGCTATTTTTCAGCCTATACAGAAAAAAAAGGAAAACAGTAGAAAAGAAAAAGCAAGGAAACAAAAGAACAATAAACTCCAAGGTGCATGCATTATGGCAAATACACAGGTTTAAATTCATCTATTAAAGCATTTAATATTTTAAAGTCAATTATAAAGCAATATGTGGTAATTTGCATTCATTACCAAATGAATAAAAATTGTCCAGTCAATTATTGCATTGTACAGTATTTTATTAGTTAATATCTTCTATAATTAATTGCCTTGAAGACAGACTTTATGTCTTATCCACTTTGGCATTGACAGTGTAGAGTTGGTGCTCAAATATGCGTTAAATGATTTAATACTAAAAAGATAATAAGTGCATAACAATATGAGGAAAATAGCTTTTAATCAAGAGACTGGGTGGTTTCAATGGTATAACCAAAGGTGAAGACATAATAGATTAGAAACTTTATATGCCAAAGAGCATCATTATAAAACGAAGGGAACAAAATCTCAGAAATACAGATATAGTTTGTGTTGAGAGTATGAGCTTTGTAATCAGTCATACCTGGGTTTGAATTGTGGCTTTGCTATTTATTATTTTGGACCAATTATTTATCTTTCCTGACTCTCAATTTCATCATCTGGTTGTTGTAAGGATTGAGTGAGGGAATGTAGGTAAAATACTAGCCCACAGCAGTCAGCCTTCCCTCCCATACCCTTTAACTTTAAAAAGAGGAAGGAAGGAAGGAAGGAAGGAAGGAAGGAAGGAAGGAAGGAAGGAAGGAAGGGAGGGAGGGAGGGAGGGAGGGAGGGAGGGAGGGAGGGAGGGAGGGAGGGAGGGAGGGAGGGAGGGGAAGAAAGGGAGGGGGAGCCCTGTTCTCAGTAGTTATTCAGCACTTGGTCAATAAATATCCTGGGCAAGCATCATGTCCTTGCCATTTTCATAGTCCCCCAGTGCCAGTGTAATGCCTATTAAAGTAGATATTAAGATGTCTGCTAAATGCTGAATAAATTTTAAAAGGAGTTGTATCACTTAAGCTCTATGTGCCTGCTTAGTAACAGAGATCTGACTACAATAGCTTTAAAAATTAAGATTTCTGCCTGGCCAGCGTGGCTCAGTAGTAGAGCTTTGACTTATGACCCAGGAGGTCATGGTTTGATTCTGGTCAGGGCACATGCCTGGGTTGTGGGCTTGATCCCCAGTGTAGGGTGTGCAGCCAATCAATGATTCTCTCTCATCATTGATGTTTCTGTCTCTACCTTTCCCTTCCTCTCTGAAATCAATTTAAAAATATTTTTTAAAAATTAAGGATTTCTCTTTTTACATAAAGTCCAGGCATAGGTGATCTTGGGGTGGTTCCATGAAGTTATCAAGGACTCAAGCTCCTTGTCTTCCTAAATTCTACCAACCTTACCATTTCCCGTTCATGTTCAAGGTCACAGAATGCCTGCTGAAATTCTAGCCATAAATCCACAATCCAAGTCACAGGAAGGGGGAGGGCAACAGTGAAAGACACTTCTTCCACCTAAGTTATCTCTCTTTAAAAGCTCTCTTAGGCCCTAGCCAGTTTGGCTTAGTGCAGTGGTCGGCAAACTGCGGCTCGGCAAACTGCGGCTTGTGAGCCACATGCAGCTCTTTGGCCCCTTGAGTGTGGCTCTTCCACAAAATACTAACTTCTGCGTATGGGCCACAAAGTTTCAGTCACATTGTATGTGCGCGCCCGCACGTGGTATTTTGTGGAAGAGCCACACTCAAGGGGCCAAAGAGCTGCATGTGGCTTGCAAGCTGCAGTTTGCCGACCACGTGCTTAGTGGATAGAGCATCAGCCTGCAACTGGAGGGTCTCAGGTTCAATTCCTATTAAGGGCATGCCCAGGTTGTAGACTTGATCCCCAGTAGCAGGTGAGAAGGAGGCAGCCAATCAATGATTCTCTCTCATCATTTTATATATATACTAGAGGCCTGATGCATGAAATTCATGCAAGACGCTTGGCCCCCCACAGCCCCAGCTTCGTCCGGAAGGACGTCTGGAAGGCCGTTTGGCTGTCTGGTCTAATTAGCATATTACCCTTTTATTATTATAGACTAGAGGCCCAATGCACGAAATTCGTGCAAGGGGCTTGGCCTCGCAGCCCCGGCTTCATCCAGAAAGTCATTCGGCTGTCCGGTCTCATTAGCATATTATGCTTTTATTATTATAGATATATATTTATTGATTTCAGAGAAGGAGAGAGAGGGTAGAAACATCAATGATGAGAGAGAATTATGATCAGCTGCCTCCTGCATGCCCCCTATTGGGGATCAAGCCTGCAACCCAGGCATGTGCCCTTGATCGGAAGTGAACCCCGGGACCCTTCAGCCCACAGGTCGATGCTCTATCCACTGAGCTAAACCGGCTAGGGCTCTCTCTCATATTGATGTTTCTAGCTCTCTCTCCCTCTCTTTCCTCTCTGAAATTAATAAAAATGTATATTTTTATAAAGCTCTCTTAGCATCCCTGCCCATAAATTCTGCTTATATTTCATCCCATTCACCACTCCTTGTAAGGAAGATGGAAAATGTGTTTTTTTCTTTAGCTGGGTATTTAGCCACCCCAAGTAAAATAAAAGTTCTAATGTTAGTGAAGAAAGGGAGAATTGATATTCAGGAGGCCACAAACTATCAGTCAGAAGGACTGATGGTTTTCTTGGATGGGTACTTCATGCTTCACATATAAAACTCTACACTTATATTTATTTGTTTACTCCAACTGGGCAGGGCCCGGACTGGGGTCCAGAAGTGATCATGCTGCTTTCTTTTGTGGGACCTACCCGATATATATTCTCTGAGAGATTTTAGAAGTCACGGGGTAATTAAAGGTGACTGGGGATATTTGAAGGGTACTTATTAATTTATTTGACTATATAAAATATATATATAAAGAATTCAATAGGTATAAAAGAAGTACAAGTGAAAAGGAATTTTCCTCCTACCCTTGGCTCCCAGTCATGAGCTCCTTTCCAAGAAGCAGCCACTGTTGCCAACCACTATTAGGATGTTGTGTAGGTTTCTGGATACAGTCTCTGCATTTGCAGACACATATGGGTATGTGTTCTAATCTTTTTTAAAAAATATATATTTTTTTATTTCAGAGAGGAAGGGAGAGGGAGAGAGAGATAGAAACATCATGATGAGAGAGAATCATTGATTGACATCCTCCTGCATGTCCCACGCTGGGGATTGAGCCCACAACCCAGGCATGTGTCCTGACTGGAAATCAAACCACAATCTCCTGGTTCATAAATCGACGCTCAGCCACTGAGCCATGCGGGTCGAGCTGTTATCAAAATTTTTTTAATTTTGCTCATCTAATCAATGAGGGGAAAAAAACATTGTAGCTCTGATTTGCATTTCACTTATTTTGAGTAAAGTTGATTATCATGTTGTAGATTAAAGAGCCTTTTAATGTCTTTTCCTATTTCTATTCCCTCCCCCCCCCCCCAATTTTGTTTGGTTGACTAACTCTCCTAGGTGTTCTTTATAAAGACTTTAGCCTCTCCTTAGTTGCAGATATGTTTTTCCATTTGTCTTTTGACTTTGTTTAATGGTAATTTTAGGCAGAAATTTAAAAAATGCTTACATAGTCAAATTTGTTAATTTTTTTCTTAAGTGAAATTCAGGCTTATGTCATATGTAGAAAGGCCTACCGTACCTCACAATTATTTTTAAAGGTCATTCTTCCTTTGATATATTTGGTTCCATTATATAAGTTTTCATCATGATCCATCTGTGGTTTATTTTGTTGAAGGTGCATTGTTTTAAAATGACCTATACATTTATGTACTAAAAACAGGCTGTACTAATAATATCCCTTTGGTGTCTAAAAAGTAAATATAGAAAGACCAGGAACTAGCTCTAGATATCAGCCCAGTGGTTGCAGAAAAGAAGTGTGTCAGTTCTGATAGGACAAAAAGACCGGGCAAACTACAAGTTACAAGGAAGTCAATTTCCGCTCATCCAGGAAGAAAGAACATTTTAACAATTAGAGTCCAACAATGGAGTCGGCTCCCTATTGCAGGATTGTTTTTTGTGACTTAGTAAGCTAACCATTTTTTGAGTATTCCAGGAAGCCTGTATTCCTTATTTCTGTAGTGCTCTGCTGCTTTTCAAGAAGAGCTTTGCATTTTATAATAGGTGTCATTGGCAAGAAGTTTTGGGGAAATTAGCACATATAGTTAATGCGATATGGAGGATGCATACCGACTGAATATGAAAAGACTTCCATGGAAGTCATGCACCTTGTGACAGAGGTAACAGTTTCTGAGATGGTTCAGTGTAGCACTAAGAGTGTGAGCTTCAGAGTCAACGGGGCTTTTTCAGCCCCAGCTGTGTGCCTGGCTACATCCCCCTGAGCCTCAGTTTCCTCATCTATACAATGGGGATACCACCCATACTACCAACCAGTGCTGACAGGCACTCTTAAAAGTCAAATGCTCAATTAATATTAGCTATTTTAAATATTATCAATATTATCCTGCTTAGGACAAATTCCATTGCCAAGCAATTTTTTCTTCCAAAAAACATTTATTGAGTGCCACTGTGTACTGACACTGCATTGGATCCTGGGGCATAAACAAAGAAGGTTAATCAGGTACCTGTTCCCAAAGACCACAGCCCTGGGTCTACAGAGAGGTATGGGGACAAAATAACACTAAGTCCACTATTAGATCAATAGGCCAAAAGCACCGTACAAACTCTAGATTATAATCTAAACTAGAAAACGAATTGCACATATGGCAAAGTAATTTATGTTGGCAACAAGCCTAGGAATGAATAGCAGCTGGATTGGAAAATCAAGTAGAGGCTCTCCCCACCCCCCCAAACCCAAACAATCCCCTTCTTTCATGAAGGTAACGAGAGATGACAGCAAGGATCAGGTCCTCATACACAGCCTTTCATGACCCAGCCCCTCTTTTCATCTTGATTAGGGGATAAAGGAAATGGGTTTCCTGGCTGGTCTCATCCGGGTAAACATTTCGCCTGCTTTGCAGAACCGCCACCCTTCTAAAGTGCCATTTGCTGGACCTGTAGTTAGCAGAAAACAGCAGGGCCTTTGTCAGTGACTAGAGCTGTAGTGACAGGAAGGACGTTTATAAAAATGCTGCTGTGTCTCATGCCCGGTGCCAGCGGGTGCTCATAGTGCTCTTTTATGTGACTTGAAATTCACTAAACCATCCTGAAAGAAAAGCCAGGGCATAACGAGGAATCAAACTCAGTTCTCTGGAATCCACTGTGGTGGTGGCTTCTAGACATGGGGATAGTCCCACTGAAAGTGGAAAAACTTCTGAGAAGTTGAGAAAAACGGGTTGTTTTTGAAAATGTATCGTATTTTTGTAAAGAATTGTTTGGGCTCTTTTTCAGTGTTTTCAATTTGTACTAAGCAGCAGCCATCCATGAGTGGAAGGATGGGGTCTCAGTCTGTTCCGGCTGCTATAATAAAATGTCACAGGCTGGATACCTTGTAAACGACAGCAATGGATTTCTCACAGGCCTGGGGCCTGGAAGGCCAAGATGAGGGTGCCAGCGTGGTCAGGTGAGGACCCTCTTCCGGATTGTGAACTGGTAGAAGAAGGCCAAAGAATTTCTCTAGGGTATCTTTTATAAGAGGGCTAATTTCACTCATGAGGGCTCCACCCTCCTGACCTAAGCACCTCCTAAAGACCCCGCTTCTTAATACCTTCACATTGGGCATTAGCATTTCAACATATAAATCTGGGGGATATCCAGACCATAATGACATGGGTAGCTGGAACCCAGCCCTTTTATTTTTAATCTTTATTGTTGAAAGTATTACATATGTGCCCCCACCCCCATTGACTTCTTCTAACCCCCCACCCCCACCCCAGGCTTTCTCCATCCTAGTGTCTGTGTCCATGGGTTATGCATATATGCATACAAGTTCTTTGGTTGATCTCTTCCCACCCACCCAACCTCCCCCATCTGTTCCATGCTTCTATATCTCTGCATCTATTTTGTTCTTCAGTTTACAGTGGGGCCTTGACTTATGAGCTTAATTCGTTCTGAGACCGAGCTTGTTAAGGAGCTCCTTAAGGAGCTCATTAACTCAAATTACTCTGTCAACTCAATGCAAAAAATCAGCTGAGAGACAGCTGGTATCTCAAAAAACTCGTTAGTCGGGACACTCATAAGTCAAGGCCCCACTGTATTTTGTTCCTTAGATTCTACATACAAGTGAGATCATGTGCTACTTGTCTTTCTCTGACTGGCTTATTTTGCTTAGCATAATACTCTCCAGGTCCCTCCATGCTGTCTCAAAGGGAACCCAGCCTCTATGTGACTCCTGCATCGTGGTCTGAGTTACCATTCTGATAAAAAGAAACACTTCCATGAAAAGCCTCTAGTTGCTTCAGGGGGTGTCCTATACTTATTCACAAATATAATGATACATATTACACAGCAGCGTGGGAAAATGTCTGGGATGTGATGACAAAAAAAGGGCCACTTCAGCTGCTTCTATTTTACGATCACCCTTATATGTGTGTCGACAAGGTCTCGAAGACATCTTTTCCATTAATAATATTTGATAGTTTGGGTAATGGAATGTGTCCAAAGTTTTCTCTTTTTCTTTCTAAATTTTATGTGCTGTAGAAAATAATTAAAAAATGACTAAAAATAAAAGAACTGTCGTTGGGCAAGTCTACAGGGCACCCATCATTCGCCCTTGTGGGGAGGGTCTAGGCCAGTTTTCCCATGTGGGCCTGAGCTTCCAAATGCTAATGCTGGGAGTGGTGCTGGCATGCCTGGAGCTGATGGGGGGTTGTAGCCAGTGTAAGGATGCTGAAACTAACCTAGAGGTAGGCATAGGAGTGGATTAACTATGGCCTGTGGGCCAGTTCTGGACCACCAGCTTTTTTTGCGGGGAGTGGGGGAAGAGGGGTCATCTGTCTAGGTGTTAGGCTATGTTTATTGTTTGCTATAGCTCTAGTGTCAAAGGCTCACTTTCCTCTTATGTCCTTGTTTTTGTCTTTCCTGCTGTCTTGGGTTTCCCTAGAGACTCCTTTATAAATAGGATCTGAGCCTTGCAGTGCTTTTCAGCTGTAACCCCCTGTTATTATACAGGAACCTATTGATGTGGTAGCAAGCAAGGTGTGGGGGAAGGGGAAGCACTCTTTTATCCGATGACCAGGACTCAGTCCTTAGTGAGTCTCTATCATTGTAGATTTAAGAGCCTTTTATTTTCCTTTCCTGTTGACATTCTTTGGCCATTTTTCTGTTGGGTTGATTAACTTTTGTAGGCATTTTTTGATAATTCAAGGAAATTATCCCCCCATTAGTTGCAAATATTTCCCATTTGAATTTTGACCTTGTTTATGGTTTCTCTCCATGCAGAAAATGAAAAGAAAAAAATAAATTTGACTATAAAATTCTTCACAAGTGGTTCTCAGACACTTTATCACCCCTTAGGTGAGACAGGAAGACTGGAAGAGGCTAGGGTTGGGTGTTTCCCATCTCCAGGCCACTAAGGCCCTGATTAAAGCCCAGTCACTCTGGTAAAATAGTTTTCCTTGAGAGCAGGTCTTGTTAAGGAGAACAGTACAGTCTGGGTGTATTTCCAAATGGTCACACTCCCTCTCCCCCTGCTGGAAGCACGGAGGTACTTTCTCTAATCTTTATAGTGAGAACCCAAGGGGGCTCCTGAAGATAAAACTCATGAAAGTGTGGGGCTCTCCCATGGTGAGGAGTTTTTAATCTCTAAAGTTTTAGGCAAAGCTCAGTTTCCAGTAAATTAGTGTTAAAAGTAATCAGCCAGTTATAACTTCAAGGATTCCTACCAAGTGCTGGCTCAAGCAGGGTTTCTGCTCCTGGTAAGATGTGACTCTGAATGTGCCTGCCTCTCCAGTTTTGGGAGGTAGTGATTTGCTCCGTGACTTCAGTTCTCTAACGGACCTACAAAGAGTTGTTGATTTTTAGTTTTTCAGTTTTTGTTGTGAGGATAGAGTGACAGTTTCAGCTCTGGGGAGAGAAAGCTCTTTATATGTCAAACTAGAAACTGAAGCCCATCAACTTTTTTTTTTGTACAGCATGTGCACTAAGAATGGTTTTTGTATTAGTAAGTGGTTGAAAAAAAATGTAAGAATAATGACATGTAAAAATCATATCAAATTCAAATTTCAGTATCCAGAAATAAAATTCTACTGGATTATGCCCACTCTTATTTATTTATGTACTAGAGGCCTGGTGCACGAAATTCGTGCATGGGTAGGGTCCCTAGGCCTGGCGGGTGATCAGGGCCGATTGGGGCCTTCGGGCTGCCAGCCAGGGCCTCCCTTCCCCGGCTGCTGGTCACTGGCCAGGGCCTTCCTTCATGCCGTACTGCCCCCTGGTGGTCAGCGCATGTCATAGTGAGTGATTGGTCTCCTGGTCGAACTCCTGTGGGGACAATTTACATAATAGGCATATATATATATATTGTCTATGGCAGAATCGTGTCTTTGCAACAGAGGTTTTATGGCCAGCAAAGCCTAAACTATTTATCTGCTGGTTTATTACATTCTGGACACAGGTCTAGCTCAAATTCATATCCTTTTTGACACTGTGCTTGAGTGAATCGTCACATTCTAAGATGAGTGAAGACATAGGTCTCCCCTCAAGGAGCTTACAGGCTTATGGGGGATACTAGAGGGTCAATAGATTAGCATTTACTGGACTGATTTTGAATGAAAAACATTGGAGTTAGATCTGGGCGAGAGAGAGAGAGAGAAATTGGAACTCAGCCTAATTGGTAGAACAGGAAGTACTTGACGGTGGGCCAAAGACTGGATCTTCTTAGGAGTGCCCAGGTCAGGAGGACACTGGTATGCTGCACTTTCTGAAGCAGTGACTGCTGTGGTCAACTCAGTATTGTAAGTGCCACTTTCAATTATGCATAATGGTGTTCAATGTCATTTTTAGTTCTTAAGTTACCAAGAAGTATACAGCTCTGGAGAGAGAATGGGTTGATTTATCAAAAATGTATTCAAAGCAGACCAGCAACGTAATCTCAGAAAGTAATGACCAAGGAATGGGGAGAATTTTGTAAACATTTCATATAAGAAAAGAAGCTAAACCACAAACTGTTGGGATCATGTATATCCTATAATACAGAGTGAGTTAGTTATGATCTCCATAGAGCAGTGGGTCGCGACCCTTTGGGGGTCGAACGACCCTTTCACAGGGGTCGCCTAAGACCATCGGAAAACACATACATAATTACATATTGTTTTTGTGATTAATCACTATGCTTTAATTATGTTCAATTTGTAACAATGAAAATACATCCAGATATTTACATTACGATTTATAACAGTAGCAAAATTACAGTTATGAAATAGCAACGAAAATAATTTTATGGTTGGGTGTCACCACAACAAGGGTCGCAGCATTAGGAAGGTTGAGAATCACTGCCATAGAGAATAGGAACTTTAGAACTCTTGGCTATGACCGGCTGTAAACTCTTTAAGTCATTATTATGTATAATAGCTGTAAGACATCAGACACACTTCCTTATCTTAAGTGTGTTGATGCTGAGGAGGGTCTGTGTGGGCTTATATAACAGGATGGGTGTGGACAACAAGTAGATATACACTATGGATCTCCTTATTTATTAAAGAAAACTTCCCTGAGGCCAACGGCTTTAAGAAAGTGAGGTGACCACACTGCCCTCTGGGTCCCCTTTGGAGGTCATAGTATTAAGATCAGCCTAGTTCATTACTGAGTAGTAGCTTTGAGTCTTTTTTGGCTATGTACCCAAACTGCAATCCTGATTGCACACTCTGCCATGGTTTGGCCTGGAAACAAAAGGTATATTCCCTTGCCACCTTCTTATATTTTTTATTAGAGTGATTGTGGAATCCCCCCAGGAGATCTTATAAGTGGACTATCAATGGATTACACTGCATGCTAATGGAGGTTGAGAAAAATTGAAGCAAATGACCCCTTGCAGAAGTGACTGAGGCACAAATAACCAGCAGGTTCTTGACTGTCTTGCAGGTCTCCTAGAATTTAGATTTTATCAGGACCTCCAACTCAATTCAAAGATCACTTGAATGACTCTGTGCCTTGTTATCATTCTCCAGACCCTTCTTGAATATGTTCAGAGGTTGGGGAACTCATGCCCTCACCTCAACCCATGTACATTAAGGTTGACTAAAGACCATGCCTTAGTCAGGGATCTTGTGGTTTCAAGTGCCAGAATCCAACTCAAACTAGTTTTAGGAAAAAGCAACATTTCTTTTAGCTCTCTTGACAAAATTTGGGAAGGGTAAGTTTTAGGGACAAGTAGAAACTGGTTTTGAATTCTGGATGTCAATTTCTCTGTTTCTTTTTCCTTCCTTCCTTCCTTCCTTCCTTCCTTCCTTCCTTCCTTCCTTCCTTCCTTCCTTCCCTCCATCCATCTCCGATTTTCTGTGTTCTTCTTCTTTATTCCTTCATATTGGCTTTCTTCACTTAGTAGAAAACATGACCACGAGTAACTTTCCAAACTCACATATTCCTGCTTTACCAATATACAGGGTTTGGGATTTGTTTTTTCTGTTTCCCACGATGCTTGTGTGCGGGAGGGATCTGATGAGCTTAACTTCCATCTGGTGTCTATACCTATGGTCATTGTGGCCAGGAAGAAAGGACATCCCCACTAGAATGTTATGGTTGGAATAGAGGAAAGTTTTTCAGAGAGGAAGGGAAGAATGTTAGGCTGATGAAACTAGAAATGGACATTAGAGACGACTGGGGTGATTGGCAATGCTTTCATAAATTAAGACTGAATGGTTATACTACCTAATTTTGCTTTCTCTTAAAACACAAAATGAAAACAGAAACAGACTCATCCACACAGAGAACAGACTAATGGTTGCCAGAGGGGAGGAGGATTGAAAAGTGAAGGGATTGAGAAGTACAGATTGGTAGTTACAAAATAGTCATGGAGATGTAAAGTGCAGCCTAGGGAATCCTATCTAATAAAAGAGAAACATGGTAATTAGCGTACGACCGCTACCCTTCCCATTGGCTAATCAGGGCGACATGCAAATTAACTGCCAGCCAAGATGGCGGCCGGCAGCCAGGCAGCTTAAAGCGAACATGAGGCTTGCTTGCTTCAGTGATGGAGGACTCCAACGTTCCCTGCCTGCCCCTGCCGGCCTCTGAGCTGCAACTCTAAGCAACTATGTTACAAATATAGAAGCTAAACAAAACCCCAGAAACCTGCAGTAGGATCGCAACATTGTTTCAAATACAGAAGGTAAACAAAGGCCAGAAACATGCTTTCAGCAGCGGAGGCCTAAGAGCTGGAACCAAGCCTCAGAGCTAAAGCTGGCCCAGAATAAAAAAAAAAGAAAAGAAAAAAAGGAGCGGTTGGGAGCTTCAGTCACCCGCCAGCCTGAAAACAGCCCTCAGCCCCTCACCCAGACTGGCCAGGCACCCCAGTGGGGACCCCTACCCTAAAGGTGTGTGACCAGCTGCAAACAGCCATCATCCCCTCATCCAGGCTGGCCAGGCACCCCAGTGGGGACCCCCACCCTGATCCGGGACACCCTTCAGGGCAAACCAGCTGGCTCCCACCCGTGCACCAGGCTTCTATCCTATATAGTAAAAGGGTAATATGCCTCCCAGCACCGGGATCAGCGTGACAGGGGGCAGTGCCCAAACCCCCTGATCGCCCTGCGGCTCTGTGTGTGACAGGGGGCGGGGCCACAACTTCCCTATCGGCCCTGCTCTGTTCGTGACAGGGGAAGGCGCCCCAACCCCCTGATCAGTTCTGCTCTGTGCCTGATAGGGGGGAGCTCCACAACCCCCTGATTGCCCTGCGGCTCTGTGTGTGACAGGGTGCGGCGCCCCAACCGCCCCCCGATGGGCCTTGCTCTGTGTGTGACGGACGGGGTAGAGCCATAACCTCCCCATCGGCCCTGCCCTGAGTGTGACAGTGGCGGCGCCCCAACCCCCTGATCAGCCCTGCTTTTTGGGTGATAGAGGGCGATGCCCCAACTGCCCCCCACGGGCCCTGCTCTATGTGTGACGGGGTAGAGCCATAACCTCCCCATCGGCCCTGATCTGAGTGTGACAGGGTGCGGCGCCCCAACCTCCTGATCTGCCCTGCTCTGTGTGTGACAGGGGGGAGCTCCCCAAACCCCTGATGGGCCCTGCTCTGTGCATGACAGGGTACGGAGCCCCAACCCCCCTGATGGGCCCTGCTCTGTGAGTGACAGGGGGTGGCGCCACAACCTCCCCATCAACCCTGCCTTGAGTGTGACAGGGGGCGGTGCCCCAACCCCCCAATTGGCCCTACCCTGAGCGTGACTGAGGGTGGCATCGCAACCTCCTGATCTGCCCTGCTCTGTGCATGACAGGGGCGGTGCCCCAACTCCCCAATCGGCCCTGCTCTGAGCCCGACCAGGGGCTGCACCTAGGGATTGGGCCTGCCCTCTGCCACCCGGAAGCAGGCCTAAGCCAGCAGGGCGTTATCTCCCGAGGGGTCCCAGACTGCGAGAGGGCACAGGCCGGGCTGAGGGACCCCCCCCCCTTCCCCACCCCCCCGAGTGCACAAATTTTTGTGCACCGGGCCTCTAGTATAGTCAATAATATTATAACAACTATGTATGGTGCCAGGCAGCTACTGGAACTATGAGGGGGAACATTTTGTAATGTATATAATTGTCTAACCACTATGCTGTACACTTGAAACTAATACAAATTAATATTGAATGTAAACTGTAAAGAAAAGAAAAAAAGAATTAGACCAAATTAATTAAATTATTCTTAAAATTTCTTTAAAAAGCGAATCAGCCCTAGCTGGTTTGGCTCAGTGAATAGAGCTTCGGATGCAGACTGAAAGTCCTCGGCTCTAGTCCAGTCAGGGGCACATGCCCGGGTTGCAGGTTCAATCCCCAGTAGAGGCTGTGCAGAGGGCAGCCGATCAATGATTCTCTCATGATTGATGTTTCTATCTCTCTCTCTTCCTCTCTGAAATCAGTAAAAATATATTGTTTTTAAAAAAGTGAATCAATTCTTCTCTGTGACCTTTCAAATATTTAAGTACAGCTTCTATGTCTGGCCACTTGGCTTATTATGGCAATCTCCTGGCCTGGGTTTCCTATCTCTGAGTTACCTTTCACTCCCATTGGACCCTCCCTGTTCGATCTGTCCTTAATCACCCTGCCAGGCCACCCCACCCTGCTCCAGTCCTCAGAGTTCCTCTTAATGGTTGCTCAGCTGGCCTTGGCAGCTGCAGGACCAATTACTCAGTATCATATCGGAATGCAGTCCTTTCAGTAGAAAACAGGTTTGGGAACCTGATATATCTGTTTTGATCCCATCTCTCCCACTGAGTAAAAGTGTGACATTGAGAAATTGACTGAGTCTTTTGCAGTGTTGTTGTAAGGATAACTGATTAATACCTAGCACCCAGACTGTAGCCCAGGGCCTGGCATATGGGTAGATGCCCCATAAAGGATAGCTGTGGTTACTGTCATCATTACTATCTGAATTCCTGACATCTCCCAGCTAAGGGACTTGTGGTTAGAGACCTTCAGTGCCCATGGAGAAAAAGATGAGATTCATCCTGAAAAAGACAACTAGAAGATGTGGCCTGATTGACTGGGCAGGCGAAAAAGGAGGCCTTAGGACGGCAAATTCTTTTTCCTGTAGGCCTTAGGTTTCAATCTCAGCACCTTGGCCGCTGGGAAAGTAGCAGTTGATTTTCTCTTGTTTTCCACCTCAGGTCAGTTGTCCTGAGGGAAATCAAAGCCCCATTATCCCAAGCTAGGAACTTGGACAGAATGTGAACTCCATCTAGGTCAGCAATTAGAGACCCTAAGGGTAGAGAGGATTCCTCTCTGGAGCTGTACAGGGCGTGCCAGCTCAACTTATTCAACTCGACTAGAGAAAGGTGGTTTTCATACTCTTACGCTGGCTAAATGTCTTGGCATTTGAGGCTGTCCAAATTTTGACTTTAGCCTACTTTTCCTGCTTCCATTCCCTTTACTCTCTTATACTTGGCTTTTCCACATCCACATAAGATAAATTTACTGTCCCCAAAGCTTACCCTGTGAATAAACACCTCTGATTTTTTTAAGATAATTACCCAAGTGTGTGTCCTGCACCACACTGAATCTATCCTTAACCACCTTATCCATTCATCCATCCATCCACCCCTCTATCCATCTACATCCATCCATCAACATTCATCCTTCTACATCCATCCATCCATTGAACAAATTAACATTTGTTCTGTCCTATTCTTCTTCTTCTATTCCAGGCACTAGCGACACAGATGTGAAAATCCTGTTTCTGGGATGGGGCTTTCTCCGTAGCCAAGCAGCTCCCTCTCTGCAATCTATTGATGTGAACTTCTATACACAACACCAAGCTCCTGGTCTCATGGAGCTCACATTCTAATGAAAGAAACAGGAAAAAAAAACCACCCACACAAATAAATACTTTTATGCCAGGTGTGTTAAGTATTGTGTTAAAAATTAAAGCAAATAACTGGGAAACGATGCTGGGGGTGATCAGTGTAGGGAGTGACAATGTTAGTAGGCAAGTTCCTGGTGGGTCCTAGAATCTTAATGACTTAGAGGATTAGGTAACGGGATGTCATCTAGTGCAGAGTCCCACCTAATTTAGGGATCTCTTTGACAACATCTCTGTAAGATGACTCACCATAGAGACAATACATCATTACTTACAAGAGCATGGGCCTTGGAGTTGGATTAACCTGGGTCTGAAGTCCAGCTCAACCATTTGCTACCACTTGCTTTGATTTTGAAAATTATATATATTTTATATTAATAAATATAATGTTTATTTTAAATTATATATAATACTTATATAGTTGATCCTTGAACAACACGGGGGTTAGAGGTGCTGACCCCCTGTGCAGTCGAAACTCTGAATATCATTAATTAAGTAGCCCTTCACATATATGGATTCCTAACTGTGGGTCAAAAATATATACATAATACGTATTATTGTATACATTTGTCTTACTTTGTTATTTTATTTGTTTTTTTTGCTAACCCAAGTGTTTCTGGGAACTTTAAGTTAGGCAAGTTGCCTGACCTGATGTCAAAGTGGATTTTTCATCACCTTTTTGTCTAATGAACCAAGTAAACCTGCCTTTCTATTAGGCTTGGCTTTTGTTAATTATCCTTTTCAATTTGATGCTCTTTTGTCATTGTGCATATCAATTTTAATGAGACAAATACATGAAGCAGTATTTTGGGGAGGTTTATATGCAAGAAAAAAACAAGACCTCACCAACAACGGGTAGCAGGTTATAATGCCAAGATTCCCTACAACATTTTAAGTGACATGCTGAGCAGTGTGCTGAGTTGCACCATTTGTGGTTAACTGCTTTAAGCTAGAACACGGTGAACAAATGAGAACGGGTTGCAACAGCTACCTGATCATAATGGCCAGCATTTATTGGGCACCCATTGTGTGCAGACACTCTACTCAACCCTTGCATGTTTCTCTTTTAATCCTCAGACTATCATTATCCCCATGTTACAGAAAATAAAATGGAAGCTTGTAGACTTTAAGGAGGTAGCTCAAGATGATATAACTGATGGAGCTGCTGAGTTGAGAACATTTTTTAAAATGAAATAGTTCATTGGCCCATGCGGGGGGGAAAAGCTTTAATCATGAGCCAAACGCATAAGGGAAAAGAAAAGTAGGCCAGCTGTGAGACCAGACGTTTTCTTCCAGTGCCAATAACAATATTGTCACCACTGCAGGTAGAGACTTGATCATGGGGACAGACTTCTTGCACATAAAATCTAGTTTTTAAGATTTTATTGGTACAGCAGTATGAAGGGGCTGTATTTTTAAAAAGAAGTAGAAATAAACACATATAAGGAGTGACTTTGAAAAACCTTCCTGTTCCAAATTATATCCTCTATGCAGCTGTCATATCTGAAATTCCTTCATTCGTGATGAACATCCCTGCATAGTTTTTCTAGGGGTCATCTTAACATGGGCAACACATTTATAGCCTATCAGATTGCATCAAAATTCATAGTTTATCTTTCCACACTCATTCCCCCTATTTCCTGAGATAACTTAGTGTCCTCATTTGACCTTTTTGCTTGTACACTGAGTCTCATTCCATTGTCCCGTCCACCGGAACTTCTCCATCTGTGACTCTGCCCCTCACTCCTTCGTCCTCGGAATCTGACAGTTGGTGATCATGAGTCAGTTATTAGATGGAATCCCTTAGCCACCAAGAATATGATTTCTCTCTTTAGAAAACAGTGCACAGTAGTTAGGCAGCAGGCTGATTCTGTGAGTTTTCAACATTTGGTTTGAAGTCTATTAGATTGGGAGAATGGTTGAAGGAAGGAAGCAGACTTCTAAATTTGCCAGGAGCCTTTCACATTCTTAAATTACAATTCCCTTTGCTCACGTATAAGGCTGGCTTTGCTTGTAAAATAGAAGCCAGCCCTTCATTTCCCACCTGCTCCTCATGACAGATGGAATTGTCCCTTCTGCTTCTCATTCTTATCTTTCAGCTTCGTCTCTGAACAAATGAGCACTGGTGACTCTTAGTGAGTTGATTCCATTGAAACAGAAGGCCAGACACACCCAGTGTATTCAATTATTTTATAACTAGGGGCCCGGTGCACGAAATTCGTGCACTGGGTGTGTGTGGGGGAGTGTCCCTCAGCCCAGCCTGCCCCCTCTCACATACTGGGAGCCCTCAGGCGTTGACCCCCATCACCCTCCGATCGCCTGATCGGCCCCTTGCCCAGGCCTGACGCCTCCGCCAGAGGTGTCAGGCTTGGACAGGGGCCCCCCATCTCCCCCTGATCACTGGTTCTGGCCCCCACCCAGGCCTGAGGCCTCTGGCCCAGGAATCATGCCTGGGCAGGGGACCCCCATCTCCCTCTGATCGCTTGGTCCACCCCCCGCCCAAGCCTGATGCCTCTGACCCAGGCTTCAGGCCTGGGCAAGGGGACCATCATATCCCCCCAATCCCCGGCTCTGCCCCCCACCCAGGCCTGATGCCTCGGCCAGAGGAGTTGACCCTCATCACCCTCCGATCAACAATCACCGGATCGGCCCCTTGACCAGGCCTGAGGCCTCTGGCCTAGGCGTCCGGCCCGGGCAGCGGGGACCCACAGCTGCAGCGGCCCCGCAATCGTGGGCTCCGCTTTAGGCCCAGGCAAGGGACCCCTAGCTCCCGGGACTGCCAGCTTCGACCGTGCCCAGCTCCCATCGCTGGCTCCACCCCTACTTCCTGCTATCACTGGCCAGGGCGGCAAAGGCACCTGATTCTCCGATCATGGCTGGGGGGCAGGGCAAAGGCGGCCCCAGGGCCGCCTTTGCCCTGCCCCCCAGCTCTTAGCTCCCCCCTGGGTTTCCGATCACTGTTAATTTGCATATAGCCCTGATTAGCCAATGAAAAGGGTATCGTCGTACGCCAATTACCATTTTTCTCTTTTATTAGATAGGATTAATTACCTTTGCCGGAGCATCTTTTTTTTCCCAAGGATCGGAGATCACTTTACAAACTCTATTGGTAACATTATCACAAGTCAGAACACAGTGACTGGCATCCTTGGATAGTGATTTAGGAAAGGGTAAATATAAAAAGATGAATTTGATTTTGATCAATGAGTAATGAGCACTTTGTGTGTTAGCAACATAAGGTGACAACTCAAAAGACAAGCTCAACAAATAAACCACTAATGAAGGAATTTCAGGCAAGCCGTAGGTGTTGGGGTGGTTAGGAGCTCAGCAAGTCATTTCACATTATGGACACTTAGTACATTGCTGTTGAATGATTGAACATGTAAATGCATTCATTCAAAATAGTTGTTGAGCTCCTGTGCCAGACCCTGGGCTCAGCCTGTAGGATGTTGAGTAATGAATGAATATGCCACAGTGCTTGCCTTCAAGAAGGTAACATGAAGGCACACAAGGCAAATGAACATAATACAAATGATTGGGAAGACACAAGAGAACAAATAAACACAATTTAGATGAAATCCACAGATCAGGGGTTAATAAACTGGCATATTTATAATGGTCTGCTCAGAGGTTGAAAAGAAAATGTTGTTTTGAGTCAATATTGGAAAATTGGGAGAGAGAACACACACACACACACACACACACACACACACACACACACACCCTCTGGTTTTGAGCTTTTGAGTAGCTCAAATCTGGTAACATTAGCCCCTAGTTCGCAGTGTATGAAGTAGTTGAAGAGAGTAGCGTTTTCGATAGGATTGTCTGTCTCTTGAACAGCCACAGCTTCCTCCTTCCCCACACCATGCACAATACAGACACGTTCACTTACACACAAGGGTCCCTCCTCTGCATATATACCCCCTTGCCACTCTAAGCATGGAAGGTTGAAAATGCTGCTGTAGGGTGCAGTGGGGAATGAAGAAAGGGGATGTCAGTCCTATTTTGAGAGGTGTCAGAGAGGAAGTGACTCTTGAGTGTTGTTAAAAACTGGAAAGTTTAATTAGGTGGAAAATGGTGAATAGAGATTCCATGCATAGGGGATAGAAAGGAAAAGGCAAGCAAATGCACGAACTGTTAGGGGAACTGTGAGCTTTTGCCTGAAGCTTAGTGGTGGGGTGGGGAAGGGATTGGAGAGATGGGGAAAGGCCAGATCATGGGCAGCCTTGCTTGGCAAGCTAAGAGGTTCGGGTACATTTACATCCTCTCTCTCGCTCTGCAACACCCTCTATCCAAGACAGTGAATTAAAATTCTAAAAATGAGCTAAACAGAAAGCCATTTAGTTTTTGGCCAGAATCCTGAACCCATCGTAATTCTTTTGTCTCTACCCTTTTATGAATTTATTATCAAGCCCTGCCAATACCTCATTCCAAATATCCTCCATTTTCACTCCTTTCCATCTTGATCTTACACCACTCTTTCTCTTGTTCACTGTGTTCCTTAAAAGCCCTTCCACAGTTCCTAGATATTTCTTCTAATCTCAAGCCTTCCTACATGTTATCTCCTTGCCTTCTTTTTTTTTTAAAAAAAATATATTTTTATTGATTTCAGAGAGGAAGGGAGGGGGAGAGAGAGAGAGAGAAATATCAATGATGAGAGAGAATCATGTATCGACTACCTCCTGCACATCCCCCATTGGGGATCGAGCCCCCAACCCAGGCACGTGCCCTGACTAGGAATCGAACATGACCTCCTGGTTCATAGGTCGATGCTCAGTCACTGAGCAACACCTATTGGGCTCCATGCCTAGATCTTAACTTCCCTATGGCTAGCTCTTCCACTCTGCTGGTCCCAGCTTAATTGTCACTAACTCAGGGTACCTTGGCCTAACCTAGTCCTCCTCCCTATTTCTTCTTGCTCAATATCAGGTTTCCCTATATATGTTCTAAAATCATCCTTATTCTTCTTCATAGAACACATACTGATCTAATTACTTGTGTAATTATATGCTCAATGGATCTCACCATCATTCATCTGTTACGTTCCAAGGGAGCAGGGATTGGTTTTCTCTATCTTACCCATGCCATCACCTGCCCCAGCTCCAAGCAGGTAGCACAGTCACTACCACTTTGTAGTAGTCGCCTTAATCTAACTGTGGAGTAATGCTTTTATAAAAAGAATTATTTTTTTAAGTCAATGCTTTACATTGTAATGATACTATGGAGTAAAAATTATTGCCATATTATTACTGGGGAGTAATAACAAAATGATTGGCAAAGGGGCCTTATTCATTCATTCATTTAAACAGTATATATTAGAGGCTTATTATGTGCCTAGTATTATAGTAGGAGCTAGGAATAAAGCAGTCTTTGATTTTATGGACTGCATGTTGATGAATGTGTAAATGAAGGAGGTGGAAAGGATGAAAAGGAAGGGAGGGAGGTAGGGAGGGAGGAAAAGAAGATGGAAAGATGGAAAGAAGGAAGAATTATTAGCCTAAGTAATGGAATAATGTGTCTTCAGTAGAGAGAGCTGGCTTTGGAAGATCAAATGAGCTTTCTCAATATTTCTTAATAATGAAAATAACCATGTATATGATTGATTCAATTAAAACATTGAAAGCAGAACTTTCTGTTCACATCCCATGATTGCCAAAGATTTATAAATTGAAAACTAAAACTTGGAAAGAGGCAGGTAATGACTTTGATACAAAGACTTGAACAATCTGCTCACCCAAAGAGGAAACAGAATCCAGACTCATGAGGCGGAGGGGGGGGGGGCGGGGGGGGGGCGGGTAAGTTCACCAAAGGGCACTTCAGCAGACAGGGATTCTAAGACCAGCCCAGACCTTTCCGTACCAGTGTTTCAATGCAGCCCCAGTGTTGCAGCTGCTCAGCCACACCTAGTTGGGCTTCCAGTGGAAATATAAAGCCTGTTTCAGTTTTCTTTTTTTTGCAAACCCTTACAACATTTTCTTACATTTTATAATAAGCAATGAACTCAATAGGCGGCCACAAGAGAGGGCCTCTTCACAGCATACAGACAGTCACAGGACACTGCCGGAGGAGCAGGATAAAATGTGCTAGGTAGATACATAGAGGGGCTGTAGTGGTTTAGGTAGAGTATATTGATCCAACTCCTACACATGGAAAAATCAATACATTCAAGTAGTCTGAAAAAAAAGAAAAGATTTGGCTTTTCAGTAAGCAGTCGGATCAACTGCCAGCACACAATGAAAGGAGTCATCGAAGGCTTAGCCTCAGTCACAACCAACTCTGCCAACATGGGGAAGAGAAAGAACGCTTTCTCTTTCTCTTTCACTTCCTTCTGCAACCAGAGGACTGTCTGCCCTAGCAGTTCATTTAAAAAGTGGAGGAAAAACAGGCTGTTGGAAGAACTACCTAAACATAGGCTCCCACCCAGACCTCCCAATTAAGGCCTGAAAGGCTGCCCTCTAAATTATTTTCAGACCTTCCCCTCATACAGAGTTTGAAAAATCAGGCAAACTAAATTATTTTTATTATCACCAGTGTTGGAAATAATGGTTTTTTTTTTTTATTACTTACATTTATACCATTAGTAAAATAGCTGGCCTCTGTCATTTCCTTTCCGAAGGCCAGGCCCTGGACTGCCCATTACATATCTAATTACTAACAACAACAAATGACTACAAGGTTGGTAGTGTGATTTCTGTTATTTTTAGAAAAGGAAATTGAGGCCCCAAGAAATGCAAATGACTTAGTCCAAGTCCAGCAGCTGTGATGTTACATGGCTGGAGGCTTAACCGCTTGAGTCTGTCTGGCTCCAAAGCCTGGGATGTTTCCACTGCACATGAGGCTTAATGAAACCAGAACACCGCCCCACGCCATCCAACAAGGAGATGTCTTTAACGCCATCCTCATCTCTTGCGGGGCACTGAAGTATTAACACTGCCCCTGGAAGAAAGTTTCAGAGTTTTATTTTCCTTTCAAGTTGCATAGTAAATTTAAGAACTAACTTCTCTCCCCTCCTCTGCCAGCTCCAACGCGATCCTGTGGCCCCTGATGCAGGAATTTGACCTTCCCAGGTAGCAGATCCCTTCACCACCCCCCTTCCTCTCTAGTCTGTACAATTCCTGCATATGCCAGATGCTTCAGAAAACAGATCCTTTGTATTGAATTTCCAGACCACAGTTCCCAGACCACGGAAGGATGAGGACCACATTTTTTGTATTCCGTCATCTCTATTTTTGTGGATTGATGTATTTTTAGAGCAAGTTGGAAAGGGAGGGGGGGAAACCCACTCCCAAGCAAACAACTCCCTGGTCTCATATGGAGAATGTAAGAGCCTTCACGTTCAGGAGGATGGACAGGATGTCAACTGTTGCTACAACAGAGCTTGTTTGGTTAGAGTCAGAGTGTAATTTCTCTGTGAGAATGCCTGATTGCAGAGAGCGGGAGTGAAAGCTTTGGGTTAATTAGAGAAGCCAACAGTTACTCTTCTGCAGGCATCCAACAGTGAAACTCTGGCAAACAAGTCTATTCAAGAGCTCATCAAACAGAAAATGCCTAGTAAAGTGTAAACTGCATTTCCTGTGGGGCAAAATAGAAGAAGAGGGGAAAAATCACTTTTTATCTCTCCACCCAGAGACAACCATGTTTAAAAATTAGTATCTTCTCCAGGATTATTTTGTTTGTATATGCACATGTGTGTGTGTAAGTGTGTGTGTGTGTATGCTACATGTACAAACATATGACCATAATCAATAGTCTTTATTTTCACCTGTCCTTTTTACTTAAAAATATGCCATGGGAACCTTTCTCTGGTTAAGAAAAAAAAGAAAAATATTTTACATGATTATTTTTCATTTCCTGAATGAGTATACAACAGTTGTTAGCTATATATTTTGCTTTCTACTTATCTATTACAAACCACCTATGTTGACATCCTTGTAACTAAATCTTTATTCACTACTTCTTCTCTTCTTTAGGATAAATTAATATGGCATTAATCAGCTAAAAGCTCTGCATATATTCAAGATTAAACTTCCCTCAGAAAGGTCTACAGTCTGAATATAGGAAATACCATTCTCTAACCTTCATGAACACTGGGTAATTCCTGATATTTCGTAATAAAGTGAAAGCCATTTAAAATAAAAACACAGCTAACTTATGCATTTCGGTTGGTATCCTGACAGATGCCAATGTGATGCTGCATTATAAAGCTGTACAACTGAAATTTATATAATTTAATTAACCAATAATACCCCAATATATTTTATTTAAAAAAATTAATCTTAAGACTGTGACTTTTATTTAGGAAAATACCTGCTTGACTTTTTTAGTTGAGAAAGGCTAGACCAGGAGCTGGCAAACTTTTTTTTGAAAAGGATCAGATAGTAACTATTTTAGGCTTTGTGGTCCATGAGGTCTCTGTCCCAACTACTCACCTCTAAGTAGCCCCAAAGAAGCTACTGTAGTAAAGTGTAGCTGTGCTATAGATGATGGGTGTGGCTGTTCCAGCAAAACTTGATTTACAAACACAGGCGGATTTGACCCACGGCTGAGGTTTGACAATTCTTGGGCTGGACCCTTGCCATGGTCTGTTGAAAACTGATACATTATTTTAATTCTAGGTTTGTTTTTAAAACATGGCAACAATACTGGGTGCTTTGGACATTGAGAAAAAGCGGGGCAACAGATACATATGTAACTTGCGTTTTCTGCTTGTTCTTGTATAGCCTAAGGAACTTGCACATCTTTCCATAGCAAGGAATTGTGTTGTTAGCATTAATCTTTACTTAAATGGATCCATCTGGTTTTTAGAAGGAAGTGAGAGGAACTAGTTAATTTTTAGTGTAGGAGATGTAGATGCACCTTTTTAAAATGGGCTTCTCTTTCTAATGAACCAGAAAAAAATGGGGGCAAAGACATGAATTTGCCCAGCCCATTAGCTTCTTGTAGGAGGGATTCCTTGGCAAAAAGTATATATATAAATAAATAAATAAATAAATAAATAAATAAAGCACATTTTCTTTTCTTGAGCCCTGTGGTTTACCAATAGTGTGCTCTGTGCATTTGTCTGAGACACACAAGTTGAGCAACAGAGAGATGACTTCAGCACCACCTGCCAACATAATAAGGCTTGACAACCCACAAAAGCCCCACCCCTCTTAAAAGCACCCCAGTCACCAGCCAGGCTCCCTGCTGTTTATTTAATGGTTTATTCATAGATCACAAGGTCTTACTTTATCAGGAGATAGGGAATTACCTTGAAGTAACTCCACCAGTTTCCAGCTTCCTTCCTTGAGGCACAGTGCCTTGAACAAGACCTTTTTCCCATGACCCTTCACTCAGCTTTCTGTTCATATAGTCTGATTACTCCTGCTTGCGTTACAGATAGCACTTAACAAGAATGCTGTTGGCCAGGTAGCAGGAAGCCAAGGAAAGGGAGTCGAGAGCGTTTTTGTAATCACCTTTGTGTTACTGCCATTTCCAGACTCCAAGTGATAATGAAACACAATCAGACACTCGGTGTCATTTTAAGATTAAGCTTCATTGGGATGGCCCTCGCATAATTTGTCCCTACTAATCAGAGGTTCCCCTGCAGTACAATTGAGCAGAAAGCCTCTTAAAGAATTTCTGCTTCCCTAGTCCAGCCACTGACTTAGAACCTAAAGATGTCAGAGCAGGTTGCCAACTTCATACCTTGTTTAACACGCACAATAGAAAAGTGAGTCTATTCATTTGCATTAGGGTTCTATTCATGGACTGACCAGAATCCCAGCAGGCAAGTAAGAACACTGTAGACTTTATCTATCTTCTAAGAACAGCTAGAGTTTTGATAGCTGTCTTAAAGGAAGAATGGCTCTATTGTCTGGACATGGACTTGTTGAACTTCTTGACCTTTCCTTTGGGAGGTCTCTTGTTCTAAGGACTTGATTGTGTGTAAGAATTACTTCAAAAGTTTGCACACACAGTACCATGTAGGGCACTTTGAGAAATTTCTCAGCAGTCACTTTGGCCCTTCAGGACTTTTGCCTTATATTTTAGAACCAAATGCAGGCCCCCACTGTCTGTGTAAGATGAGCGTTCACCGTTGCTCAGCAGCGTAATTCTGTAATCTGGTTGCACACACACTGAAGGTTCTCCAGTTCCCTGATAAGTAACTATTGATTGTTCTCTCAGTGCGCTTGGACTGCTATAACAAAATATCAAAAACTGGGTGGCTTATAAATAATAAACATGTATTTCTCACAGTTCTAGAGCCTGGGAAGTCCAAGATCAAGGCAATGGCACATTCCTTGTCTGGCGAGAGCCCACATGCTGGTTCATAGATGGTGGCGTTTTCACTATGTCCTTACACGGCAGAAGGGACAAGGGAGCTTTCCTGGACCCCTTTAATAAAAGCACTAATCTCATTCATGAGGGTGGAGCCCCACCTCCTCATATGCTCATCCTGAGGGTTAGGATTTCAGCATAGGAATTTGGAGGGGACGTAAATATTTAGTCCATAGCAATTGTAAAAACAAATGAAGGCTTTTTATGCGTTTCATTTTAAACCAATTAAGTTACAGTGCTTTCTGATCATAACACATAATTGGCACAATGTCAGTGATGGGGGACAAAAAGAGCAAAACAGACCATTTGCTGTGCTGAACTTTTTACCCACCTTCTGTGCTGTCTCTAGGGTACAACCTCTTGGCTTCTGACAAGCTTTCCTATGATCACAAAGGCTGGTTCAGCATCCATTCTCTGAATCTTTTCCGGAAATGCATTGCTTTTCATTCGCCTTCCGGGACCAGGCAGCCCCTCTGGTGACCCTCACTTTATATTTCCTTGGAATGTCTTAGCTTTTCACTTGGACATTTCTATATATTCTCTCTTCTCAATCATTGGAGGCTTGACCTAGGGCTTATCCCCAGGAATCACTATGACTTGAACTTACCACCCCACCCCCAATATGTGGGCTGATCTGTCCTTCCTTCCGTTTACAAGAGCCACAGGGCCACTGTCTTAGATTTTAGAAATTCATGCTGTGTTTGGGGCCTCCTCTGATCTTTGTATGGGGTTTCCATCTAAAAAATAACTATCAGCCTGGTAATTGCCAGAAAGAGGAAGAAAATAATTTATTCTAAGAGACACATCGATTATTCCAGTGTACAAAGGTATCATTTGAAGCCATTCAAGGGAACATTTAATGAAATGCCACCCATGGGGCTTTAAATAGTTAACTAATGTCTGAGAGGTGGAAACTTCTACCCCCATCTGTAGCAGGAAGCTCCGTCTAGGGTCATACAGCTGGGGCAGGATGCTCAGGGGCCCTCCTGTCACATCAATCTGCCTGCCTCTATAGAAAATAAATGGCCTCAGATGAATGTGATGCCTTCATTTGGAAACATCCTCCAGAGCAGTGAGCCAATCACCTCTCTCAATAACTTATCTCTTATTCAACAGTCCTGGGTACACTTGCCCTGATGAAAATCTTTTCTATTGCTTTTCAAACCAATGCAATAAAATACACAGGAGAGACAGGGAAATGTTTTTTTTAAAGGCAGTTTTCTACCTCAAAATGCTTCCTCTTAAGCCAGGGCCATAAATGGACAGGCACTGTTTAGCATGGCTGGCAGAGGGCCTGCTTTTTATTTTTATTTGAGTGTCTTTGATTTTCTTCTCTTGTTTCCACAGGCCCTGTCATTTCCTATTGTTCTTCATCCAGCCCATTCACATGTGTATTCTACCTGCCCAGCCTCTGTGGATATCTGGGTTTGGGACTCTTAACTTAAACTCTGACTTTCTCAACTTTCTTTATAAAAGACAATATTTACATGGTCACCTCCTTATCTCCTACCATAGCCATTCAATACATACCCTAGGATATTTTTGGAGAATAAGTTTTTAGGATGTATTTTTCTCTCATATGATTAGGTAAAATTGATAGTGTTTGACAGTTTCCATGCTGTAAATACTCCCAACATGGCTGGTTCCAGGCTGCCTATGCAAAAATCATTGAATGCTAATCTGGAAAGATGTGCACATAATTGATTGTGCAAGCCAGCTCCCAACATACCACTAATTGTTGATCACATCTATGTTCTCTTTCTGATTTATTTCCTCCTATATGAGCTAATTGGATGAAGAGCAGATCTGACTTTGGCAGTGGATAGAGCAAATGCCTAGAGAAAATATGAAATACATTTCTCTGATAAACCTTCAAAATTATATAAAACATGAGATCAGCAATTTTTTTTCTAGAAAGGGCCAAATAGTAGATATTATAGGCTTTGTAGCTCACATACAGTCTTAATCACATACTCCTTTTTTCTTAGCATTCCAGCCATACAAATACAGGGCAAGAACCAGATTGGTCAAGAGCCAGCTTGTAGATACCCTTGATATATAAGAATAAAAGTGGGTAAGATGCTCAGATTCATATTTTTTTTTAAAATTAGGAGTGGGTAAAATACCATGCTTCTAACCACATTTATATGAATGCCAATGCATAGAGGCTGAATCAAAGTTACCTAGAGATTTTTAATACAAGGAAATAAAATCAATGTGTTGCCACCAAGACTTGGTAGACTTGAACATATATCTGGAGTATGATTATGCGAGGATCAAGCCTCATCCAGAAGAAAGAGAGCTATAAGAAGTGGAGATGGATGCACTGAACACCAAGAAGATGCCTCCTGTGTACAAACACTGCCCGACATTAGAGTGCGGACAGAAGACTGATGTGATGTTATTGTGCCTAGTGATTAAGAGCATGAGCTTTGGATTCAAATCCTTACATAGCTATGATGCAATCAGTCTTAGATTTTCTTGGCCTCAATTTTCACATTTGTAAATTGGCTGTTATATCAGTAATTGTAACCACTTTTTAGTGCTTCTGTAAAGATTAGGTGAGCAATTAGGTGCTCTATGTCTGGCACATGGCAAATGTTCTGTAACTATTAGTTATTATTATTGTGACTATTATTATTGTTTGACTGTGAAATCCCATAAAGGAAATGGATGATGCTTTCTTGAGAGTTGACTCTATAGAAGAAGGATGTGGAGGTAATGGAGGAACCTGAATTTAGTTGCTGTATTCTATGTAATATATCCCATGTGCCAAGTTCTTGACCTTGACAGCTTCATAGCTGAGAAGGTAGAGAACATGAGTAAGGAAGTAGCTGCTCTGAACTTCACCTTGTCCTTGGCCATATTTACATCACTTCCAGTTCTTCTCATATCACTGAAATTAAAGAATCAAAGAAAAAAAAAGAATCCAGTATCTTGCCTGTGGCAAACACAGATCACACACATTTCTTAATAGAAAGGAACCAGATAATTGCTTTCTTATAGAATTTCTTTTAAAATCATTGACAGATTTCCCCTGGATCTGGATTAGGTACTCTAGGAATATGAGTATCATTTTCGCTCATGCCAGCCCAAATCTTCCATTAACTTAGCAATGTTGGATAAGTCACTTCGTCGCTAATAAAGTAGGAGTAATAGCAAAAATTTGCTATTACTTCCCCATCTGGACAGAAGGCAAAAATTTGAGGAAGAATTAGAAAGCACTCTACAAGCCCAAAAGCTTTGTAAATATTTAATACTTAGTAGTTGAGGTAAATGTCAGTAGAGTGTGGAACCAAACATTAATCTTTTTGTTATGACAGCTCTTTACATGTGTTTAGTTCCTCAATCCAAACACTGGGCACCCTGAACTTTTCTGACCCTTTCTCCTTTTCTTGTTTGCTTCTCCCTCTATGCCCAACTATTTCCCATTTAACATCAAATAACAGTTCATTCGAGTTCCTCCACAAAAGGCAGTTTGAGTTCATTTGGGAGTTCCCATGTGCTGCTCTCTATCTTGAGTTCCTAAATGCTAGTACAAAAAAAAAAAAAATGGGCTTCAGCGGGAAATTCCTTTTGTTTTTTCTAAATATATTTTTATTGATTTCAGAGAGGAAGGAAGAGAGAGAAAGAGAGAGAGAGAGAGAGAGAGAGAGAGAGGAAGAGAGGAAGAGAGAGAGGAACATCAATGATGAGAGAGAATCATTAATTGGCTGCCTCCTGCATGCCCCACACTGGGGATCGAACCCACAACCCAAGCATGAGCCCTTGACTGGAATTGAACCCAGGACCCTTCAGTCTGCAGGCTGACGCTCTATCCACTGAGCCAAACCAGCCAGGTTGGGAAATTTCTTTCTTTTTTTTTTTTTTTACAGAAGTACCCCTTTGTGTTAGAATCTGACTGAATACGTTTGTCCCAGAATAGTCCCACTGTTGAAGTCCTCTCTTCTCATTGGGCTAGCTTGTTTCCATGGATAGCAAATAAAGTAATTACCTTTCACCTTCAGAGCCTTACTGGTTTCTGGTAACCACTGAGACTTGGTATCTGCCACTGTCAACAGGTTTGAGGACAGATGGGGTTTAGGTAAATTGGAGGGGGAAGATTTTTTTAATAGTTTTAATAATGCATGGAACCCTCTCCAGATTAACTCTGTTCTTGCTCTTGAAATTACAAGAGCTTTTCAGTAAACACTTGTCTGGACATAGTTTCATAGGGAGATGTTTCACACTCTGAGAACAGCTTTTGCTTCTACTGCTATTCCCATGTCACACCCACCTCAGCTTCCAAACAGAAGAGCAATTCTTACGAAGAATGATTTGCTTTGCACTTTTAGTTTATTCCTAAATTACAGAAATGCTTGATAAGTGGTCTTCTGGTAACTTTTTGTTGGAACAAAATGGAGCAGAGATTTGGGAATTCTTGAGGCTGGCATATGTGTGTTAGAAACAAAACCTGGTCTTTTGGCTTAAAAAAACCGCCTTGATGATGCACACAATTAACTGAGGCTAGATAGCTTACTTATGCTTGTATTGAGCTTTGTAGTCTGCGTGGGGCTTTCATGGACATGATTCTCAGCTTTAAAGTATTGCTTTTGAGGCTTTGGGTTGATGATGTTTGGTGGCAGCTTTGGGACTGAGCTAGGATGAATGGCATATGGTAGAACACTAAATAAATACTAGTTTTCTTCACTATGATGCAAATAAAACTTAAACTTGAACTTCTTAAGTTAAGCTGCCTTCCTCCTCTTTGTGCTCCTCTATTATTTTTATTCAACAAAATATTTACTGACAACCTGGTATATTCTAAGCACAATGCTGAGGTCGTTACATTCATTGATCTCATTTAATTCCTCCTGATAAGCCTTAAGGTTGGCGTTATTACTACCAGAACTCTACAATCCAGAGGCTATCGCCTTGAACAAGGCGAATATTTTACCTTTCCGCCAGAGCTTACAGTAGAGTGGGGAAGCCGAATGTTAAACTAGTAATTACAATAAAATAATCACACCAGCCCACACCTCCTTGAGGCAATGCCTACTTCTCCCTTGTGATTACCAAATCCTGGAGTTTCAATAGAGTTTGCCTTATGATTGCTAAGTGCTGCATGTTGTGAAATTTTATCACCAACCTCTTGTCTCCCTTAGGGGTCTTATCAATGAAAATCTTGAAAGTTTAGAGGGGGAAGAGAATGGAAAGGCTAGGGTTGTTTGTATTTGTTAGGCTGGAGCTGATTAGTTGACATTACTTACGAAACAAGAGACACAGACCCAGGTTCCATGCCTTCTGTCAGAAGGGACCAAAGAGCTTGCAATTCCTAGTCAACATCCTTACAGAAGGCAGTTGTCAAACGAGAAACATTGCTTGGTTGGATAATTGGAAGTTTGAACAGACCTATTGCTTGGAGATTTAGAGTCACTCACTGGTCTTGGGCCCTGCAAATCCATGGTTCTATATACTGAACACAGACTGATGTTTTAGTGAGAAAAATGATAAAAACATCTATGCAAGCATCACCAATTGCCAGCCACCTTTCCTAGCCTTCAATTAAAAACCACAGCCAGATTTTTAACACAGATAGACATTCTTATCCGTGCAAAATGACCCCTCAGGTACGATGACTCATTTCAGGAAGAGGAAGGAACAGGCCACCCATTGATTCTGAAATAAATCATCTAATTTTTTTCCACTTTGTACTTCTCAGAAATGATATGTGTCTACCTCATCCTTTGCATATATATTTTTTTACTCTCAATCAGGGCATACTGGGTAAATTTAGGTTTTCTCTGTCACTCCTGTGATGTTTGTCATATTCACTAACATTCTTGATATTGCCTGATAGCTGTAGTTTTTTACATTTTTGAGAGGGAGAGAGAGGAAGGAAGAGATAGAAATAGAGAGATAGAGATAAATAGAGGAAAACATCAATTTGCTGTTCCACTTATTATGCATTCATTGGTGTATTCTTGTAAGTGCCCTGACCAGGGATCAAACCCACAACCTTGGCATATCTGGACGATGCTCTAACCAACAGAGCTACCAGGCCAGGACCATAGCTGTAGTTCTGATTGATCTTTGCAACAATTTGTTTTACCCCAAATATAAACTTCTGAAAACACAGGCAGACAGAGTGGACTTATGCCCATTATGAAAGCAGCTATATTCTATTTGTCAGCCTGCAAGTGTCTCAAAGAAATGTTGTATGTGCTCCCTATTCAGAAAATATTTCTTTGTCCCAAATAGAAATAATCAACTCTGAACCAAAGTACATGGTGTAATGATTTGAAAGAAAAACAAAACTTTTCATGCTGAAAAACCCAGAACCCACATCCTCAGAGTGAAGTTACTGCTTTTCTGGTTCAACTGGGGAATAACAGGAAGAGAAGTCTGAAGTCTGAATTCAGCAAAAAACAGCAAACATCATTTTGGGTGTCTTTCCATTTTCTTTTTTCTTTTAAGTCATCAACTGTAATGCTCTCTTCCTCTCAGTGGCTCAAGGTTGCAGAAATGAACAGTTAACATACAAGTTGTAGGAAGGTATTTGATAACCTAAGGAGACTTGAAGAAATAGCTGTTTTACCAACAAGTCATATCAGCGCTTTAAAGAAATGAACACCGTCGCGTGTCTTATTAAAAGCGACAGTGATACAAACTCTTTACAGAGGTTTTGAGCTTTCCAACTTTTAATTTTCATCCCCTTGAAGAGAGATAAGCATCTTAAAAGAAGCCAAATTGCTTCATAGGGCTGTCGAAGGGAGCCCCAGTTTTGAAAGACTGCTTACTGCTTACACAGTCCCCCCATTTTCATGAAATAAAATCGCCATACTTGTTGCCTTTGCAGAAATTATATAGCATTTGGGAATGCTGAGTGTTTTCAGTGGAAGTTCATTTTAGGGATAGTTAAAAATTCAACAAGTCATAATCATTACCCAGAATTAAGCCCATGGTACCTAGTAACAGCTGGGGTGCTGAATGATAGGCTGGAAAGTTCTGCTGAGGACATCTGCAGGTTTGGCTTTGGGTTCTGGGTTTGGTACTTGTCACCGATCGATTCAGGGCAAGTCTCCTCTCAGTGGGCCCCTGGTGACACTGAGCCTGCTCACCGTCCCTGCACTGATGCTCTAGGACTCCAGGAAGGCAAGGGAGCGCGCCTTTCCTAATGAAATATTAAGCAGTCTGAGACGCCGTCTCTTCCAAACCTGCTTCATCCAAGATTCCGTAAACTGGTCCAGAGCAATGATACTGACCCTATTGATTCATTTCTAATGTTCCACCACTGACCATCTTTCTTTCTCTCTGGATCTGAAAAGAAGGAACTGCTCCCTCATTTGGGGGAACCTGTGTGGTTCCTTGATATTGTGGTTGAGTAGTTTTGTTGTTGTTTTTGTTTTTTTTAAAGGGAGAATGATGATTTTTATTTTTATTTTTTAAATATATTTTATTGATTTTTTTTTACAGAGAGGAAGGGAGAGGGATAGAGAGTTAGAAACATTGATGAGAGAGAAACATCGATCAGCTGCCTCCTGCACACTCCCTACTGGGGATGTGCCCGCAGCCAAGGTACATGCCCTTGACCGGAATCGAACCTGGGACCCTTGAGTCCGCAGGCCGACGCTCTATCCACTGAGCCAAACCGGTTAGGGCAGCGGTTCTCAACCTGTGGGTCACAACCCCTTTGGGGATCGAACGACCCTTTCACAGGGGTCGCCTAAGACCATCCTGCTTATCAGATATTTACATTACGATTCATAACAGTGGCAACATTACAGTTATGAAGTAGCAACAAAAATAATTTTATGGTTGGGGGTCACAACATGAGGAACTGAATTTAAAGGTCCAGAAGGTTGAGAACCACTGGGTTAGGGCATGAATAGTTTTTTTAACTGGTGAAGGAAGAAAAGAGAGAAGCAAGCATTCTTTTTTTTTCCCCTTGAGCAAATTAAAATCGACAGGGTATAATTTGACTTTGATTTATAAAACTGCAGTTCATTCATTTAATTGAAAATACCTGTACTTTTTCTTCTTAGTTATTATTTATTCAGCCACCCCATGGTGGACACTGCTAAGCTTTCTCTCTAGATATATACTATTTAATACCTTTAAATCGCCATGAAAGATGGTGTCATTATGCCCATTTTACAGAAGATGACGTTGAAGTGAGAAGGTATTAACTTGACTGTAGTCAACTCAACTTATGATGAACTAAGATTCCAATTCATCCCAGTGATCTACCATATATGTGGTATATGTATACAGTATGTGTGCATGAAGTGTACTGAAGAGACATAAGTAGAAGTGATTTTTCCACTTGTAAAAGAGTTTGTTGCCAAATGAAACTTATTCTGAGGTCCCTTTTAAGCTCACCGCTTGAATATTAACAATTCATTACAATAGTCCCTGGCATAGGGTAGGTTCTCAGTTTGGTTGAAAAGATACTTGAATTTATAACAATGGGGGTATGTATGGAACATCACTTTGTGGTTGGTGATAAAACTGGCAGTGTATCTGTTGTATGTTGAGTTGAGATGATTGCTTTTGCACTCTCCATGCTTGCACTTTGACCTGGTTGGTCATTAGCATGATGGCTCCCAGAAGCTCTAGTCTCTTCCAGAATATTCTAGACATATATAAGCACTTACATATTTATGTTTTTTTCCCCACAATAAGTAACACATTTCACATAATTCTGTATCTTGGAAAATAGAATTCATTTTTTTTAATTGTTGAGCACATAGGGGCCAGTTAAAAAAATATTTTTTGTTTAATTAATTCACAAAGGCAACAGGCAAGAGGGAGGGGGTGAGAGAAAGAATATTTACATGGTCACTCCACCCCATAGTAGAGCTCAGAAAGATTTGCCCAGCAAGCTGGCTTTTAATCGCCATTCTTTCCTCTGTGTGTGTGCTATGAGGTGTAGCAAAAAGACCACAGGGCGTGGAAGCAAACTCACACAGAGGTTGTTCGCAGCCATTTTTGCACCCAGTGATCAGCAAATGGAGACTCTCATCAGGAACCACACAGCCCAGTAGATTTTACATAAGAATGGTAGCAATGTCCGTGCTGCCATGAATCTCTTCGACTATATTTTGGTTCTACTTCAACTTGGGTCTTGTTGCAATATTCTACATATTGTGAAAAAAAAAAAATCTGGAAGCTTTCCTCATCTCTGAAAGCAGTGGCCAGCATGAGTATTATTGTGCCAGGCGCTGTGTGAAGCACTTTGCACACATGATCACATTTAAGGCTCGTGGCAACCCTACAAGGTTATGACCATTATTTTTCAGACCAGAAACTGAGCCGAAAAGCCAATTCATTTTCTCAGTCACCCCTCAGGTAACTGGCCGCTGCAGGACTGGAAGCCTGATCTGCCTGATACCAAGGTGCATCCTCCGAAACGCTGGCCTGCCTCTTGTCTGCATCAGCAGGTTTCACACTCTGCAGACACAGCCCGTGGCCATCGCAGGGGAGAAAGGAGCTTGCTCCCACCGCAGCCCAGTTCTCCGCTCACACCACTGAAGTTCTAAGCAGTGTTTTCGTTTGTTGCAAATACAAACAACAAGACGAGGCACATTTGACCCCACATGTCAGAGATCCCACATTAGCCTGTACTGTGTGCGTCAGCAGGTAAGGGCTTGTCTGCGGTATATTTTCTGATCTCCCCTACTCCTGTCCGGGAGAACCTTCCTGCCTTTCCAGCTCTTGATCGCAGCAGGCTCCATACAATTCCTGCAGTGTGATGCAAAAAAAGAAAAAATTGTGACTGAGAGTTCTGGCGAACATTATTTAAGCTGGAGAGGAGCACCGCAGATTGCCTATTAGACTATTCGTGCTAGGACGCCTTCTTGTCTGTAGGCCAACTTCAGCTTTTTATGGCTGTTTAATTACCACCACTATTCCACCATGTACCTCTTCAGAACGCAACTGGAAGTTCATTGTCGATTACCACTGGCGACAGGCACTGTCTAAAGATTGTGGATCTTTAACAGCTTTCTTCATTCTGCAGCGCTGTCCCAAATAGTCCAGATAACAGCTCTAATTTTCCCTCCGAGAACTCATTTCCCCCCCCCTTATGCACCATGAAAAAAACCAAAAACTGTTTTCTTGCTGCTGATGAGTGATTTTCCTTGTAATGATTATTTCAACAGGACACTCTTTCAAACTGTCCACTCTCATCTTATGTGTTCTCTGAAATTCATTTATAATTTTATTTTGCTATTTGAATAATTCTGGGAATTCCATATTTGATATGAGTTTAATCCATAGAAGGTGATTTTATCAAGAAAATAGCTTTGCTGTGGAAATATGTTTCTTTTCCTTTGCAGGGTAACAATTCAAATCCTTACCCAATAAAATGTATGCTCATTGGCCAACAATGTCCCTGATAATGTCTAAGAAACTAGAGAAGTGATCATTTGAGGGCTAACATCATATTCAGGGTTTTGAGTGATAGCTAATGATTTTTAAAGAAACGTTTCCATTTGCAACAGCATGGATGGAACTGGAGAGCATTATGCTAAGCGAAATAAGCCAGTCAGAGAAAGATAAATATCACATGCTCTCACTCATTTGTGGATTATAATGAACAACATAAACTGATGAACAAAAACAGATCCAGAGACAGAGAAGCATCGATCAGACCGTCAAACCTCAGAGGGAAGGTAGGGGAGGGTGGGGGTAAGGGGGAGAAATCAACCAAAGGACTTGTATGCATGCATATAAGCCTAACCAATGGACACAGACACCAGGGGGATGAGGGCATGAGTGAGGGGGGCAATAGGGGTATAAGGACACATATGTAATACCTTAATCAATAAAGAAAAAAATAAAAGGTTTTAATTTTAAGAAAAAGAAATGTTAAGTGTTAGAAACTAGACTTTCAAAACTGAATAAATAACAAGTGCTTAAAGAAGAGTAAGCAAAATAGTTTGCTTCTCCTGCACCAGTGAGCTGGGAAAGTTTGAAATACTGTTGAATACTATATGTGGTAAAATACAAAAGCCTAAGGGTCACAGGTTTGATTCCCTGCCAAGGGCAGTACCTGGGTTGCAGGTTTGATCTCTGTCCCTGGTCAGCGCATGTGCAGAAGGCAACCAATCTCTCTCTCTCTCTCTCTCTCTCTCTCTCTCTCTCTCTCTCTCTCTCTCTCTCTCTCTCCTTCATTCCCTCCTTTATACTCTGTCTAAAATACAATGGAAAAAATATCCTCAAGTGAGAATTAGCAACAACAACAAGTCCTACTGAGGTGGGAAGGAAGTTAGGTAGTAGTTTAGTATAATGAGCAAATAATTCACATGCTGAACTCCCACATATCATTGATCAGATTGGTTTATAACAAATCAACAGCACAAGGGACTTTTGGTACTAGAAGTCCCATTGTCAGTGTTAATGATTATGATTAACTTCATTGATTTTGTTAATGATATCGAGGAATTTGTACATAGCAGCTTTTAAGAGAGTTTCCCCTGCCCGGGATGAGGAAGTAGCTGCTTTAAGGTGAGAAAACAGACCACTGCTGTAGGATTCCTTTCAGCCCTATGTCACTGTGATTCACATTAGACAAAGTGGGACGTTTTCATGTACATCACACCTGTCCTCTTCTGTTGTGGCTGCTGCTGCCACCAACCTCCTTCCTGCAATCCTCTTTTTCTTTGGGGTCCGCCAAAAGCAGAGTCTGAGACAGGACAAAGGTACAGGTAGTTTACTTGAGAGGTGCTCTCAAGAAGCAGGAATGAAGGCAGAGAGATTGATACAGGGAATGATAAGGAGTCTGTCAATATTGCATGTATAATATTGATAACTGAAGTGGTTACCACTTTGGGCAACTGGGAATACATCTCATTGGTGACCCTTTGAGGAATTGTTCAGAATGCACCTAGAACAGTGGTTCTCAACCTCATGGCCCTTTAAATACAGTTCCTCATGTTGTGACCCAACCATAAAATTATTTTCGATGCTACTTCATCACTGTAATGTTGCTACTGTTATGAATCGTAATGTAAATATCTGATATGCAGGATGGTCTTAGGTGACCCCCATGAAAGGGTCGTTCAACCCCCAAAGGGGTCGCGACCCACAGGTTGAGAACCGCTGACCTAGAATAATTGTACCCCCCTATACCCCACCTCTGCTCCCACCCCTTACCTCCTTACCTCCCTCTTCCCTGACCCTCACTAACCCCTCTGCACTTGGCTGAAAAGATTCTGCAGCTTTGGAGAAAGTTCTGAGGCAGAGAAGCTGAGAAGCTTTCAGATGGGAGGTTTTCAGTGTCTAAAGCAGCAGTGGGCAAACTACGGCCCGTGGGCCGGATCCGGCCCGTTTGAAATGAATAAAACTAAAAAAAAAAAAAAAAAAAAAAAAAAAGACCGTACCCTTTTATGTAATGATGTTTACTTTGAATTTATATTAGTTCACACAAACACTCCATCCATGCTTTTGTTCTGGCCCTCCGTTCCAGTTTAAGAACCCATTGTGGCCCTCGAGTCAAAAAGTTTGCCCACCCCTGGTCTAAAGGAACTGTCCACAGCTGGAGCTGAAGTTAGAGGTGGTTCAAGTCACAAGGGGCTGAAGGGAAGAGGCATGGAACCCACCTGGCAGCTGCGAGCTCATGTTCTAAGTCCTTTCACGCTCCACCTCCCAGTAGCTTCTCTATTGTTCATTCTCTGCCTTGCACTCTTCATCCCACTGGCTTCACTGGTCCCTGAGTCTCCTGGCTTTTCTGCTCACCTCCGCCCCCCCCCCCCGCCCCCCCCATGCCAGCTGCATCACTAATTCAGTTGTGTGATTCTGCCACCCTCTCTAGCTGACATCATCCTCGTTTGGGGGTCTTACCTTTCTTATATGCTTCCCATTTCATCAAAACAGCAAACGACCAAAAAGAAAAAATAACTGATCTCCCAAGTTCAACTCTACATTGGGCAAGAGATTGCACAAGATATTGGGAGCTAATTTGCATCTGTATCTTTAAAATCTAGTGCCGCCTCTCTATCAAATCAGTCAAACTTCTCTTCTCCCTTCTCCCTCGAAGGGAACAGATACTGAAAATAGCTTTCAGAGTTTGAAAGCGGGAATGTGGTGTGGGCTGGGGAGTTCAGCTTGTGACACAAAATGATGGGACTCCATGTTCTCTAGTAGGAGTGAAGATGTAGGCCAACTAGAGCTAATAAGAGCAGGCAGCCCTGGGCCCACGATTGTCACTCTGAGCCCAAACCTTGTTGGGGTGTCCAAGAGCTCTGACTGGCCATGCTACCCAGGCACATGTCCAGTGTCCCCTGAAACAGGGCACCTTTGCCCAGCACTCAGGGTGTACCTGCATCAGAAAAGCTGATGCGTCTCCAAAGTTCTGCTCTGTACTGTCTTCCATGGATTACACTTCCAGCTCAGGGACCCAAATATCTTGCCCAAGCTTGCATTAATCTCTTTTCTTTATGGCGAATGACCAGGAGTTTCAGATTCCCTGGCTCTCACTCCATCAAGCATGTCTCCTTTAAGTCCCAAAACATATTGTTCGTGCTTCTGTGGCAGTGAATATTGGTTGTCGTGTAATGTATCCGTTCACATGTCTGCTGCCTTCCTCACTAGACTGGACACAACTTGTGGCAGGAAACAGGTCCTCGCAATAATAGCTGCCACTTATTGGACTTTCAGTGTGAGTTAAGCATGGTACTAGGGCTCTAGGCATATTTAATTTTCTTTACCACGGTCCTACTGAGTAGGTGTGACTATCTTCCTTTTTCTTTTTTAATATAGTTTTATTGATTTCAGAGAGGAAGGGAGAGAGAGAGAGAGAGAGAGAGAGAGACAGAGAGACAGAGAGACAGAGAGACAGAGAGAGACAGAGACAGAAACATCAATGATGAAAGAGAATAATTGATTGGCTGCCTCCTGCACGCCCCCTACTAGGGATCGAGCCCACAATCTGGGGCATGTGCCCTTGACCGGAATTGAACCTGGGACCCTTCAGTCCGTTGGTTGACGCTCTATCCACTGAGCCCAACCAGCGAGGGCACTAGCTTCAGTTTGTAGATGAGAACATTTGAGGTGGATCAAGGTCAAGCTTTTAAAGGACAGAATTGGAACTTGACTCAGTTGCCTATATGTCTAAGCCAGTGCACATGACCAGCGAGCTGTATGGCCACCTTACTGCTCATTTACATGTGCCTCTTTGCCAAGCAGCCAACTAGGAGTGAATGAAAAAATACACGGAGTGAACTCAGCAAACCCCAGGCTCATCCACACATTTTCTGCTTTTGAAAGTAATGCCCATCATACCCATCCTTCTACGCCAAGAATATGTCATATTTCTTTGCTTTGCTTTATAAAACTAGTTTGTTTCTTTATTCTTTAATTATTTTTTAAAAAAATCTTTATTGTTGAAAGTATAACATTAGTTTTAACTGGCTTTTTATATAGTTCATAACATTGAAACATACACTTTAGTCAAGTGGTTCTCAACCTTCTGGCCCTTTAAATACAGTTCCTCATGTTGTGACCCAACCATAAAATTATTTTCGTTGCTACTTCATAACTGTAATGTTGCTACTGTTATGAATCGTAATGTAAATATCTGACATGCAGGATGGTCTTAGGCAACCCCTGTGAAAGGGTCGTTTGACCGCCAAAGGGATCGCAACCCACACGTTGAGAACCACTGCTTTAGTCTCTTCTAAGCATATGTAATATGTAGTGTGTGTGCAGTTGACCCTTGAGCTACAATGGGTTTGAGATGTGTGAGTCCACTTATCTGTGGGGTTGGGCTTTTTCCCTCCAGTAAATACTGTAAATGTATTTTCTCTTTCTTATGGTTTTCTTAACATTTTATTTTCTCTAACTTACTTTATTATAAGAAAACAGTATATAATACATGTGTGTTAATTGACTATGTTATTGGTCAACAATAGGCTATTAGTAGTTAAGTTTTTGGGGAATCAAAAGTCATTTGTGGATTTGGATTTTCAACTGTGTGAAGGGTCAACTGTTTATGTATAAAATATTGTATTATATATAGCTCATTTAAACCTGTTTTGTTTGCTTAATAACATAACGCCATAAATATTCTTTCATATTAAAATATACTTTCTCTGATAATGGTTGGAACCTGTGTTGTGATAAAGTAATCAGATTGGACTTTTTGAGTCACCATCTACCTTTATCTAAACCAGTGGTCTCCAACTTCTTTTTAATCATGACTTTTTACTTTTTCCAAATAAATCCACATAGTACACCAATAAATAGCATAAATAAATGGCATTAGAGTTATATTTGTTTGAACTTATTTCATAAGTGCAGTTTTATAGCATTTATTTATTAAAAAGCCAGCCAATTAGAGTAATGGGGTTGTTTTGATTGGGCAGCACTTTTAAATTGGAAGTTAGGGATGGCAGTTGCAATTTTACATCTGCCTCAGCATCTTGTTCAGATTGTGTAGTAATGGGAGGATGATAGCCCCACAGGTATGTCTTTGTAAGTGGTCATGATTATTTAACAGATGACACTGCTATTAGCTGGGTTTGTGCTACGGGAAAAGCTAGGTTTCGAGGTCTATACAAAAATGAATTAACCTTTAGCTGCACTCCAAACCTTGGTGTGCTCAACATGTAAGATATATAAATACACAATTATTACTTCCTATTACCATTTTTTAAATAGTCGAAAGTAAATTTTCCTCCCAAAAGGTAAATTTTCATTTAAAAAAAAAAGAAGAAATCTTAACCAGATCTAAAGCATGCATTATAGAAAACTGGACTTTAGGATTCCCTAGGGTTTCTGAAATTCAGCTAGGAAACCACTGATTTGGTATCCACCCCCCACTTCCTCCAAAATCTAACAAATATCTAAGAGCTGGAAAACAGGGAGGCTACCCAAGACTTCCGCAGAAATGCACCCAAATATTTAAGTCCCCAAATTATGGCTAGAAAAATCTTTCTCATGCCTGACTCAAGTCTCTTAGGCTGCTATCTAAACTTAACACAATATATAGAAGGGTCTTAGAAAATCCCTGATGACTGATAGAGGTTTCTATGGAGGGGTCAGGTAATTGATTTCCCTCCTCCTCGCCAAATAAATATGTTAATATTTTTCTCACCCATTCCTGACTTGGCATTGTGATGGCCTGTGATTGGGCAGCATCATTTTCTGATTAGTCCAATGTCCTGCCAAAGCAGCAATGACTTCTTTGTCACCTCTGCATAGAAGACATTTGAACTGCTATATTTTTAGAGTTTGGGTTTCTAAAATGATCCTGTTCAATTCCCTTCATGGCACATGTGTATTCCTCTCTAGTGGTCGGCAAACTCATTAGTCAACAGAACCAAATATCAACAGTACAACAATTGAAATTTCTTTTGAGAGCCAAATTTTTTAAACTTAAACTATATAGGTAGGTACATTGTTATTAACTTAATTAGGGTACTCCTAAGGATTAGGAAGAGCCACACTCAAGGGGCCAAAGAGCTGCATGTAGCTTGCGAGCCGCAGTTTGTCGACCACGGCTCTTGTCACAACTCGGTCTGGGGTAGAGATGATTGCACTGGATCGAGTGAAAAAGGGAAAGCCAATAACTGACTCGTCCACTTGAGTCTGTCCTATCCTTTCTGGCTCCTGTCAGGTTTATGTGAGAAACTGGATGCTGGATCCTCAGATGGGTATCATATGGAGAAATGGGGTAGAGAACTTCAGAGTAATACAGTGGAATATTCCTCAGCTATATTAAAGAAGAAAATGTTACTGTGTAAGATAGCATGGTGGACCTAAAGGGTACTAACTATGCTCAGTGAAATAAGTCAGTCAGAGAAAGACAAATACCACATGATTTCAAATATATGTGGAAACTAAAAAATACATAAATGAACAAGCAAAACAGAAACAAACTCCTAGGTACAGAGAACAGACAGATAGTTGTCAGAGGGAAGGGGGTTAGGGGATTGGGTGAAAGAGGTAAAGGGATTAAGAAGTACAAATGGGTAGTTACAAAATAGTCATGGAGATCTAAAGTACAGCATATGGAATATAGTCAATAAAATTATAATGACTGTATGGTGCCAGGTGGATGCTGAAAACATTGGAGGGAACACTTTTTGTAAAGTATGTGGCTGTGTAATCACTATGCTGTACACCTGAAAATAATACAAAATAATACTGAATGTTAACTGTAACTGAAAATAAATAAATAATTGCAATTACCTTCTAATCTTGACAGGGAGTATAAAAATTTCTTGAAATATGTGAATAGTTTGAAATTATTTTACAAACAGGACAAGAGCTTTTGGCTTTCTCAGCCTTGGCCCCTACTCATGAAATTGGATTCTTGCATGAGAGAGAAAAAAGAGGTCAGATATCCCATGGTATGAAAAATGATGTGAGAAAGCTTAAATCTGAGTGAACAGTACATTGAGATACCAGCACACCATATTGGCTTTTCACCCTTCCCCGTCAGCAGCCCCCCCCCGCCCCTGACCTCCCCCCCCCACCCCCCGCCCCTATATCCTCATTTGTGCTCCTGGAATCAGTTCCCAAATTAGCCACTTACACCCAAGTCTTGTCTGGGATTCTGCTTTGGGCAAAAGGCAAACTAAGACAGTGAGTTCAACTATGAGACCATCTTTTTCCACTGGTTGTGCCACAGCTTCGGGAGAGTGATGACGTGGGATGATGATGGAAGGCACGGACTTCAGCCAGATGAGCCATCTCACCCTGAGCAAACCAAAGAGAGACTTGCCCCAGCCAATGATCCATGCGTTCAAGAAAGTAGGACTGTGTCTGGAGCAGGGAAGTTATGCAGGGTTGGGATTAGTCACTTGGCACCTAATTGTGGAAAACTTGTATTGCCAGGTTAATGAGTTGCTTCTTTACTCAAGTCCTCTGCTGTTGGACAAGGCTCTCTTTTACCCCATTGTTTGCTTCTGGATAGTGAGAGGAGTGGGGTTTGAAGCAAACCCGGATCCAAGCCCTTCATTGTACTCTCCTACTCTTGGTATCAAAGGGATTCTGGAATCACAAAAGCCAAGACAGAAGATAGTATGCTTTCTTCTTTTCTTGCAAAGAACTGACACTTATTTTTGAAATCTGAGTGCTTATAAAATTTTGAGTTTACAGGAAACCAAGGGAGAAAGTGCTCTTTTTTTTATTTTGTCCTGATGGTTTTAATTTCCTTTACCTTCTTTTTTCTTTTTAAACAATTTTTTTAAAAAAATATATTTTATTGATTTTTTACAGAGAGGAAGGGAGAGAGATAGAGAGTTAGAAACATCGATGAGAGAGACATCAATCAGCTGCCTCCTGCACATCTCCTACTGGGGATGTGCCCGCAACTAAGGTACATGCCCTTGACCGGAATCGAACCTGGGACCTTTCAGTCTGCAGGCCAACACTCTATCCACTGAGCCAAACCAGTTATGGCTCCTTTACCTTCTTAAATGGTTCTAGTAGCTCCAGAGTGCCTCCTACCCAGTCCCCCAGTACCTTTACTTCCCACCTTCCAAATACTAGTAAAGCTTAATCTTTTTTTCCCTTTCCTTCCTGGAAGCAGTTAGTGGGCAGGATGTGTGTCAGGACCTGGCCCAGTCCTAATATTTTCAAAGCCCTGGGCATGAATACAAATGCAGATTCACCTACTATAGGTCTAATGATTTTAATGTTATCCATCAAACTTATAAACATTAAATAAACAAAATCTATTCGGTCTCTTCCTTTGCTGGGTCATGCTTAGAATTCTCAGATACCTTGGAGTACCAGCCCAGACACTAGTGGAGGGAGAGCTTGGGAGACCAGGGGAAGGTGTGGTCCTGCTCTGAGGCCTGCTCCCTCTTCTTTTTCTACTGTCCCACAGGTGCCACAACACACTTTTTGCTCACAAGGTGGACACCCTAGTCCACACAAGCTCTGTCTATGCCCTGTTCCTACAAACATGCGTCCCTGTTGACCATCTTGAGCCTTGGAACCTTACAGCCTTGAGCATACTATGGCTCAGTGATACTCAAGAAGGAGATGCCCACATGCCCAGGAGCCAGACATGGGGCCCTTTATACAGGAAATTATAGGGACTTGAAGGGGAACACAGACTCCAAAGGGTATAACCTCTTGCCCTGGAGGACTCCTCACCAGTGTTTTCAAAGGAGTTCTGGAATCCCTGAAGTCAAGGCAGAGAAAATAATTTCTCCCTTTCTTGTATAGAAGTGACACTCTTTTGCCTGAATGCTTGTAACATTTGGAGTTTCTAGGGAACCACAGGGGAGGTGTATGGCTGAAGGTCCAGAACAGACCCTCTAAGAATGGAGCTCTGGGCAAAAGCCCCTCCTAGCTGGTTCAAAGGGTAGGAACACGTTTCTTCCACCTTGAGCCTGTCTCCAGGCTCCACTTAAGTACTGTCTTCTTTGAGACACTCAAGAAAAGAGAGGTCTGTTTTCCATTTCACTTTTGTTTTTTCTAAAAACACCTGAAGATTCTCTCTCTCTAAAAATGTGGGGATTGAATAAGCAGCTTCTGACGCTGGCTCTGTTTCTGTATCTGGGTACAATACACACTGGACAGTGCATCTTGACCCTCCCTGACTCCCTTCCACTCTACACATCACTCACGGCCTTTACCATCTGCACAGGGGGAAGGACTCATCAGACAATGCAAGCCAACTGCATAGACTCCTGCCCAGCCTCTCCAGCAAAGCTGGAAGCTTCCCCATGTTGGAGAAAGGCGAACATCGGTGCTCTGGAGGCTTAGATTATTTGCCAGCTGAGAATCTATGCCAGTAAAACTGAAATCAGAGAGAGACTGTGTTGTGGTAATGTTGGAACCAAAAACCAACTAATGAGCAGGAATTTTAATCACATTCCCTGGGCCACTGGAGTCACCCAGGCATTCCTTTGGCTTGGCCACCTTCCTGCAATGGCTCAGTGTCTTAGCTCTCGACTCGTGCAGTGGGAGAACAGTCTTAATATAGAGCAGGCTTGTTGGAGTGGAATTCAATGGGCTGCATCCCAGGGTCTGTGATAGCAGGTGATGTTTCATATCATCTAGGCAGAATCGAAAGGAACATTAAACTGCATTTCCATTATCAGTGAGTCCTTAGTGGCCCGAGGATCAGAATCAAAGCATTCTAATGAGTCTGCCTAATGTTTTCCTGGGCCGCCAATGATTAGTTTGCATAGCAAGGCTGAACCAGCTTTCTTAGGGAAAAAAGTGATCTACAAGAATGCCTGAAGGGTGTTGAGCCAGGGGGAGAATCAGTGACAAGTTAAAGAGTCTTGAACTCTGAACAGAAGGATCACTTCTGGGGAAACCTAAGGATTTCCACAGAGAGGATCAGCTCCCTTGACTAGAATATTAAAATCCATGAAACTACTGGGAAGGAATCAGTAAGGAAATTGCTGTTCAGAGAAACTCAGGCCCTGGTCTTTTTGGCCTTTACCTTCATGGGAATTATTTAGCAGTCTCTAAAACTACTCCACAGAATTTAGCAAAATCTTCTATTTCCAGTGGAGGAGATGGTCAAGGGCATCTAACTGAAAAGTGATGTGTGATTCCTCTCCAACGTGCTGTCCAGCACACTTCCAGCCTCCATGAGAAACCGCCGGTGATAAGGAACTCGCTGCTTGTAGCTGTGGGCATCACTGATAATTAAAAGTTCTTCTTACTACCTATCAAAATCCTGACCGTCAAATGTCCAGAAACAGACCTATTTAGGCTCTAGCATCCTCCCCAAAGGAGGGAGGTCATATATTGGAAATGTCAGCTATTGGAATTGATGATTAACTACAAGTTTTGATCTTCACAAAATAGAATAATTTGCCTAGTATGTTGGCTAAGGAATCTGTTCTGTGTAAATGTGTGAATAAAGTAACATAATATAATGTAATAGCTTCACTAGGCATACAAATTTAAGGTTACTCATATGTGAAAAGTCTGAAGTCTATTTTGAGTGAAAGTTGTCAATAATAAAATAATAATAATAATGGAATTCTGCACAGATTATATTCTTTATCCTCATGCAGTCAGTCTGTGGCAGGTGTGCTGGAAGTTGGAAAATGTATTCCTTTATTATTCATACATTCCAAAAGCATTCACTGGGCACCAGCTGTGAGCTCAGCCCCAAAATAACAGGAATGAGAGACCTGAGTTTCTTCCCCGGAGTAGGAACCCCGAGTCTAGTGGGAGAAATAATGATTTAAACCATTCATTATGACTCACCCAGAAGAGGATTCCCAGGGTTCTACCAGGTTTGAGCAACTGTACTTGAATTAAATCAGAAGGAATTTCCCAAGATAAATGGAACCATTACAGGCAGATATCAGCTGGTTCTCTTCATTGCTTTCTCCAGAATCCCTAGTGCCTTAATGAGTTAGGGACTTGGCTTTTTTGATTAGTCCAGACTCTGATTAGTTTCTCAAAACATTTCTCCCAGTGCTGCTGTGCAAGTAGGACAGTATCCTGAATATAGGCAGTGCTTAATAAATATGAAGTGAGGAGGAGGAGGGGAAAGAAAGGAGGAGAATGACACCTCTCCTCCCAGATATAGCCTCTGGGAATGGGATCCTTCTGTCTGTGCCAAGTAATTCCCTCTCAGTGCCTGATGTCACATTGAAATCTTGCACAGAAATTTAATCAAATCCTACCCATCTTCTTTGTTTATCACACCTTCTAGGCATCTTCTGTTGCTTATCACTCCTTGAAAGGGAACATCTTTCAATCGTAAAACCCAAGTCTGTATTTTTTCTTTTAGATGAAATTGCTATTTTCTGGGCTCTGCTGAGGAACTGCAGCCTCACTGTTTTGATAAGAACCAAGACAATTGAGCATTGGCTAAAAATAAAATATAAAGACTTAAATCTAAGAGATCTATCCTTAACAGTTAGGGTAATGAACCAAATTCCCTGTTTCAGTTATGAGGATATTTTGAGCTTATGAGACCAGGCCTGTGCTTTGACTTGCATGCATTTAACCTTAACTTGTTTTGGAGAAGTGAATGAGTTAAGTTGAGACTGAATGACCTTGGGTGTACTTGATGGAAAGGACATAGATCTCTATACATGTCGAGAAAGCTCTAAGGTAAAGGTTGGATATTTTTTTTAACAACTTTCACAGGGTTGTGTGTTGAAAGAGAATTCGACTGTGATGGGGATTTACATCTTTTGGTTACATGATATTTCTCCAATATGTGCTATTATGTAGTTCATCTTTCCCCAGAAATCCAAGACTGCTGACAGATTAAGAGGTTTAACAGTTCAGATCCTTTTGACGTCCAGCAAATGCAATGAATATCAGAGGGGGCTTGTATTGAATATAAGAACAGATGTTGTTTCTACAGGAAGCAGCATAGAAACTTACAGCCAGGGGCTTGCAGTAACTTTGAACAGGTTTTCTTCCATACCTTTCTTTAAACGTGACTTGGTATTTTAATAAACTTTGTATACATTCATCTTTCCCAGGGCATCATGCTTGCCCAAGTTGCCACCTGAACAAGGGGTCACTCCCAAAGCTCATCTGTTAGTCCAGTTAATGGAGGTGTCTGTACTTTTTGCTTGAGGGTATGGAAGTTCTATTTACCTATACCTCTCTCTGTAAGACTGATTCTTGGGAAAACTCTTTGGGACTGGTATCTGCTTCCCATTTATATTTGAAGACTATGCTTTCAGTGATGAATGCCTCTGGGCAGAAGGAAAGGATTTAAGATTTGCATGTCAATGATTCTGTTTTCTTCCAGAATATGGATTTATTTACTGTGGCCAGATCTCCTTCTGTGAAGTGCCATATTGCTGTTATATTTGTGAGGGCTAAGCTCCAGTTCCCTTTGAAAAACTGAATTAGAATTGACAGCATAAGTATGGCTCCAGCTGAAGGTTTGCGTTATGAATGGATTTTTATGTGCAGGCCTCTCAAATGTAATCTGACATAGGGGGGGCCACCATCTCTTGGTGGGCAAAAGAGAATGTTACAGAAATATCCTGGGAAAGCACTCTATGAAAATCATCTCTGCATAGCAAAAAATTAATTTCTGTTCTGGAAGGCTAAATTCGACACAGTCCCACCCCATGTGCTAGATATATATGTTTCTGGCATTGATGTCCTTCAACATACAAAAAAATATGGTACTAGGGATATTAATAATGAACCCCTTTCTCCAAATATAGCCCGGCCTGTGATAGATTTAGATATTCCTCCCCCTGACTCTAGCACTCTCCAGTTCTGGGGTTTCATCTTTTGAATAACAATAATAAACATTTTTGGTATAACTGCATAGGTAATAAGGTAGATTATCTCTTTAAATGCTTATATAAAGTTGTTATTATTGGGGATGGACTATTATTACACACTACCACATGGGTGAATCTTAGAAATAATTATGCTGAGTAAAAGAAGCCAGAGACACACAAAAAACAATACTGTATGATTTTCTATAATGGGATGGGAATGGGTATGAAAAGGAACATGAGGGAAATATCTGGGCCAATGGAAATATTCTGGCTTAATATTCATTCATCCAAACTGACTGCATGATACACTTAAATCTGAGCACTTCACTCTATGTAAATTATGCCTAAATTTTAAAAAGTATGATTTCTATTAAAATATATAGATGAGGAGGCAGAGCTTTAGGAAGATTAAATGAACTGTCCAGCCCTGGCCAGTGTGGCTCAGTTGGTTGGCGCATTATCCCCTGCACCAAAGAGTCGTGTCTTGGGTTCCTAGTCAGGGCCCATACTCAGTCTGTGGGTTGGAACCCCAGTCAGGGGACATATGGGAGACAGCTGATTGATGTGTCTTTCTTACATTGATCTTTCTCTCTCTCTCTCTGTTCCTCTCTCTCTCTGAAATCAATTTTAAAAATATCCTCAGGTGAGGATTTAAATAAAAAATGAATTGTCCATTGTCATGCAGTTGAAGGAGGGAGCTGTGCCTCAACGCAGATAATCCTAACTCTTAAGTCCAGGGTTTTCCACTCAAACAACTTACATTATTCTTCTACCATGGAGTCAGTGCATCTTAAGATGTTCTCCTTCCTGGGAATGGAGATGGGTTTCTGAAAGCACATGATTGGGTACTGGGAAGCACCTTAGCTCTTTAGCAGGAGTGAGCATCTCAGATCTGCAGCATATAAATGGTTAATGGCTAGTGCTGACATCATATGTGGGTTCAGAGTCCCACTCTGCAACTTACTATGCATGTGAAATTGGGCATATCAACCTATCTGAGCTTCAGTGTCTTCATATATAAAGTGGGTTATTGGGAGACATACATGTCATCATTCATAGATTGTTCATAAGTGTCTATAAATTATCAATGAATGTTTCTTCTTACTATTTACAGTTTTGGTTAAAGGAGAAATAAATGCCCCTGGGGTATTAACATGTTTACTGTGTCATGATATGTCTCACAATGTGAAATCTTTGTCCATTACCATACCTTTCCAAGTGGCTACAGAGTTAATTTATCATCCTTTTAGAGAAATGCGCATAAAGCTAAGATTCCATTCTAGTACTTCTTTTTGTGACTTCCTTATTTTGGCAAGAGACATTGCAAAACAATTTTAAATTGTATGTATTTCATTCACTGTGTGAATAACGTCATGTATTTCTAAGTTCTGGTAGAAAATTCATTCCAAGTGCAATTCACTTATAAATCTATGATTCCATGAACTCTGGGTATGATTCACTGAAATATGTCTTAATGTTTGAAAATGATTCTAGAACTAGAAGGACTTATTTCTTGGAACTAATTAGTTCATAGCTTAACGTGGGTGGACTTACTTAAAGCAGAATGTCCATCTAAATAGTGTTGGGCATCAACCAAGGATGAGAAAGGAAGAAGAAAAGTTCTATTATTGGTTTTGTTCTGTTGGTGTGTTTTTTTTGTTTTGTTTTGTTTTTGTTTTTTTGATACATGACAAACAGAATAAATTGCTTAGATGGTAAAATTTTGTTTTTCAGGTTCTGCTTCTATTATTATAACATATTAAACTATAAGTATTTGATTATTATAAACCAGAGACCTCTTGAGCCTGCTCAGGTCACAGATTCTGCATGATTTGTAGGTTTATCCAGAAAGGTAATATAGTGATTCTTCCAATTCATGAATACAGAATATCTTTCCATTTATTTGTGTCTTTTTCAATCTCTTTTAATAATGCTTTGTAGTTTTCAGTATATAGGTCCTTCACATCCTTGTTAATTCCTAGCTATTTTGTTCTTTTTGTTGCACTTGCAAAAGGAATTGTTTTTTTCCATTCCCCCCCCCCTGAAATTTCATTGTTAGTATATAGGAATGCAATGGATTTTTGTACTTAGAATTTGTATCTTGCAACTTTATTTGCTTATAGTTTCTTGGTGAAATCTTCAGGGTTTTCTGCATAAAGAATCATGCCATCTGCAAAAAAAGTGACAATTTTACTTCTTCATTCCCAATTTGAATGCCTTTTGTTTGTTTCTCTTGCCTGATTGCTCTGTAGGGCTTCCAGTACTATCCTGAATAAGAGTTGTGAGAATGAACATCCTTGTCTTGTTTCTGATCTTACAGGAAAAGCTTTCAGTTTTTCACGATTAAGTATGATATTAGCTGAGGTTTTGTCACATGTGGCCTTTATTATGTTGAGGTACTTTCCTTCTGTACCCCTTTTATTGAGTGTTTTAATCATAAATGGATGTTGTATTTTATCAGATGGTTTTTCTGCATCTATTGTTACAATCATATGATTTTTATCCTTTATTTTGTAAAGATAGTATACTGCACTAATTGATTTGTATATCTTGAACCATCATTGTGCCCCTGGAATGAATAGTTAAAATGTTCATATCACCCAAAGCAACATTCAGATTTAATGCATCAAAATTCCAAGGACATTTTCTTAAAGAAATAGGACCAAAAAAAATCATCAGATTTGTATGGAACCACAAAAGATGCCAAATAGCCAAAGCAATCTTGAGGAGGGGTGAAAAACAAATTTGAAGGTATTACACTCCATGACTTCAAACTATACAACTAAGCAACAACAATAAAACAGCATAATATTGGCAGAAAAACAGACATGGTCCAATTGAACAGAATTGAGAGCCCAGAAATAAAACCACATGTATATGGGCAAATAAAGTTTTTTTCTTTTTATCTTCACTTGAGGATATGTTTATTGATTGAGAGAGAGGGGGTGGGGCGGGGAACATCCATGTGAGAGAGAAACATAGTTCCGTTGCCTCTAGTCCACATACCAACCAGGGTCAAACTCACAACCTAGCTATGTGGTCCGACTGGGAGTCAAACCCATGACATGTTGGTGTACGGGATGACACTCCAACTGACTGAGCCACCTGACTAGGGTTGGGCAAATAATTTTTGACAAAACAGTAAAAAACATACAGTGGAGAAAATAAAGCCTCTTTAATAGATGGTGAAGGGAAAATTGGAAAGCCACATGCAAAAGAATGAAACTAGACTATTGTTTGTACCTATATACAAAGCATAATTTAAAATGGATCAAAGACCTAAATATAAGACCCGAAACAATAAATTACATAGAAGAAATCATAGATACTAAGCATATGGACCTTGGTCTTAGAAATGATTTTATGAATTTGACCCCAAAAATAAGTGACAGGACTGTATTAAACTAAAAAAGCTCTAACAGCAAGAGAAACCACCAACAAAACAAAAAAGGCAGCCAACCAAGTGGGAGATGATATTTGCAAACAACAGCTCTGATAATAGGTTAACACCCAAAATATATAAAGAACTCATAAATATCAACACCAAACAAACCATCCAGTTTAAAAATGGGCAGAGGACTCACTTCTCCCAAGAAGAACATACAAATGGCCAACAGATATATGAAAATATTCTCAACTTCTCTAGCTATTAGGGAAATACAAATCAAAATTACAATGAGAACTCTTTGTAATACTTTAAGCAATAAAACAAAATTAAAAAGATTACAATGAGATACCATCTCATACCTCTTAGAATGTTTATTATCAACAAGACAAGTAATAAGAAGTGTTGGAGAGACTGTGGAGAAATAGAAACCCTCATCCACTGCTGGTAGGAATTGGTTCAGCCACTGTGGACAACAGTATGGAGGTGCCTCAAAAAATTAAGAATAGAGTTACCATATGACCCAGATACCCTCTTCTGGGTATCTCCTCTCTCTGGGTACCTACCAAAAATTTTGAAAATATTTGTTCATAAATATATATGCACCACTATGTTCATGGCAGCATTGTTCACAGTGGCCAAGACATGGAAACAACTGAGTGTCCTTCACTAAATGATTGGATAGAGAAGATACGGTACATATATACACCAGAATACTACTCAGCCATAAGAAAAGATGAAATACTGCTATTTGCAACAACATGGATGGATCTTGAGGACATTATGCTAAGTGAAATGTGGGATATAAACTGAAAGCAGCAAATGAACAAGAAAAACAAAGCCATAGACACAGATAACAGTATGTTACCAGAAGGAAGGGTGGTGAGAAGATAGTAAAGGGGGTCAAATATATGATGACAGAAGAAGACTCGACTTTGGGTGGTGGACACACAATGCAATGTACAGATGGTGTATCATAGGATTGTACATTTGAAACCTATATAATTTTATTAGCCAATGTCAACCAATGAATTTAATTTTGAAAAAAGGTAATATATTATAGATAAGCATTATCTGTTGAACAAAAAAGAAAAAAAACTGAATGCCTGGAGTCCAGTAGAAAGTAAAGCACTTATATTTTTCCATGAAAAATACCTTGAATTCTTTGGTTCCAGACACCTGATTACATCTGCAGCTACTGTTTCCACGGCACATTTGCATAGAGGAAAGCCTGGACATCCAGGATGATGGACAATGAGAGAGTTAAATCTGTAATTCACAGCCTGGATATCCCATCTTGTAATACGAACCTCATGGGGCTGTTATAAGTATTAAACCAGAGAATATACGTAGAGTGTCTGGTATTGAAAAAAACGCGTACCAAAAATGGTAGCTCCCGCTGTCCTTTCCGACCAAAACAAACAGGCACAGAAGAAGGACAGAGGGAACTGGAGGGTGTGTAACACCCTAGAACCATTTAATGGGTTCCAACCTTGGTTATATTTTCTTATGTTGCAAGTCATCCATGTCTCCCACCTTCTCTGTAGACAGCCCAGGGCCAAACAAAGGGCAAAAGGTCAAGATCAAAGCTCAAAAGGGAAGCAGCTGTTGAAGGGAACAGATGACTTAACCTTCCTCCTGTTCTAAAACGCTATCTGTGTTCCCTGATCTAATCTGGGAGCAGGAAAGAAGAGGAGGGAGGTTGTGGGTGATATGAAGGGAAAGCTCAAACTAAACAGGAAGCTTATTGGGTTATTCAAGAACCAATATAGTCAAACATTTTTGAGTCAGGCCACCCTGGCTTATGCTCTGTATTCTTTCACAAATGCCTCCATGGAACTTCCTGACCTCTTAAGCCTCAGTTAATAGGGGCTGAAAACATGTAATGCACAGACAGCAGGTCCTTGAATCTTGTCCTTTCATTCAATGTTGTTTCATTATAACGATGAGGAAAACAAAATTGATTCCCAGCCTGGGTTACTGTCAGTGTGGTATTGGCATGTTCTCCTCCGTGTCTATGTGTGTCTTCTCCCGGGACTTCGGTTTCCTCCCACATCCCAAAGATGTGCACATGAGGTGAATCGGTGGATCTGCATTGTCCCAGTCTGTGTGAGGGTGAGTGCCCCCTGGAATGATAGGACATCCTGTACATGGGAGTGCCTGCTGTGTGCCCTGAGCTGCCAGGATAGGCGCGGGCTATGACCCTGAACTGGAATAAGTGGGTTGGAAAATCATTATCTTACTTGTTTTTATTTATCTTTCTTAAATACATGTCTAGCTCACATTAATTTCAGTATTTAATATTAGAAGTGTTTTGGGTCTTTATTTTAATTATTTTTTTAAAGAGTAGTTTCTTGATTTTTAAAGAGAGAGGAATGGAGAGGAAGAGAGATAGAGAAACATCAATGTGAGAGGGTATCATCACCCCTTGTCCCCCATCAGGGATTGAGCCTGCAACCAGGCTTGAGCCCTGACCAGGAATCCAACTGCAACCTTTCGGTGCACGGGACAACACCCAACCAACTGAGCCACATACGCCAGGGCTGTTTTGGGTCTTTATTTAGAAGTTTGGTGATATTTTGTGACCAGAAATAGGCTGTAAGACATTAACTCTTGTTTATGTCAATTAGCCTATGATTAAATTTCTTCTGTTATACGTCATTTTGATTAAAGTCCAAGTTTCCAAGGACCCATTGGCAAAGTCAAGTGAGGACTTACTGTATTTGCTATAAATGTTCAATTTAGCAAATATTTAGACATAGTCTAAAAGTCAATTTTTGCCTTAGCACCAATATGAATCTCAAAACGATCACCAGAAAATACTTTAAGGCATAGCTGCCTGCATTTAACAGAAGAATCTAAATCAGAAATGTTTTTGACTTGTGCAAAGGACAAACTACTGGTTGTGGTAGAACACTAGAACTCAAGTATTTATTGTCAGAGACTAAACCAGAGTTTTAACAAGCCTGGAATAAACAGCCTGAAAAATATTTCCAGTCCATTTTGTGATTCATGATGTTGTGTATTGACAAGAGTGGTATGGTTTACTGACTCTAGGAATGAAACTCAACAGTTTTCTGTAGGCTGAAAGAGTACTTGAACTGTATCATAAAGTAAATAACACTGTTAAATACTGAATGATTTTAAGAAATTTGAAGAATCTTTATATACTTTAAATTTTGTCACCCTGAGGCAGAATCTGCCTAAACCCTCTTACAGAAGGTCCCCCAGTTCCCTCCGAACCATCTTCTATGTATATATTGGACTTGCTTTGCTAATATTTTGTTTAGAATTTTTGCATTTACATTTATAAGTGAAATGGGCTGGCAATTTTTCTTTCTGAAATATTTCTTGTCTGGTGTTGTTATTAAAGTTATATTGGCTTCATAGAATTGGGGAGGCTTTATTTTGGTCTGTTTCCTGAAATAGTTTAAAATTTGAATCATCTATTATTTGAAAATTTGGTAGAGTTCACTATTAGACTCTGGTTCTGGTCTTTTCTTTGTGGGAAGAATATTAACCAGTGTTTCCTTTTTTTTTTTTTTTTTGAAAGTTATAGGACTAGCCACACTTCCCATTTCTACTTAGATCAGTTGTACAAAGTTTTTTTTTTTTTTTCCTAGGAATTTGTGCATTTCATCTAAGTCTTCAAATTTATTATCATAATTCTGTCAAATGTTATTATCTTTTAAATCTCTTTTGTGTCTATTATTTCCTCTTCTATTTAGAATGCTGATTTCCTGTTCTCTCTTTTTACTTTATCAAACAATCCAGAGGTGGTCTATGTTTTTAGATAACCTATCCTATCTTTATATATTTCCCTTATGACAGATTGGACTGTTTTGACAGTTCAAATTCTGATATAATCATTGCAGAGTATGTTTATTAATTTAACCCCCAATATCCATAGATTTTCCCAACATCAATAGCAACTCATTACCCATTAGCCAAAATAATCTAGCTTATGTCTCCATGTCACTTGAACCAATTGTATTGTTACAGCTGTGGTTATTCGATTTATTAGATTAGATATTAGATTTAGAACATGAGGGTTCAAATTCCAAGTCTGCTTCTTACTTGAAGTAAGATATTTAAGCTCTCTGAGCCTCAGTTGGCCACCTTCTTATGGGTCTGTTTTTATATGAAATTGTATCTGCATGCTGATGCTCACCAGCATCCCCTCCTTACCTCTTTAAAAAGCCAAACAAACAGACAAGAAAAACAAGCCCCTCTGTCAACTGTTCAGAGGCAACTGAAGCTTCTGGAAGTTTAGAGGAAAAACTTGTGAGGCGATATTCTCCTGGCTCTGAGAGTCAGATCCAAGAAGCTTGCTTAGGCTTCTCCTCTGTCATCCTGACCTATTTCTCACAGTTCCTGGCAGTGACTTTCCCCAAAGAGTTGTAAGCAAGGCCAAGATAACTTTGGCCTTGAGGAGAAAAATGCAGTACATCTGGTGAATCCAATAGGCATAGTTCTGTGGAGGAAGATACAATTGTGTGTGCACATGAGTGCTGGTGAGGGAGGAGGATTTGATGGGGGAAGTTAGGCTGTGACCCTGGGCCAGGGAAGTCACAAGCAAATGCACAGACTCTCACAGGACTTGCAGTTGATGCATAGTTCAGATGGGATGACAATAAGCATACAATGAGATTGTGCACATGGAAGTGTTTTCAGCTATAAAGCGCTTTCAAAATAGCGGGTATTCATGATATTGTTGAGTTTGATGGTCTTTGATGTTGCAAAGCCCCCCTCACTACCTTCAGATGCCTCATGATTGCTTTGGGTGTGCGGCATATCTGGGCAAGGGTGGGGAAAATAGCCTCAGACCTGGACTGATTCTCCCTTGGTAATGATATTTTGTTTACTTTATGTCTCTAGGCTTGTGCCACTGAAAAGTAACTGCAAATTTACTGAAGTTTGATTCGCAGGATGTTATTACCAAGCTACACCTGGAACAATACAGGTTTATTTTACAGAGATACCTGCAAGGAGGAAGTCAGAGCAGCACTTCCTGCTTTTGACCTAGAATCCTATTCACGTATGCTCTTCTGTCTAGGAAAGAGGATGTGAACATCCGGGCACCCTTTCTGCCCGTTACTCACTTCCTGTCTTTAGATGTTAGGGTATAGCTGTTAAAATAGCTACTGTATTTTCCACGAGGAAGAGAATTTATGATTATTTGCGCTAGGGAGGAGCCTGCTGGGCAAATTGTTGAGGGATGGAGTCCATCACATCATTAATCCACGTCCTCTCAGCACTTACTATTATCTGATGAATACATATTAGACTGTGTGTGCATGTATTGGATTATATTCTATGGCAACTCCCTTTCTTCCCTGGCAGATTAGAAAACCTTCAGAAGCAGGAAACTGAATGTCCAACTGATTATTCCCCCTGGAATGTCTAGTTCCACAAAGTGCACAGTGTGGCTTAATTTATGTGCAGTGAATGAATAAATGCAGTGATACTTTCAAGCACGTATGATTTTTATAGAGTCAGAAAAGAGACTGGTATACTTGCAATATTTTCCTTCTTTAGATTTCATAACATTGCCTGGCTGGTGTGGCTCAGTGGTTGAACACGACCTATGAACCAGGGGGTCACAGTTTGATTCCAGTCAGGGCACACGCCTGGATTTCAGGCTCTATCCCCAGTAGGGGGAGTCAATCAATGATTTTCTCTCATTATTGATGTTTCTATCTCTCTCTCCCTCTCCCCTCCTCTCTGAAATCAATAAAAAGTATATAAAAAAATAAAATTACATATATGTACATGTATGTTACAATGATTTTATTTTGAATATATGAGAGACCTTTCTATCTTATCCCTATTATAGAGGGTGGGGCAAAAGTAGGTTTACAATTGTTCTTATGGAAAACAATACAATAATAAATAATAGTACAAGACTAAATTCTGTGTTTCACGTACTTACAACTATAAACTTACTTTTGCCCCACTCTGTATTTTATCTTTTTAGTTTGGGCCTGTGTGAAACTCTTAAAGTCTTAATTCTGTCATGTATGGCATTGGTTGTTTGTCCAAGCCCCCATCTAAGTAAAAGCAACATCTTTCAGGCCTGCCTCACAGTGGGCTCATCCATCACCACCTTTACCCTTTGAGAGATGTGGACCAGGAGCCTGATACATCTGACCAGTAATTGCAGCCTCCTTTGAACTGGGCTTGTCTGTTTCTTTCTATAAAGCCAAACATTCATATGTTATGTTTTATCTGTTTACAAGATGCTCGAGAGGCTTTGTGTATTTCTGCAGAGTAGAGCCATAATCAGTGAATACAAATTATAGGGGTAAAATTTGGGTGTAACATAAGAAATAGAAGAAAAACATTTCAGACAAAATGGACTTTTTAAAAGCATGATGGCTAAAATTTTTGTGGTTGGGCAAACTGGATTCAGGCATGAGCATCTGGCCGTGTGTAGAGACAGGAGCCAGGGCACAAGAAAAGAGTGTGGTGAAGCCATCAGGCCTGGGGCTTTGGAGCTGGCTGACGGTTCAAATCCAAGCTTTGCCAATGGCTACTGTGTGACCTTGGGCAAGTCACCTCATCTCTCCATGCCACGCTCCCCTTGCTTGTAAGGTAGGCGTAATAATATTCCTACTTTATGGAATTGCTTTTCACTGAGCCGCATACTTCAGACATTTAGAGTAGGGCTCAATATGTGGTAAGTAGTCAATAACCTCTAGTTATTATTATTGTCCTAAAGCTGGAGTTGACAAATTACAGCCACAGGTCAAATCAGACCCTCTGCCGATAACCTAAAGTGCTATTGGGATACAACCACACTGATTGGTTTATATATTGTCTGTGGCCTTATTCATGTGACAGTGGCAGAATGCAGTGGTTGCAATCGAGATCCTAAGGCCCACAAAGCCCCCAAATTCTCCTACCTGGCCCTTTACAGAAAAAGCTCCAACCCCCATTGCACAGGAATTCCCGCCCCCTCATCTGTTCCTTCTTTGTCTTGAAACCTTGGGCAAGCGACAGATGCTCTGACCTCTGCTGCTTCAGTTCTGAAACTCCTCTTCCGAAAGAAGAGGTATGCAAAGAATTGGATCTTGGAGAGCCTATGAACTTTGTTATTCATTTTCTCAACAAGTCCATGTTTTATAGCCAGCCGTTTGTCTTAATTGATGTGGTATAGAGGTGAATATCAGTTTTTTTGTTTTGTTTTTCTAACGCTAATGAGCATTCCCCACGTGCTAGACTCCTTTCTAAGCCCTTTGTATGTATTAGCTCATTAAATTCTTATAGTAACTCTCTGAGGTAGGAACTGCTATTTATCTCCATTTTTACTGATGGAGAAATGGAGACATTGAGAAGTTAAGGAAATTTAACCTCACTGTTAACTAACTGCCACAGTTGGCAAAGTCAAGATTAGAAAATAAGCGGTGTGGCTCCAGAGTCTAGCGTTTTAACTTCTGTAAAGGAGACACTCAACTTTGAGGACATTATGATTCCACCAGAGACACCTATGCGCAAACGGGTACCCACACATCTTAAATGTGTGCAAGTTGATCAGCACAGGGCCTTGCATGGCATGAACCAGCATCATCAGATTTATGTCCTGATGCAGTTGATATCAGTGGAGGTGGCCACGAAGCTGAAGGGAGGCATGCCTGGAGGACTTCAAGAAGGAGGTCTTACCTGAATTGAGACTTACAAGGTGTAGAGAAGAATTTTCTAGAAAGATTACCATGCAAAGGAAATTGCATGTGCAAGAAACAGAGGCAGAAAGAACATGACATGTTCAGAGAATTAAACAGTATTTCTCTCTGGCTGGCATGAGGACTATGGTGACTAAGGTAGTCAGCTGAGATGAGGACAGGAGTTGGACAGAGGCCAGATTGTGAATGGCTCTGCGTGAACTGGGACAGAGTCAAGTCGTCTGGTGTGTCTCTTTAGGAACAGTGTCCTATATTTGTCTATTTGTTTAATGTCCATCTCCCGCCCCTCAATATGCACATATACTAATATGTAAGCACCTTGGGCTATGCACCAGTCTGTCATGCTCACTGGGATAACCTAACACTCAGGGCCCTGCCTATAGTAGGAATTCATTAAACATTTGTTGAATTAAGGTAACTAAACCAATCCGTGTACTTCTGGGTGGTTGTAAGTCTCATAAGATACTTTCCCTGGGTCTAGCTGGCATCCCTGGAGACAATGGTTATGCTTAGCTGAAGGATCAAGGCAGGTCTCATTGAATGACTGCACTATCTGAAATAGGGCAATTGTGAGATAGTTATTTACTTGGAGGCCAAAGGTTGCTCCACAATTCATATCCAGTTGGTTCTACTCCTGATTCCATGTATTGAAACTCAGCATGCTCACCCATGATGCCCTTATGACCTCATGAGAGCCCTTTGGTCCTTCAAACATCTTTTAAAATCCTACCATCAAGAACCCACCTGGTGGAATGGAAGAGGACTAAGTGGTGGTAAGTGGATGAAAACAAAGATTCTTTTAGACAACTCTGCCAAACCAAAGGACAAGTAAGTTGAGTACATCTTCTTAGCTAGTAGGCTTGTTTTCATATTTATCAGGTGTCTGTAGGGTTTGGGAAAAAGTCAGAAGACACATCTGCCTCAGGCCTAAGAATTCAGCACACATTTTGACAGGGCTATTTGTTGATGCTGACACCACCAGTAAGATGAGATTCTTTTTTAAAAAAATGTCTTCCCAAAGAATCATAGACTGTTTGAAGGGTAAGGACCTTATTTCCCTCTCTTGACAGGGGAGGAGAATGAGGTCGGGGTGGTGCAGTGACTTGCCGAGGGCTGGAGAGCGAGTTAGCGGCAGGCTGGAACTGTGATCCAGGTCCCCAACTCCCAGGGCCAATTCTCTTCCCACCTCCCCACTCAGCCTCCTGAAGGATTAGCTGTAGCTTCTGAGAAGCTTGTATTACCACTTTCATCATTCCTTGGTCTTTTTGGAAATATTGATGATCTCCCTCTGCATCTTTCCTCTCTAAGATGACCTAGGAAATGTCATTAAGGGAAAGTCTTAGATTGCATTTTGGCAGCAAATCCCACAGTCACAGAGCTGTGTCCCCAGCTTGAAAGTTCCACTCAAGGTCTAAATCTGCTGAAGGTTGATTTCTTGCCTCCAGCTTTTCCCTTAATCACATTAGGAAATATACATTTTGTGTTCACGTCCTGTACAGTAATAAAATATTTCTTTTCTTTCCTGTGATCTGGAAATCCCCCTTTTTTTGTTATTTTTTAAGAAGAAACCTTGCATATATCAGAGGGACTTGCTGGCTCCTCAGAAACCAGCCTGGTAGGAGAGTTGATTGGATTTGCCTAAAGCATTTCCTCATTAGTAACCTGTGTGTGTTTTCCTTTCAAATGTCACCTGGCTGCCCCAACAAAGATCTAATTGTTGTAACTCGGGGTCTCTGCAAACTTGGGCTTTACTGAATGTTCTTTTGAAATCTTCACAACTGCCCATCCTTCAGATAAAAAACTGGAAACATATTGAAAGCGACCTGGTGTATTATTGGTTTGAAGACTACTTCTTACTGCTCTCCTCCCCTTTCTTTTACAACTGAAGATTGGGATTTTAATTGCTCAACCACAGTTTTCAATTCATGATGCCCAGAAAGGGCATGGGTTATTAATTACTTCTGATTCTGAGGCGCCTCGAACCCGGGCCTGGCTGCTTCTTGATGGGTTTAAACCGCTCTTCGCCTGACATGACTGTCTGTGTGCACATGGAGGTGTAATTATGCAGACACTAGCTGTTCAGTTCTGCCAGGTCAAACTATCATGAATACATATTATAGTATCTTAAAAGGAATTTATTGAAATGCCATAGTTTAATAGTTCAAGCTTACAAAATTAAGCTCTCTTATGCTACAGGCAATAGCCTCTTAATTGGATGTTTTCTCCTAGTACATAAAAACATTGGCTTAAATACACACACACACACACACACACATCCAATTAATTTTTCTTAAGTGTGAGAAAGTTTTTATTCATGGTTAAAAGTAGGACTCTGGAGCCAGGTTGCCTGGATTTGACTCATGCACCTGCTACTTTCTAGCTCTGTAACTTGGGCACATGATTTAGTCCCTTTTGTAGTGTCTTTGGTAAAAATTCAGATGATTGCAATGTACCACTGGTGGTTCCGAGTATCAAGTGAGTTAACAAAGTTCATGGAACCTAGTCATTGCGCTTTTTACTAATTGCTCCAATGTATTTACTTGTATTTATGTGTTATAACATCTAATGTGTTAAGCTGATGAAATTAGGGATGTCTCCCTGTGTCAAAACCTGAGAGTTGTCCCCTAATATCGATTCTCTTCTTCTTTTACAGTAATCATTTCCCTTCCCCACCAATTTTAAACCGGTTTGGCAAAGGACTGTCCACAGTTAAAATTTCTGTTCCATGTAGAAGTAGCCATGTGCCTACATTCTGGTCAGTGGGTTGGTGTATCAACTTCAGAAAAAAATGGCTTTAAAGGAGTAAGGATTGTGTGTCCTTCATGTCTTCCTTCTTTCTACTGATGGGAATTTGATTGTGATGGCTGGAACCCAAGAAGCCTTCTTGGACCATCGGATGGCAGGCTAGGCTTGCAGGGCATGAAGGCAGGCAGAAATCTGAGGCCCTGACCACTTCAGAGCGTACAGCTCCCCTAGCTGCCCTTTTCTTTTACAGTAGACTTTTGGTAAAAGAAACAAAAATCTCTATATTATTTAATACACTATAATTTGGGGCACCTATTGCAATCAAATCTAGTCTTAGGTAACACCTTACCCTCCCTGACTTAGATCACACTCTCAGTATTTTGATATTCTATTTGGTTCTTTACCAATCTATTAGGTCACTTAAAAAAATAATCTCTAGATGATTCCCTCCAGCTTTCAGTTGTTTCTTCACACATAGTAAATATACTTGTGGTTTGTAGTCTGTGTGGGACTGCTATTGCTACCAGTATTTTTACTAATTCTTGTTCATGGAAATTTATTTTCTTTTGTGTGACAATTTTTTGATTTTATGCTGCTCATTTCCCTTAAAAATGATTCATAGGGACTCTTGGGAGCTAGGATTAAATTGCCTTCCTCCAGAAAAGGTTGCATTTGATTACCAGGTCCATAGGCTTGTCCATCTTGGAACCTCCTAAAACCAAGGTCCAGATTTAACGAAAGAATAAATCTACTCACTTCCCTTTCTCCTTTTCTAGGCTTAAACTTCTGTTAATCTGAGACCATTTCATGCCTACTTTGTTAACTTATTTTCTCTGTCCTTATTTTCATTTGGTCAGTTGAATATCCTTTCCAATGAGGTGTCCTTTATTACTAAGTCTTCTCTCCTTTAAAATTCCCCCAAGTTGTGTGCCACATAGGGAGTGGCTACTTGGTGAATACTTGCTTCCCGGCTAAAATTGCCTTTTTCCATGCCTCTGCCCATGAATGGATCAATCCACACATTTCTGGAATTCCTCACACCTTATATATTGCTCAGGTTATCTCTGGCAGTAATCCCCAATGGCTCAGTAACTGGTAGATCTACCTCTAATTTGTTCTCCCCTCTAGTACACCCAATCTCACACTTCAAGAGTTCTCTCTAAAGCTGACTTCTCACTCTGTCATTTTCCTGCTTGTAGACCATCATGGCTATTACCACTGCCTATGGAATAAAATCCAAACCTATTAGCTTCTCATTTTGCATCCTTCATCTAAGTGGGCTAGCCAGATTCCATGAAAGAATATGATCTCTGGGAAATCAAACCCCAGTTTCACCCCTTACTGGCCACATGACCCCACAAAAGCTAACTTCTGAGCATTGGTGTACTGATGTGTAAAATAATATTAGTTTTGCAAAGGTAAACCTATGTGAAGCTCCTAGTGCCCACCACAATTAAAATAGCTCTATAAGACATTTCCTTCTTGCAGGATCTGAAGGGGATAGCAATGTAATCTCTTGTTGCTTGTGGATAAGTGGATACTCAATAAATGAAGGATGCCTTGCCCATTTTCTCTTTGAACCTAGTTTTCTTATATATACAGTGGGGCTTTAAATGGTTATTTTGAAGCTTAAATGTGGAAAGTGGAGGAAAGCACTGGGTTCCATACTTGGTACATCACTAGGTTTATGACAAATGTTCCTTCTTTAGCCCTCTTCGAAATTGAGGTTCAACTTTCCTTTCCTAGGGAATTGCAATAAAAATGATAAACCAGAGTACATTATATAAAAGGATTGCAATTATTTGTGTGCTTTTTAAAATTTATTTATTTATTTTTTAATTTTGGATTGTGATTCTTACCTCTACTTTTTAAAGTCCTAGCTTCCCTCTAAGGCCAACTTGAAATACCACCCACTCCATGAAGCATCCTGGAATCTCACTTTCACAACACATACCCCCTGCTTCGGCCAGAAGGATGATAATTCAAGCAAGGGATACTCTCCAAACAATCTCAGCTGGTTCTTGAATCCCCTATATATCAACAAGTATAGCTCTACAATATACAAAGCTAAACAGTGTTTTAGCTTCTACTAAGCTATTTTTAGATATGGAAAATTCAGTATCTTCAAAACAGGTCTATTTATTTCCATTTTAGACAACTTAAATCTGTCCCCCTAAATTTTCAACACGTGCTCTTAGGTATGTCTGTGTTTCTCTTTAAATATATTACAAAGAAACAAATAATATTCCTTAAAATACAGTGGCCAGGAATCACCTTTCTTCTTCTGTAACTGCATCTTGTGCTAACAAGTTCTCAGCAACCCCGAAATTGTATTTTCAAATATGTGTTGGTGCTAAGTGACATCTCCTCTGTCTTGAGTTAATATATCTGTTTCTAATATCTAGGATAGGTTCTCCCAATATAGATCCATACTGCATGCCTGTGGGCACGTTTGATCTGCTTATAAATTGTCATGAACCTAATCTGTTACTAGTGCTCCTCGATCCATTTTTCTCATGAGTTCTTCAAAGGTACTTTATTCCTGTATAAAACATGTGCCATAGTTTATGTACTTGGATTATATCACGATGTCATAGGTGGGGCTCCCTAGAAGCAGTGTCTCCGTCCGAGGGGTTGGGCAGCAGCCCTAGTGTCTCCAAAGCAGGGAGGCTTCTGTTGGGCCAGGAGCAGTCCTCCAGAACAGGGGACAGCTATGAGTTGGTCTCAGCCAACACATAGCCCCACTGGTAAAGGATCAGATGGGACATCAGCAACTACAGTCACCCATGACTTTGTAATTCCTGAGTATGGAATCTATATGTTTTGTGTTTCTGCCATGTTTATAAACCTGGCTCTATGTCCTTATTTACTTATTTTTTACTATGTTTTATTGATTTCAGAGAGAGGAAGGGAGAGGGAGAGATAGAAACATTAATGATGAGAGAGAATCATTGATCGGCTGCCTCCTGTATGCCCTCTACTGGGGATGGAGCCCACAACCCAGGCATGTGCCCTGACCCAGAATCAAACCATGACCTCTTGGTTTATGGGTGGATGCTCAACCACTGAGCCACACTGGCCAGGCTTGGCTCTATGTCTTGCACAGTGAAGGTACTAGTTTCTAGAATTGAATCATCTAAGGTCTAGAGGAAATGCCCCCTATCTTGCACCCATTCCAATCCACTGCCATCCTATATAATAAAAGCCTAATAGTCAAATTTTCCCCTCAACCAGGAGTTCAACTGGGAGTTTCACCAGGGGCCGGGCCGGCAACTGTGGCAGCAGCAGGCAGCCAGAGGAAGGGAGGCACCCCTGGCCGGCAGCTGCTAGGGACCTTACCTGTGCATGAATTTTGTGTACTGGGCCTCTAGCTTGTAATAATTAGCCAAGTCCTCCCCACACAGCAGAGAACCAGACCATGAGCCACAGAAGGAAGTTTATGCTGCATGTTCTAAGAATCTAGTTGCCCTGTCAACTTAGATGGTGCTTAAATTCAGAATAGGCAAGTAACTTCTTAAGACCAAGAAAACATCAAAAAGCAGAATTTCAGTCTGTTTAACTCTTAAACTGTTTTTGTTTCTTTAAATTTTGTAAAGTAATAGATGCATATGTCTAAACATGAAAATGTACAAAGGGTAATAAAGGAATAGTACTAGTAAAGGCCTGTTTCTCCAGCATCTTGACTTTTATTTCCCCTCCAGAGAGCTAACTACAGTTAACATTTTCTTGTGTTTCCATCCAGAAATAGTTGTAGACATACAAGCATATATATTTATGACTTTATACATAAAATGATTACAGCATATGTTCTGCTCTCTACTTGTTTAAAACTAATAATAGATCTTACTGATCTTTTTGTTGTTGTTATTATTCCTCACCCGAGGATATTTTTCCATTGATTTTTAGAGAGAGTGGAAGCAAGGGGAAGAGAGAGAAACATCAGTGTGAGAGAGATACATCGATTGGTTGCCTCTCACATGCACCCCAACTGGAGCCAGGGATCAAACCTGCAACCGAGGTATCTTCCCTTGATGGGAATCGAACCCAGGACCCTTCAGTCTAAGGGCCAATGGTCTGTCCACTGAGCCAAACTGGCTAGGGCCTTACAAGTCTTTCTATATCAACATCTCTATTATCTCATTTTTAAAATATGGATGTCTTCCAATTTATTTAATCTGTCCTTTTTTAACATTTAGGTTGTTCCTGTTTTCAGCTCTTACATCTAATATTTTTGCTATTACAGATTTTTGCCAATAGAAAATGTGTTCTGTGCAATTTTTTTACACATATGTTCTTAGCACTATTAACTTGACAAAGCCTGTTGTTTCTCAACAGAAAAATGGTGACATGGACGGTGAATATGGCTACCCAGGGTCCCTGTGTCTAAGTTATGCTTTCCCGTTCTCTGCCCATTTGTTTTTCAGCCCATTTCCCAGAATGCAACTTATAGTCAGAAAAGATAGAAGCTGTCCTAGTTGAAAAAAGCTGAAAGTAATTCTCACGTTCTAAAAACCACGTTGGTATATAATTTCAATAACAGGGTAACTATTATGTGAGGAACAGTTCTGAATCTTGTTTAGAATTTAAGAGGTCCAGTATGAAGAGCTTGTCTAACGCAAGTTTCAAACGTTCAATCAGATTTTCCACACATTCCACCCTGCTGTACTTAAAAGAGCTTCTTGTCTTTGTTTGCTTGCAGTGAAGTACATGAGAGAAGCCACACCCTACGTGAAGAAAGGCTCCCCTGTGTCGGAGATTGGATGGGAAACGCCTCCGCCCGAATCCCCGCGGTTAGGGAGTGGCTCCTCGGACCCTCTGGCATCGTCCTCCCAGCCCTTCTCCTTCCACAGAGACCGGAAGAGCATCCCTCTCAGGATGTGCTATGTCACTCGGAGTATGGCCCTGGCCGACCCAGAGAACAGGTAAAGAGGACCAAAGCTCTCAGCAGCTTTTCGGCCGCTGAGGTTTCGTGCGGTCCCTTGCCAGGGCTGAGCTCCTGTTCTGAAAGCTCTCCGTGGTTCCCAAAGAACAGCCTGGAAGGGCAATGCTGAGACAATGTGTGTGTTCAAGCCAGGCCTCCCTCCCTCTCATGGTCCATCCTTCCTCCTCCTTTCTTTCATCCTCATGAAGAATCGGCACCGAGTGCTGGTTGTGGAAAGAGATGAAGAATTGGAGGTGTATTCCTAAGTGTCTTCTCTGGGTCTGCCACACTCAGCTTATGGGACTTAGGGCAAGTTTCTCAAACCACTAAACCTCCACTTTGTTATCTATAAAATGGGAATAATTGAGATATACACCTCACTGGGCTGTGAGGATTAGAGGGGGGTGGGGGGTGGGGAGTGCTTCGCACAGGAAAGCCTTTCATGAATATAAGATATAATAAGATTGATTACTAAGGCCTGGTAGTAATAAGCAAGTCAGCCTCTCCGGGCCTCACCGCCCTCCACTGTGTATTTGGAGAGTCAGATGGAGGATATGTGAAACTACTTTTTACTCTAAACCTCGTTTTATGCTCAGGAGAGAAAAGAGTGGCTCCAGTCCAAGCATGGGGTGCTTCTTGCAAAGTCTGTACGTGACTTCTCAGGCCACAGGACAGCTATGTCACCCAGTCCATGGCAATTATAAGGCATCCAGCCAAGATCAGCAAATACTTGGGGTCTCTCTTCCCTCAAAAGTCTTCCTTTAACTCATCTGAACAGAAAGCATGCATCTTGGAGGAAAAGAAGAGAGATGTAGAGAAAAGAGAGGGGACGTGAGCCAGCCAGTGGGGGATCTTGGTGACCTTTGCATCCACACTCAAATGCTAAAAATAGGAACAGCCACTGGCCCTCATTTCTAACATGTGTGGAACAGCTGCAACCCACCCGCGTCGGGAATATTTGGCGAGGTGCTAGAGTTGATGGGGAAAAGCCAAAGGGAATGGGGGCAGGGCAAATGTTGCCTCCTTGGCTTGCTGCTCAATGCTGTTTTTGTTCTCTTCCTAATAAGCGCTCTCTAAGGAAGCTGCAAGCAAGCCTTTGGGACTCCAGCCAGCTGCAGGGCCACCCTGCTGCCCCACCCCTTCTCTGTCAGTTACATCTGCACAGGGATGGGAGATCAGTAGTTGTAGGAGAGAGTCAGCAGGTATCAGCAAAAGATGAGTCAGCGTAAGCAGACTGGGAAGGAGGCAGCATTCTTAGATAAGCCACCTCCATCTGTTCTCTGGTGTGTATCCCCTCAATTTCTGCCACTTTCCTGGGCCTACAGTTCATGTCCTGGTTACTCTGAGTTTCCTCTTCCCTGGCCTCTTATCAAACATGCCCTTTCTCCTAAGAGTCTGGTGTGTAAGGTTTCAGATCTGATGAATTTATAATTTATTGAGTGCCTGTCTTGTGCTGGGCATTATGCTAATTGCTTCAGATCAGAGACTGAAAAGTGGCAGCCTACAGGTGTACCCAGCCCATAGGTATGTTTTTTTAATGGTCTATCTAGTGTTTTAACCCCACTTGGTCCTCTTAACAGCCCTCTGAGTTTCTACCATTGTCCCCATTTTGTAGATTAAAAAACTGAGATTCGGTGCTTATAGAAGTTCCAAACATCATACAGCTAATATAGGGGCTAGCTGGGCTTCAAACTCATGCCTCTGGAGTGGGTGACAGTATCAGTTTACTGTTTCCAGAAAAATGCAGAGACTAAAAAATATGGGGTATCATGGAAGTGATTAATGCATTGGAGAGAAAGCTCAAAGAAATGATTCCTCAGGTTTCTTCCAGCTGTGGACTTATAACATTTTCTCCAAGGCATTTAATTATATTTTAAAGAATATTTTTGGAGCCATCATTTTTTAGTTCAAATATCGGAAACTTTATTCTGTCAAGCCAGTTGAGGGAATGCATTTTTAAACTTTTCTCTCGGTGCTCATCAAGGCCCCTAGGAATGAGTGTATGTGGGGCCTCCCAGGTGGTGAGGCAGAGCCAGGCCTGCTGGAGGGTGAGGCTGTCAGGGCAGGACTGAAATGGCAACCCCGCTAAGCCAGAGGGTCCAGGAGGGGACTTTAGTCCAGATAGTTCCAAAACTTCTGATAATAAAATTAACCTTTTCCAATGTATATGTATATCAAATCACCATGGTGTATACTTTAAATATATTATGATTTTGTCTGTTATTCCTAGTGAAACTGGAAACACACGTACATATTAGGGACTTAGGTGAGTCTTGACCCCTGTTGAGAAAGAGAAGAAAAAAAAGAGAGAACTAAAAGTTTACGGGACTCCAGTTACACACTGGGCAGAGGGTAATGTACTAGTCAGAATGTGGATTCTGTTGAATACAAGACACACCTAACCCAAGGTGATTTTAAAAGGCAAAAATATAGGGATGGACAAAGCATCCAAGGCAAATGCAAATTGACAGCCACAGACAGCATCAGTTTTGATCTTGGTATATGACAGATCAAATGCAGATTGAAAAGGACAAAACAAGACAGAAAAGGACTGGTCTATGCTAAAGGCCAGAGTTCACGAGGAGCATTCAACAGTTATGAATGTACATCAAATGACACAGCAGTGACCCATAGGGCAGGACCTGCAGGTGATGCGAGAAGAAATAGAAACATACTAATATTAGGTCATTTCACACACCACTCTCAGGCCAAGGACAGGGCAAGTGGACAAAAGGTAAATAAAGAGAAAAGACCCTGGAGCTCCAGTGGCGCAATCGGTTAGCGCGCGGTACTTATAAGAGAAAAGACCCGCCCTGGCTGGGTGGCTTGATTGGTTGGAGCATTGTCCTGTATACCAGGGGGTTGTGGGGTCACTTCCTGGTCAGGGCATGTATTGAGGTACATATGAGAGGCAGCTTATGGGTGTTCCTCTCTCATATCAGTATTTCTCTTCTCTCTCTCTCTCTCTCTTCCTGGCCCCCTTCTTTTCTAAGAATACAGGGCATATCCTCAGGTGAGGATTCAAACAACATACTTAATACCAGAGATCTTAGTACATCACAAACTTTGTATCCTGATAATAAAGAACACACTTTCTTTTCAGATTCACATGGAACATTCACAAAACTAACCATAGATTAGGCCACAAAGCATGCAGTAAATTTCATAAAGTAGAAATAACACGAACAATGTCCTTTGATGATAGTGGAATAAAACTAGAAAACATAACCAAACCAAAGCACGGAAGGCTTTTCTTCATGATTTTGTAAAAGCTCTCTATGACATAATTCTTGGGGCAAAGGGGAAATAGCAACTTCTGGTAATAAAATTAACTTTAGAAATTGCAGCATTTCTAAAAACAGTAATAACCATGAAAACAGTGCACATATTAAATATAAAGAGAAAGAAGGGAAAAGGGAGAGTGTGGACTCTGGAGTCAGCTTGCTCCACGATGGAATGTTAGTTCCACCACTTATGCATGAATAGACATCTAATGACACAGGGATAAGAAATGAAAGTTGAAGCAAACCGTAGACCTTGGATTCAAACCCACGCCCAGCTGACACCAAGTCCAGTCTCCTAACCACCCCCCCCCCCCATTACCTGCAACTTGAGCACCTGCTCACCTGAACTATAAACACCATGGCCAGGACTAAATGGTCTCCTGGCTGCTAAAACCTAAGGACCTATGACAAATGCCACACCGTCTCAGGACTAATCCCTTTGTTTGGTGACACATAGCTACTTATAGTTAGCATTAAAATCTCTACTGTTCAATCTCTCAAATAGAAACAGCCATAGAACAGCAGGCAGGATTGCTGCTCTTTCCACAAAAAAGGTCACCCAGCAGGCACCGAATCCACAAGAATATGTCACTGCTAGTGGCTGTCAATGATTACAAGATTTATTTATTTTTAATTCTACCTCTTAAATATCTTTTGTGTTTCATATTCAGCTTGTCTTTCTAGCCACTACCCTAGTGCCGGCCACATCCTCCGTCATCTAAGCCATTTGGACATATGTCCTGCTGGGTGCTTTGTTTTTACTAGTAGTTTGCTCCTTCCCCACCCACTACCAGCTACCCTACACCCAGCTGGCCAAAGGGATGTGAAACCCTCCAAACTCATACATTTGGTCAAAATGATGCCCTATCCCTTTCAGTAATGTAGAAACTCCCCAGCATTGCGTACAAACCCCATGTGGAGGTTTTGGATCTTCCCTAAGCCTCCAGCTCCTCCCCATCTTAGCCTTTATGCTGCAGCAAACTTAAACAATTTGTACACGTTCTTCACTTGCCTCCCGGACAGCCTCCTCATCACCTGTGAAGCCTCAGCACAGGTAGAGCACAGGTCCCACGCTCCCTCGCGGGTAGATCTATCTGTCCATGATGGCACCCCATGTGACTAGAGATGTTTTATCTTCCACTGTCTACCCAGTTCTTAAAGCCAGAAGACCCAGGAGTTCTGGAGCATCCCATGTTTTCATTTTAATATCCCAGCTTCTTAGAACATTGCTTGATACAAGTCAGGCATTCACAAATATATGATATGTTAATAAATGACACATGGCCTGTCGATCTGTCCATTTTTGGTATTTTTACCATTTCAAAAACTTCTCTTTAAAAAATCTTCCACTAAATAGCCTTAGGAGTAAGAGAATAAGTCAAAGCACAGTTCTATCCTGCCAGGCTGAGCAGACTTAAGGAAACCAGGGCAATCTATTAGCCAAACCTGTCACTGGGTTGACAGCAGATAGACCAGGTTGGGTGGCGAATAAAGCATTTGTCATGACTATGGATGCTAGTAATAAATGCCATTCTATGCCTTCATGGTTAAATTATGGAGCTATGAACACAACCTTTCTTCAAAAACAGTGCACATCTCTATTTGTGGTGCACAAGTGAACAATTCACAATGTTTGGGGGCACATTATCCCCCTCCCACCACACACATATACCATATGTAGTGTTCTCAACTATACTCTTTAAACTTGGATCACTATTGGACAATTCCCTTTTTTAGTGCATCCAGAATGAAGCTCCACGGGGTACTTATATCCATCTCTCTCCACAGCAAGCCCTTGTGAGAAGCACCTCTTCTGTTAAGGGGCTCACAAAATATGTACTTTCTTGGTTCTGTTGTCTTAATTCTTGGTTGGACACACCGTGGTAGCCTCATAACTGAAACTATTGCCCACAGATCATGATTAACATTTATGCTTTGGAAACAAAGGGAAAATATAAAATCAATGTATAATGGTGCTGTAATAAGTGGACACAGTTGAAATATTTAAAACAGAGGCCCTAGCCCTAGCTGATTTGGCTCAGTGGATAGAGTGTCAGCCTGGGGACTGAAAGGTCCCAGGTTTGATTCCGGTCAAGGGCACGTGCCCGAGTTGCAGGTTCTATCCCCAGTGGGGGGCATGCAGGATGCAGCCTATCAATGATTCTCTCTCATCATTGATGTTTCTATCTCTCTCGCCCTCTCTGAAATAAATAATAAATATATATTTTAGAAAATAAAATAAAATAAAACAGAGGCCCAAATTAACTACATACTAATATCTCCAAGTAAAACTCTAGAGTTGAAGTTATAAAATATGGCTTCAAATCCCAATCCTGTCACTTATTGCCTTTAACTTTAGATAAATTATCTAATCACTCTGATTTCTTATCTATAAATTGTGCTTACAAATACCACATATAATAGTTGTGGTGATTAGACTTAATGTCGATATCCTCTACTTCCTGGCAATATAACCATGGCATGAATGCAGCTTTCAATATAAAATATCCTCATATCTGGGTTTAAGGGGAGGGGAAAGTTTTTGTTTTTCCTCTCCAGCAAAGTGCTTAGATCATCTCCCCAAGCTGTTAGGCAAGGATTATTGTGCAAGGCATTCTTTCACAGAGGTTTGCAGCCTTTGACATGTCTGGCACACCCCAGGAACCTCAGTTCCAGTTTCCTAACTCAGGGGATTGCAAAGCCTTAGCTGCCATCTGTGTCTCAAACTTTAAGTCCTCAGCCCACCCACTGTTACTCAACCCACTACCTGCCATGACCCTACCCCGACCCCATTTTCCCAGGATGCCTTGTGATCAGTTTGAATGATCCTGGTTTTCATTGCCCTCACACTCTTTTTTTTGACACCTGGGAGTTTCCTTTCCCTTCCTACAAGCTCAGTATTACACGAAAACACAAGCAAGTAAACTTGTCTTATATCTTTTTTTTTCTTTCTTTCTTTCTTTTTTTTTTTTTGGTCTTATATCTTATCTAGCATATCCAGGTGTTCACAGCAGAAGGTTTTCTGAATTTGTGTAAACACCATTTTGCTGGAACTGGAACCTCATCACATGGCTATGTATATATCATGAACAAAAGTCACTTGTTCAATTTTATCAGCTGTGATTAACAAAATAAGTTAACCTTTTACCACTATGTTTAAAATTAAAGACAAGCAAACAAGCAGCATAGAACCATGAGTATTCTCTTTTGGACAATCTAGCACTTTCATTTGAAAGTGTGAATTTGCCTCTACCAACCACCAGGAGCACCATTTTGGTTATGCTTCTTCATCTGTATCTATCTGTCTATCTGTCTGTCTATGAATCATCTATCACCCCTACCTACATACTTACCTACCTGTTTATCCTTGCTTCTAACTTAGACAACCCCTAGTGAACTATCTTGTTACTATAAAAAGTATGCATAAAAAGAGTGATGACCTTGGTGTTTGACTCAACAGTGCTCACATTCTGCATTTGAGAAATGTAGGAAGTGAAATATATAATAACATTTCAACAATTTATGTAAAGGTCATTGGGAAGGGGATGTTCAAGGCTGAGTTAGTCAGGAAAAAAAAATACCCCAAAATAAAGTTCTAAACAATAGTATTATTAGGTGTACACGGTGAGACAGAGTAAGGAGGTATGCCTTGTAGCATTCATAACAGACCTAAGAAAATAGGTACATGCTCCCCTTTCAAAGCTATTTTAAATGAAAGTTTAAAGGTTATCAAAACAATGAAGGTGGATAGTTTAAAAATCAAGTACATCTAAAAGATTTATATATATTTTAAAAAGCAAATGGATGTTTATCATTCATTTTGCAGCCCATCTGTAAAGCAATCCACAGGCTCATGTCTGAGGTCTGGAAAAGTTTCTCCTATTTATTTGATAACTAGAGGCCCGGTCCACGAAAATTCGTGCACCTGGGGGAGTCCCTCAGCCCAGCCGGCGCCCTCTCAGAGTCTGGGACCCCTTAGGGGAAGTCCACCTGCTGGCTTAGTGGCTCTACCTGACTCAATTGCTGTTTGAACTCTTGCTTTATCATATTCCCTTTTGGGTTTATACCTATTTTACTGATTTTTTTTTTTACTGGGATCTTTTAAGGGAGAGGAGATGAACTGGAATGACCAAGCCAATATTGTTTTTCCCAATAAGCAGCCTTGCATAATGTGCATCTTTGCATACAACAGAGTGCACAAAAGGTTCCTTTTAATGAGCTTAAACAACATTTTTAGAGCCTTGTTATTTTTAAGAAACATTTCCTCCAAAGATAAACTAACTTCAGGATTCATCCTAATTATCATACATTTTTAATCAGTGGGAGATAAATTAGTAAGATTTCCCTGGCAGTGGTAAGCTAGTTTTAAAAAAGGAATTTAACTGTCTTTGGTTAGCCTTGGGAAAAAGAGTGGAGGAGAAGGCTTGCCAAGAAGGGCCCCATGATTTCATTAATGCATAATAAAATTAGTTCATTTTAGCTCATGTTTGTGCCTCTAAGGATTATTTCCGGGAAAATCTCAGTTTTCCCTCTTCTAAGAGTACTTTAAGAGGTTGAACTCAACCATCAGGGTGTTGAGAGATTTTTGATAATGCTGACTCTCAGTGTTTAGGTCCTGATCCTTTACTCTTGATACATTAATTGAACTCCATTTGGTTTGCAAAAAGCTGTCCCAGGATTTTCCAGCTGAGATAATGAAGCTTCTGAAAATAACCCCAATGCTATCCTCTATTCAAGCAGGTATCACCTACCACTGGGTGGAGAGAATGGAGAGAGACGGGAGTTCGCAGAGAGGTCTCTGCCCTCCCTTTCACACATGCGTGCAATTTTATTTTCCTTCATGGAGGATGGGGTCAGGGCACAGAGAGCTGCACATACAGTTAGTCTGACATACAGGGCCCATGTCTGTTCACAGATATTCCCTTTGTTCCTAAATAATACTAGAATAGGAATTTTGACCTTGCTGGTCTATTAAACCTGGTTGAGATTGCTTTCTCTTTCTTAAATTTCAAGTTTTAAACAGTTTTTAAAAAATGCATTTTTCTTGATTTCAGAGAGGAAGGGAGAGGGAGAGATAGAAACATCAATGAGGAGAGAACATCTTTGATCCGGCTGCCTCCTGTAAATCCCACAGTGGGGATCGAGCCCGCAATCCGGGCATGTGTCCCATCTAGGAATCGATTGTGACCTCCTGGTTCATAGGTCAATTCTCAATCACTGAGCCATGCAGGCTGGGCAAGTTTTAAACAGCACTGACCATTCAGGTTTTTCTGCGAGGTGCTGAGGCTGCAGCACTGAGAGTTCTTGCCCTGACATGGCCTACCATCTGTAGGGAATAGGTACAAGCCAGCCAGCAATTACACAACAGGACCACAGGAAGGTGAGGAGGGAAGTGAAGGGTGCTTTGTCAGCTCCCCACAGGGAAGCTACCTAATGCAAAGTTCTGCTTTTGGAGAGGACAGGGAGTGTCTGAGGAAGTGATGTCTACACTGAGACTCTAGTAGTGAAATGGAAGTTGGCCAGGTCAAAGGTTGGGGGAGGAAGGCTAGAAGGGCAGAGGGAATAGTATGAGTTTAGGCACTGAGGCAAGAAAAAACACATAGTTCTTAAGAACCGGACGAAGTTCAGTCATTTTGGCACAACCTATACGTACCAGAAAAAGAGTGTCCAGAGTCTGGGGAGGTTGTCATGATCAGAGCTAAGCCGTTTCATGGTGGAGGGGTCTGAAGTAGTGGGACTGACATCACACGGGTCCCTCTGGCTTCACTGTAAGCGTGGACTGGAAGGGGGCAAGACTGGAGACTGGGGGAGCCTTAGAGGATTATTACAAAACCTGAGATGAGAAACAATCCTGGTTTCTACTGGAGCAGGACAGAAACACTAAGAGAAGTTGGATGAATTTGAGAGATTTTAAGAGATGTAATCTGCAGAAGTTCGGGATAAAATGGGCTTGGAGGGATGAAGAAACATGAGTTCAGAACCAGTTTTGCTCTGTCATCCATGGACATACAGCTGTGGTCAGGCACACACCTGGCCCTATGTCCTAGTGGGAGTCAGGGTATGACTTGCCTAACTGAAATTTCAAACATGGCGAGGACAGCAGCATTGCTAGTTTTCCTTTTGTATTTGCCAGTTCTTAGAAGGGCACACAGAAATCGCTCACTAAGTACAAGGATGCCAGGCAGGGTCCTGCCAGCATACACTCTTAAAGTGTTCACTGGGGATTGTTTAATGATGGCACTATTTACAGAAGAGCAGGTCGTGCTAAAGCAGGGGTTCTCAACCTGTGGGTCGCGACTCCTTTGGGGGTCAAACGACCCTTTCACAGGGGTCGCCTAAGACCATCAGAAAACACATATATAATAACATATTGTTTCTGTGATTAATCACTATGCTTTAATTATGTTCAACTTGTAACAATGAAAATACATCCTGCATATCAGATATTTATATTACGATTCATAACAGTAGCAAAATTACAGTTATGAAGTAGCAACGAAAATAATTTTATGGTTGGGGATCACCACAACATGAGGAACTGTATTAAAGGGTCGCGGCATTAGGAAGGTTGGGAACCACTGTTCTAAAGGAACCAACCATGGATGGAGAAGCACCCAGGGCTTAGCAGAGGTGGGAAGCTGTTCCAACCCATGGGACGGAGGAGCAAAAGGAGCATTTTACCACAGCGTGGTGAGGACTAGAGCCCTCAGAGAGAAAGAGTGGTCCCACCCTAGAATGTCCTGCCCATGCTTCTGATTGACTGCACACAATTGGAAGTAAGAGGCTAGCGACCTGAGTGATGCTGATTAGTACATAGAGTTTGATGTCTTGGAGCACAGAGCAAGGCAGAGAAGGGCAGAGAACTAATCTGCAGGCAGAAGTAGAAAAAAAATCACAGAAGTGTAATTATATTCTGCCTCTTTGAAAATAGCTCTGACGTGTATATGACAACTGTTAACTAGCTATAAGAAAAATGTGGTTAACCCAAACTTTTCATGTCCTGACCTTGTCGGAGAAAAACATCTTGGACAGCCCCACATCAAGATGTCTAGGTTTCTGCTTAATAAAAGGTGTTGTGCCCCATCTAGAGTTTGGACCAAGAATTCTTTTAGCCACAGTGATGCCAGCTGGATATAGAAGTGACCATCGAAAGGCTCAGAGAAAAGAGTTTATTTCACTCAAGGGCAGTGCAGCAGGGAGTGGACAGGGCAGCACAGCTAAGAAATAAACTGGATGATGGATTTTTGTTCCCTCCTCTGAAAGTGACAGAGGTTTAGAGGGAATGTCCTCTTCCTTTATGACAAAGCTGGGGGCTGGAGAAAGTACAGGTAAGAGTGCGACTGACTATGCTTACCTGGTTTGGCAGGGAAATATCCATAAAAAGGCAACAGATAGCCCTGGCTGGTGGGGCTCCGTTGGTTGAGTGTCATCCCCTACACCGAAAGGTTGCTGATTCAGTTCCTGTTCAGGACATATGCCCAGCTTGCAGGTTTAATCCCTGGTTGGGGTATGTATGAGAGGCAACTGATGGATGTTTATTTCTCATGTTGATGTTTCTCCCCTTCTCCTTTTCTCTCTCTAAAAAAAATCAATGTTTTTTAAAGGCAACATATATACAAGAAGGTACATTTAAACAGAAACCCCTAATCCTGGGAATCAAAACTCTAGGGTGCACAATCTTTTTAATGTTAAATTGCTCTCACCTGAAATACCCTTTTAGACACACTTTCGCTTATAATGTACTGCTCCCCCCTCCAAAAAAAATCCTCTCCTCTACTTCTGTTATGAAACACACAGTGAAGGCCAAGTGCTGCAATTTGTTTTCAATTCCTGTATTATTAAATATTCAGGCAATCGGAAAATGTTTTCTCATGTTACCTGGAAACAAAACACTAGCTCCAGAAGTTAGAATTCTTACAGCGATTTTCTCAAGCTCTCTGGCAATATTTCTTAATGGCTGTGTTGTGCCATCTCAAAAGATGATTGACGTTCAGGCCAGGTGAACCTAAGCTTTATTTCTAGCTTTTCTACTTATTATCTGTGTGATTTTAATTTGCTTAACTTCTTTAAATTTAAAAAATTATAATTTATTGGGGTGATATTGGTTAATAAGATTATATACGTTTCAAGTGTACAATATTATAATACATCATCTGTATATTTCATTGTTGCTCCTCTCCAAAGTTTAGTCTCCTTCCCTCATCATATATTTTACCTCAATTTAAAAAAATATATATATTTTTTAATATATTTTATTGATTTTTTTACAGAGAGGAAGGGAGAGAGATAGAGAGTTAGAAACCGATGAGAGAGAAACATCGATCAGCTGCCTCCTGCACATCTCCCACTGGGGATGTGCCCGCAACCCAGGTACATGCCCTTGACAGGAATCGAACCTGGGACCTTTCAGTCCGCAGGCCGACGCTCTATCCACTGAGCCAAACCGGTTTTGGCTAAAAAATATTTTTATTGATTTTTTTAGAGAGAGGGGAAAGGAGAGGGTGAGAGAAATACCCCTGTGAGAGAGAAACATTGATCCCCTGCCTCCTGCACACCCCCTACTGGGGATCTGGAGATTGAGCCCCCCAACCCTAGCCCTGATCTGGACTTGAACTGGCAACCTTTTGGTACACAGGATGACACTCAACCAATTAAACCACACCAGCTAAGGCTTACCTAATTTTTTAAATATATAAAATGAGGCTGATAGTATCTCTATCTATGTACTGTTTTAAGGATTAAATAAGTTGAGATGTGCTTAATACCTGGGACATAGTAGGCACTTAGCAAATTTAATCTCTTTCCATTCATTCATGTTTCAGTGATGTCTGTCCTTAATACGATGATCAAAGGATTCTCTCAGTGTCATGAAGATGTGTTAAACATTTTTAGATAGTTTTATTAACTGATGGGAAAGCCTTGGGTAAAATTTTGTGTTGAAAAATTTGGGTAGATGAAAACCACAACATGACTTGATACATTTCGATATTGCATCAGTTTGCAGAACTGCGTCAGTTTGCAAATAGTATCTTTAGATTAATTTCTCCAGGAAAGACAGAGACTGGACTTGAATCCCTAAGAAAGGGTAACTTCCTACCAAAGTTACATAGAAAGATCCGTTGCATAGAAATATCCCAGTAAGTCTTGATGGCAGAATTCTCTAGCCTGCTGTCACATATGCAGAGAAGTAGAGTGACAGATAAAACTATATGCATGAGCAAAGAGTAGGAATTCGAACCAAAATATTTGTGCTGATACCAGAGTAATCCCAAGATTCCACCAATGTCAATTTGCATCAAATTTCTAGGTTTCACAAATCTATGTATCAGTGTACAAAGTTTAATGGTATAATTCATGTGCAACCAGCAGTATTAGAACATGTGTTTTAGTCTTTTTTTTTTTTTTTTTGCTACAGATTTTTCAGTTGTGTTCCATTCATCTTTTCTTTCTGAATCCTTTATAAAGTGAGAAGTATACCATTTTGAGGCAGATGTTTATAGCTTTTGATGTCTGTGGAATAGAGAAGAACTAGTACATATTTGCATTGAGCTAAATGAACTAGCCAAACCTTCATTGCAAACTAAATTTCAGAGCAACTGAGAACTAATGAATTGTTGTTCTTTTAGATGTCTACATGGGAAAAGTGTGTGGCTTTGAAAACAGAAGAACCTGTGTTTAAATCCTAGCTCTTTGTGGCTGTGGACACCTTATTTTACCCAGTTAACCCATCTATAAAATCGGCATAATATGACCTAGTCTTCAGAGTTATTACACAGATTAAAGACCTCTCAAAATGAGGTGTGTATAAGATGAATTTTGCTCTGAATTTCGGGAGAATCGAATTTATTATAGAGTAAGCGAAAAGACTTTAAACTAATTTATGCTTGTAGATATTTTATCTCAAACCTAGACTCACTTGTTTCAATAATTAAGAGTTTTCAGATAGAAAGTTATTAGAAGAACTTATGTATATTACAGTATTTAGAAAATGTGATTTGTCATGCTACAGTGAGAGAAATAGAAACCAGGCTAGGTAACTTAAGCAGAGAGGGATTCAATACAGGCATACTTCAGAGATGTTATGGGCTCAGTTCCAGACCACCTCAGTAAAGTGGGTATTGCAATCGTAAGTCATGATCCTTTTGCTGGTGGAGGGTATTGCCTTTAACTAATAAAAAACAAACAAACACCCAAACACCATCTGTACAGTACAGTAAAGCCAAATGCAATGAAATGAAGTATACCCTCAGAACTCTATAAAATTGATACAATCAGAAAGTGGGGAACCAGGTCACCAATGGAACTCTTGAAATTATATAGTGCCAAAGCAGTGAGTCCAAGAGCCAGGAAACTGGGTGAGAGTGCTGGTACCTTGCAACTGTCTCTTGACACTTGGAAAGCTGGTGATTGGACACTGGTGCTCCAAGCTAGCTGCCATTGCCTCTTTTTTTTTTTTTTTGCCTTGTTTCCAGCAAAGGCAGTCAAAACATCAGGAGTATGTCCTCCTCTTCACCTCCACCTTTCAAATCTCATGGGGGGAAAAAATACACACACACATAGTGTCACCCCAAAAATGTATACACAATTTAATAGCTGATAGCTCAATTTTGAAAATGAAATTTATTTTAATAAACATTGCCTTTATAATTATTCAAAGCGTGTGTATACATTTTTGGGACACTCTACACAGACACACATAGGCACAAACACACCTGGCAGAACCTAGTATGTCCCCAGAAACATAGCTGCAAAGGAATCTGGAAAGATGGATACTTTTTTCTTTATTCACATCATAAAGAGAGTACAGTGAGATTGAATAAAGTCAATTTACAGTATCTGTCATATAAAGTATTTCAACATGGTAGGAGCTCAAGAAATGTTTGTTACCCTCCCTTCCTCTGTAAAGTCTCAAAACAAGAATTTAAAGAAAACTGTGCCTTGATATGGTTGGGACAATTGTGGCAATAATAGTTCCTCCCCTGCTGGATCAGTTTTGTAGAGTTCTGGAAATAGGTTATAGTGGCAGAGATGGTAGTGCTCACCAAATAGCTCATTTGTTCCCCTGAATTTCCAGGCCTTTAGCAATGTTGAGTCTTGTGACTAATTCTGCCCATTGAAATATGAGCAGGAATGATGTGTGCTGGGCTGAGGCAGTGATGAACACATATGTTCTTGGTGGTACAACTACAGAATGGTAGAGCTTCCTTAAACCTGAGTGGCCTGATGGAACAGATTCCACACTCCACCTACCTCAGATCCTTTTTTAGGAATATAGCATATGTCTACTTTATTTTTGTAAAGTTTGGTTGTGTTAGATGAGTGAGATTTCAATATAATTTGATACCAACAGCGTAACCCTATCTTATGATTAATATGATCATCATGTAAATGTACTAACCATTCAGTCAAGCTAATTAATATTTACTGTGAGACACCAGTAATTCTCATGAAGCTAGGCATATTTAGTAAATGAAACGTTTCCTCTCTTATTCCCACTTTGTATAGTTTTAATAGCCTAAAAACAACTTTATTGTTGTTTACCCTTTTTGTTGAAGCCATTCAAGTAAAGGAGCAAGGCCTGAAGATACCAGATAAAGGACTACTGAACTATTTCACACGCAGAATGTGTGAAAAGCATCCTTTGTTATTGCAGTTACAGCTCTTGCTTTTGGAGACTGTTTTTTGTGGCTAAGGCTCTTTTCTCTGGGTCTAGAGGACACCTTTGTTCCAATGGTAGCTTTGCCTCTGTTTGCCTCAGCAAAACTAGATGTAACTATAGTATAACCAAATTCCGCCATAGCTTAGCTCAAATGCTAGAATATGTGTATATTTTTGTGGCAGTACTTCTAGATGATAATCACTAGCATTTGAAGACAATACCACCAGTTTTTTATAAATGCAGAACAGAGACTTTAAAACACTCACCCTCTTATTTACCCTCACCCCTTTATCATTTTTCTTGTTTTTTTTTATCTGAAATAACTTCCATTAAAATAATTCTCAAGCTTCTTTTGTTTAAATCTTGTCATTGCAGTGTGTAAATAAAGTAATATATGTAAAGGAATGCGTAAGCTGTGAAACTATAAGAATGTAAAAAAATCATATCATATTGAGGATGTCTACACCTAATCACCTCTTCACTGGGACGTGCAAGGAACACAAAGCTTTCCCAACTTGAGTCTCCATGTATCAGCCCTTTGTAGCTTTTTACCATGGGGTGCTTTCACAATTGGTTGTGCCTTTATTTGGCTAACATGACTCTGTAGTTCCAGGAGTACAGTGACCTTGTTTGCTTTTGTTCATCATTCTAATTCCCATCACCCAGCTCAGTGAGTGGCTCAAAGTATGCACTGAATAAATACTCATTGGATGAATTTATGTATGGACGAATGGACTGATGAGTGGACGAGGGAAAGAGAATACCATGAAGACCTCAGAGATAGAGAAGAGCTTCTTGGCTTTCCCATAGTCTGCATGTTACCATTGGCAGAGCCAAACAGATGTTTAGAATTTCTTCAACTATGATCCCTATGGAAATTCCCCAAGATACTCCTGGTCGCCAGATGGAAAAATTGTTCTTTACAATGATTGCCTCAGTCAGTATATTAGGTTTCAAAAACCATGAGACAACATTTATGAGAAAAAACATATCCTTTAACTATGACCACACTGCAGCATATTCATTTTTTTTCCCAAGGGAAGTGGAACTGTGACTTCTGTTGGCCTATTTGTAAGAGCTGGGAAGTTTAATATTGTGATGATCTCCAAGTACCTTCCCTGCTTCCACAAGGCCAGTGTTCTTACTCCTGTTACCGTCCTTCAGCTTAGAATTTCTAGTCCTGAAGAGCTGTGAACTCAAGCAGAAAGGGTCTGGTGTGGGGAGGGCTGGCCTTGGGTTTGGCCTTGGGAAGGCCAGTGGCGCTCCCTTTCCAGGAGGCCCTGGAGCTATAGTTATACTGGATCTAGAGGGTCCCAACTACAGGCACTTCTGGGAATCTGACAGAGTCCATGCTGCTCCAGATTGTCCAGCTGTCCCTGCACTATCCTGCATAGCCCAAGCAGAGAGGAAGACTGACAACCACAGGAAATCAAAATCTAGCCTGCAGAAGCATTTCCAAGATCCAACCAGGAAAACAGACTACTCTGGCATTTTAAACAGAGGGAATGGAATATAGGGGATTGGTTATAATGGTGAAGGGAGAGCTGAGAAGCCACCAGGGAATTTCCCTTCCTCCTGTACTCCAGTCTCTTCAAGTGCCTCCTCAAGTAATGACACACCCTGTCATATTGAGCAAAGTCAGGGAAAGTATGGGGGGTGGAGTGGGGGAATGGATTTGAGTGTCAACAGGCCCAGGACAGGCACAGGAAGGCACACACCTCCTACCTGCCATCAAACACACAGGTTGTCAGACTTCTGTGGATTCCTAACAACTGTTGTTAAACAGCTTGATAGCATGCATGTTATTGAGCGAGGCTGATCTCTCTCTCTCTCTCTCTCTCTCTCTCTCTCTCTCTCTCTCTCTCTCTCTCTGAATTGATTTTCCAGTGCAGAGTTTGATTTAGTGCATACTCAATTAGTCAGTACCTATTCAGTGTCTAACCCATAATAGCAGGAGGTCAATAAGTCTGCCAATAGAGAGGGTGCATTCATGAATACAAGGAAGTTAGACCTATACCTTCAAGATCATGATACACTTTAAAAAATATATATTTTATTGATTTTTTACAAAGAGAAAATAAAATATATTTTATTGATTTTTTACAGGGGGAGGGATAGAGAGTTAGAAACATTGATGAGAGAGAAACATCAATTCAGCTGCCTCCTGCACACTCCCTACTGGTGATGTGCCTGCAACCAGGGTATAAGCCCTTGGCCGGAATCGAACCTGGGACCCTTCAGTCTGCAGGCTGACACTCTATCCACTGAACCAAACCGGTTAGGGCAACATGATACATTTTTAAGAGCTGGAAGGAATATTAGAGAACAATTCATACTAGAGTAAACTGAAGCCCATTTGAGAAGGGTTCTCAAGTTGCAACAGGGACTTAGTGGCAAAATGAGACATGAATGAGTGACATCTTGATGACTTCCAGCTCCTTGCTACTCAAATATGTATGTACAGGGACACCACGGAGCATCACCTGGGGGTTTCGGAGAAATGTGGGAGTCAGGCTCCACTCCAGTTTTGTTGAACCAGCATCTGCATTTTAATAGGATTCATTCCATTTCGGTTGGAGAGGCATCCTCTTTGTGAGTAGATCACTGGGACTTCAACAAACTAATCTCTCATCCTTTAGTCGAAGGTCCTTTTTCTGTTGTTTTCTAAAGATGAAATTCAATTTCCTAGTGAATGCACGTGTGGGAGGAATTTATTAAGGAGGGGGTGGTGGTGGTGAAATTAATTAAATTCACTCAGTGCCTTGGAAAATAAAAGCTTTAACCAATAATCAGGAGAAGTTCCTTCAGTGCAGAGGGGATAACCGGTTTCTCATTTAGCATAGCACCGACCCTGGCTCAGATCCAGGTAAAATGTCAGCTGCTCCAACTCAGGAAAGGTCAACATATTGCTTCCAACAAACTTTTATGAAATGCTCATCTCAGACTGAAAGTGCCATGGAGGTGGTTCTCTGCACATAATCCAACCCCCCGCTGTCATCAACCCTGTGCCCTTACTGCAGCCTGCTTCATTCCCCCAGGTTCTAAGCTGGAGCCGTGTGAGGCTTCGTTTTCTCCAAACTGAGGTAGAGCCAACTCTCCATTATAGTTTTGAGACTAAAATAAGAGCAAGAACCAGAGAAGTTGACAGCTCACAGGCATAAAGTGTTTCCCTCCAGAGTTTCCACTTTGGCCCTCAGTCGAAGCCTAGGGGCCGCTTACAGTTAGTAAAATCATGTGACTTAGATGCTTATTTCCTCCAACTGTCCTTGATGCAAAATTAGTGATGATGTTGGCAGGGACCTGAAGAAAGGAGGGAATATTAAAGGCATGGATAAATATTCAAGACCCATTATTGGTTCCTTCCAAAGTTGTTTGCTGTATCTGTAAACTGGTGTCAGGAAGGCAGACACCTTTGGAAATTGGTTCATTTTTGTAAATGGTGCTGTAAACAGCACAGAACATGGTAGCTGCTCAATAAATGCCTTTGAACTGACTTGAAGCGAATACAATCGCTTCAAGGTGTCACTGATTACATCAATGATAGCAAAAAAAAAAAAAAAAAAAAAAAAGAAGGCCATACTGCCTTTATAATAATAAAGACTACCATCTAGAAATAGTTTTCCAAACAAACTGGACTATTTACTATTCCTGAAAATCTTCAGTTTGTGCCTTTTTGTCCCTGGTCATGGTGTCCCTGCAGACTGGAATGTCTTCTCTCTATTCTCTACCTGTCAAAATCCTCTTATTCCATAAGCCCCATCTCAAATGCCTTTATCTTCCTATATGTCCTGATCCTTACACTCCAGCATGCCTACATTGCTTACCCTTTGCTTCTATAATGGCACACCCATTCTGCTATGTATCATAATTATTTTTGTACCATCTCCCTCACTTGGCTGTAAATGGCTTGGGCTCCATTCAACTTAACTTCGTGTCTCACCTCTCCCATGCTTAGCAGACTCCGTTATCCATGCATGGGTATTTTTTGAATTCAATATTTGGAGAGCACAGTTTCCCAAACTATTAATTCAGAAATCAAATGGTCATAATGGAATGTGCTTCTTGGTCTTTGATAGTCTAATCTGTACCTAAAGTGCTTTCTCTGTGGCATTTCTGCTGCTGCCCCCAGCACTGCAGAGATGCCCTGGTTGGTCTCCTCGTCTCCAGTCTGCCTCCCCTCCAATCCCATCTTGCCAGCGTGATCTCACTGAAGTACAAGCTTGATCATGTCCCTTGTTTCAATTGAATTGACAGCAGGTCCCCTTTGGGCTCTCTCCCTGTTTGCACCTTCACTTCCTGGCCTCCCTTTCCGGGGATTTTCTCTCAGTCATTGAAGAACCACATGCAGTTTCCATAACATGCAGTGTGGTTGACCACATCTGCCTTTTGTTTAGGCTGCTGCTCTTCATGAGATCCTCTCCTCCAGCTTCTACTCCTCCTTTATGGTTTAGCCAATGTACCCTTTTGCTCCAAAGGTAAGCATTAGGATCTTCACTATCTCAGGCATTGGATTTGTGATAACTCAGTCCACTCTGGTTTGTAGATGAAGAAACTGAAATGCAGAGGTTGAGTTCATTGTTCAAGGGTTTAGCTCATAGGCAATATCTGGACCAAAGCCGGCTGATTCCATTAAGGACACACTAACCACTGAGCTATATGGCCTCTCCTGGATGACCGTGATTGGCTTCTTTCTCTGCCATGACTCCCCCTTCAGCCCCGTGGACAATAAGCTCCTTGAAGGCCATGGCCGAGTTGTTGAACTATGTCCCCAGCACCGAGCAAACTGCCTGGCAGAGAGCAGGCATTCAATAAATATTTTAAATGAATGAGTCAAATGTGATTAAGGTTATCTGTACTTGCCCCACCCACCCCAAAATCTGGCTACCTTTAATTTCCTTTTTTGGAGGAGGTATAATGAAGTCTTAGTAAAAACAGTCTGGGCTAATTGGTAAGCAGCCCTCATGCAGATTGCTCAAATGTGCCAAGTCGGATGTAAAGTTTAATCAACTGGCTCGCACATTTGGAGGGAACAAATGTTTATAATGCTGAGGCAGAGGCAGGCCTCTGACGGCCCAGGAGCTTGGGTCTCCCTGGCAACAACCCCAGGAGTCATAGCATTCTCTCCTCCCCTCTCTGGCCTCTCCTTCTCCCATCCTCCTCCCCAACTCCTCCTGCACTTCCATGTCAAGAGGTAGAAAGCTTTGAGTAAATTTATTTCCTTTGTAGCAGTTTTCCAGTTCCACTATTTTAATGCATATTTTCTTTTTTGAAAGAGAAACTAATGAAGTCAAAACAAAATCATAAAACCTAACCCACAGTTTTGCTGCTTCACAGAGAGATTGACTCTCTTCCCAACTTGTTAGGCCCCCTGGCATTTACTATGAGAATGAGGAGGATTGAATTTCATGTAGCATAGTGCCATCTCTCCAAAGTTGGGATGAACATTTGCATTATTCTGATTTTCACCCTCACTTGCAACCAGTACAGAATTGCATGACAATTTAAAACTTGTCTAGATCATTCAGATACAGACTTTTTTTTTTTTTTTTAGCAATTTTATGGGGAGCTGATTTGTTTGTGCTTGTTTCAATCCTCCAAGTAATGAAAATGATTATTGCTATCTACAAAAGAGGTGAGAGTGTCTTTGAGCAAAGGCTTCACAGAGAACATAATTACAAAGCTGTCACTTCCATAATAGCTTGACCATGACATAGCTACAAAGTACTACAGTGAGTGTTTCAAATACAGAAGGAGCCGCTAGCCCCACATTCAAGACTAGCCCTCTGGAAAGTTATAGAGAAAGTTCAGTTGGCTTCCCACATACCATCATTTTCCACCCTGCCCCCTTTCTCTGAACTTGGATAAACATGGTTGTCAAGAGGCCTGGATTCTGTGACCTTGGTTCAATCACTTCCCTCCAGAAGTTAGATTTTTCACCTTTGAAATGAGTGGTTGGAGGAAATAACCTCTAAATTCCTTCCAGATTACGAATCCTTTGATCATTCATTGGTTCATATACTTAACAAGGATAATTTTGGTTTCTGTTTTTCCTCTATATCTAGTTCTTCCATGCCCACTAAAATTGCCTGTGGTCTTTTCTATTTTGGGGACCCAAATTCTCTCGCTACTCTAGTCCTTTCATGAGGGAAAGCCTCTTCAAGTTCTTCTTGTCCCACCCCATGTATGCCTCCTCTTTGGGGCCCTGTTCTCTGCTGGATGGTAGACTATTAATAATTCTTGTTGAAGGATATTAATGGCTTAATGTGCTGCCTCCCACAGGTAACACACCTTATGTATATAGGGGCCTTACAGGTACAATACCTTTGCCATTATCTTCTCCCTTGTTCTCCTTGAAAAGAGACATAGTAGAAATTTCAATTGAATGAATGAGTGATATTTTGGCACTGGTGAAGCACTATTACCATGTGTAAGCAGCTGCAAACTTCACATGGTAAGTAATTACTTCAGTAATTTATTGAGAATTTAATTAAAGATTTTCTGCCCCTAAAACAGATGCAAATTATTCTCTCATGTTTGGAATTTCTCAGGTGATGTGAATACTTAAGAGAGTGTGGGCTAGTCCAAAATTGCTAGACTATAGTCTCAGTGGTAACAGGAACCATATCTGTGTTGAGCTTCCCTTCTCATGTGCCTCATGCCATGTCTGGCAGGGATTAGGCCCTTGAAACAAGTGAGAAGGCATCTCACAATTTTGTAAATGAATGAGATAAACAAATCTTAGTATTTTCATGAAACTCTGATATAAAAGTTAGGTGGAATCCACTGTGATTCTTACCTCTCAGATATCAGTACTTCAAATTAATACTCCTAGTTACTTTAATTCTGTGTTCTTTTTTACCCTGTTTTTTTACACATTGGCAAGGCTGCCTGCTTTTACATCTAGTCTAGATAAGGCTCACAAGATCACAAATTAATGATTTTCCCCAAAGGAAGTTGTGCATGGCAAGTTGTCTAAAATAAAATGAGCATTTCTGAGTTGACCACTGTTGCACATTATCCATGGAAACTAGCCTTCTCATAGAATATTAAAACATGTGTGACTTAGTTAGTATATCAAGGTTATTTTTTTTTTTGGAACTGATGTACTTTGTACCATAGAATTAAGTGACATTATTCAAGACTAAAAGGGTTAACCTCTAGTAAGAGAAAAACAAAAATGTGAAGGGAGGCAGTTATAGAACTTTGACTAGGAAGGGGCCACCACACAGGAACAAGCCTTTAAAGTAGGCAGAGCCATCCATTCACTAAGCCCAGCACATACAAACAGTACCACTGTCCCTTCATGTGTCAGGCAATGAGGGTGACACCAAGATAATTCTGGTATATATCATGCTCCTAAGGAGTTCACAATCTGGTGGGGGAACTAAATTATAAAAAGATAAGCCTTGTAAGGGAAATTATCAGATGACCAAAAGCCAGGACTCTCTCCAAGGGTGGGGCAATCAGGAGAGGTAAAGGTGGCCTATTTTCTGGAGAGCTTTCAGTCAAATGCTGTCTAGAAATGTCAAACAGATATCATGCGTGCTGCCAGTTCCCACTTCCATGCCCATAGCAGACATCAGTAAATGATGATGACACTTTCCCAAGATAAGCCTAGAATGAGACCTCAGGCTTCTTTGCAAGACATCATTTCAGGCAACACTACCAATCAAAGTTGGCCAACAAAATAAAAAGTTATATTCCATCCTAGGTAAGTGATTGTCCCAGTTCCACTGAGAAAACTTGGTAATTTAGTCTTGCTGGCTCTTCTAAATGGGAGGTACTCCCAAGATCACACTGAAAAGACTTGGAGATTGAAAGGGATCTGGGAGTAGAGGACAGGGGATATCAAGGATGATTGGGTCATCTAACCCATGTTAATGGGAGGATGTCAATGCCATTCAGACATAATAGCTATAGAATAAACAGGCTGTTGAGGAGTAGCTGTATTATAAGTTTGAGGTCCTAACATGACACCTAAATGAAGATGGAGATATTTACCCAAACTCATAATGTTTCTCCACAACTGAATCATTTTCAGTTTTTTGTGTGCGTTTTTAAAAAATATATTTTATTGATACTTTACAGAGAGGGAGAGGGATAGAGAGTTAGAAACATCCATAAGAGAGAAACATTGGTCAGCTGACTCCTGCACACTTCCTATAGTGGATGTGCCCGCAACCAAGGTACATGCCTTTGACCGGAATCAAACCTGGGACCTTTTAGTCCACAGGCTGACGCTCTATCCACTGAGCCAAACTGGTTAGGGCCATTTTCAGTTTTTTATCTTAGTAATTGGCACTGTCATTCATTCAGTTGTCTAAGCCAGCAACCTAGACAATATCCTTGACACATTTCTCTTCCCCAACCCTCATAGTTAATCCATCATGAAGTCATATCAGTTCTATTTTTATACATTTTTCTAATCCAGGTACTTTATACCATTTCCACCACCAGATATTGCATGAGACATACTTACACTAAGAAAATTTATTCATTGTTTATCTATCTGAAAGTCAAATTTAATTGGGCATCCTATATTTTTATTTGCTAAATCTAGCAATCCTAGCCCCAAAATAGTCTCATTCAAAAAAGGCAAAAATAGGTCTTCCGGTTGGATTGGACTATGGGTGGGTTTTTAATTTTGTCAGTGTATGGTAATAAGATTCTAGAGACAAATGTACATTTATTTGACCTGCATAGCACCTTGCATATTTAAATGACTTTAAAAAAAATTAGTTGAGCAAGGTCAAACCTCAGAATATTTTGTGAAGTATAGATAAAGTGTGCAGTCAAAGACAAAATGTTTTCTCTAGTTTGACATTAGCTGACTCTTCTCCTAAAACTTTGATAACAATATTATTCCCCTAGGAAAAGCCTATGTGCTGAAATTCTTCACATATTTTGTAAATTTATGTGTTACTGAAAAACTGAAACCTAGCCAACATGAGAGATATTGTCAGGTTCCCTCAGAGCTTAGTGGAATACTATATCAAGCATGACCTGTTTTTGAAATGAGATTTCAAGAAAAACAGCAGAACACCTTCCTTGGTTTCTTTTCCATTAACTGCTCACACTTGATACCTTCCTTAGATGACCTCATGAGCTCCCACCATGGCAACCAGATTCCCAAATCTGCATTTCTTACCTGGGAATGTAGTTTCAGGTAATAGAATCGACTCTGGCTAAGGATCTAGGGTGCTCACATATTCTCTGAAGAGTTCAGAGAGCTACGCTAAGAAGCTCAGCACCCAGCCACAGTGTGACGGCTGTTCTAGAAAAAGATACCACTGTTGTCACCATTTAACATCCCAGGGCCCACATAGCTGCCTCCATTTGCACCAGTGACAAGTTGTGACTGACCAAGCTCCGCCCCTCTGGCTGTTAAGAACTGGATGGATGCCTCCACCGCTATAGGTATCCAGATGGAATCCATACACACTTACTTCCTCATGTAGCCTCCATCAGAATGGCCATTTCCAGCGAGTGGCTCTGTGCCCCAACAGCAAGGGAGGCTGGGAACATGGATTCTGGCTTCTACCTTGGAGAAGCTCAACTCATAATTGGGAAAACTTTCCAAATACACAAGATGGGTGTTGAAAGATATTGAGCAGTGATCAACATGAACGACATTCCTACTCTTGAACACAACACTCTTTACAAGCATCCTACTAAATAAAACACAATGATTAAGACACAGGCTTTGGAGTCCGGTGAACTTGGCTTTCAGTTCTAGCTTTGCCTCTTATTGATTAGAACACTGATTTTTAACCAGTATGCTGCTGCTGCATACTGTTGTGATGCAAGAATGTTTAAAACATGAAATACTGGACTATTTAGTTAGGGGCATTGATCTCTATGCCCTTAGATTGTCAAGTAAAAAAAATGACAGCACAATAGACCTCTGTTGTGAATGCCCCGAGTTGTGTTTTATTGGTTATGTTGCATAGTAAGGTTGCATCTGATTGGTTAATTTTTGGTACCAGAAATCCTTATATACAAGTATAGGCACCTGATTTTTTAAAAAGCCACTTTGGAGCAAAAAGGGTAGGTAATTACTAGTATTATTATTTATTTTATAAATCAATCCAAATTATTCCCATTTCTTTGCCAAATTGGCAAAAAATATTACTTTCTTATGTTGCTGTGCCACAGAATTTCAGTAATTAGTTTATGTGCCATGAGATGAAAAGGGTTGAACATCACTGGCCTGGAAGATTGGACAAGCTAGCCCCTCTGAGGCGCCATCTTCTTGTCTGTGAAATAGGACCCTTAACACCATTCACCTCATAGGTGAGAAAAGCAGGCACGTTTGGAGGTGGCATTTATATCCCCACAGGACAAGTTCTTTTCTAATCATTTTCTGATTACATTGCAAGGAAATTGGAAATTATAGAAAAGGGGAACAGTGGAAATAAAATTAAAATCCCCCATCTAGAGATAGCCATTGCTAACAGCAGGCCATATCTTTGTCTGTTGGGAGGTATTTTTAATCAACCATAGGAATCACAGATTTATGGGAATAGAAGCAACCAGAATGACCATGGGTGTGGATCCCCTTTGACCCCCGGTGGTTACATAAGCCCACAGGCTCCATTCTCCTGACCCTCTTCCTCGGTGTTTTCTCTCCCTTCACATTGGAGGGGAAAGGGCTCTTGAAACCTTTGTTGGCAGGTTGCGACTTTTGTTTTATTTATTAATTTTGCCGTAGGAGGCTTTGAGCTTTGTGTGTCAGCCCCATGTTTCCAAGCAGGAGGAGGAGAGAGTCCTGGGAGGTAGTATTTGGCGCTGTGGGCGCCTTTGAGAGAGGGAGAGGGGAAGAAAATTACTTCTTTATTGTGAGGTTTGCCAAATGGTCTCTGAGAAGCTGTGATATCATTCAGACCCCGTGCCAAGCAGGATGGAACGGCTCATCTTGGCAGACATCTAGAGCAAACGTGTGATTCCTCGGGGTTGGTGTGAGCCTTTATCAGAGAGACTTCCATAGGCAGTGTTTACATAACCGTGGTGGAGGGTGAGAATCAACACAGCTGTGGCATTGCCCTAAATATTTCTATTCAGCAGGGAATTAAAAGAGAACTTTATCGCTGAACTACAGATAAACACAATTCATCAAGCGGTGGTCAGTTCAACTGGGGAACAAAATAGGAGCTATAAAAGGCTGGCCTGCTGGAAATAGCTGCAATCAGCCAGCCTGACTTCATTGCTCCTCCATTCCTTCCTTCCCTCCCTCCTTTTTCTCAGTTCCAGAAATATAGGACTCATCAGCTGGCAAGCAAGCTGTCTAGATTCATTATTATTATTATTATTTATGCCAAGAAGGTGGTGGAAGGCACTCTGATTATTGAGCACAGGCCTACTATGGGCCAGAGTGCCTCCAGGTGCTGCATGGGTGACCCTCATGTCAGAAGGGCCCCCTTTTTTTCTGGGTTATAGAATTGAATTGGGTGAGAGTAAGATTTATTTATGTATTTTGCCAAGGAGAAGCTGTTTTAACTGCAATGTGTGTTGAAATGAAATCATGACCACCACAGTTCTAAGTGATCCACATCTTAGAAGTTACCTCTAGCATCCGTGTATTTTAAACATTAGGGCATTCCCCACTCAACTATGCACAGGGACAGCGATTTTCAACTGACGTGCCTTCAAGAATTTTTAAAACGTGCAATACCTGATTTATTTAGTCAGGGGCACTGACCTCTTTTTTCTTAGATTGTCAAATAAAAAATGACAACAGCCAACACAATAGCTATCCAGTATGAATGAATCAAAATTTTACCTTTAAAAAAAAATTTACCTTTTTTTTTTGTCAGATTGGCAAAACATGAACTTTTTGGTGTGCCGCAGAATTTTAGTAATTAGTTCATGTGTGTTGTGAGATGAAAAAGGTTGAAAATAGCTGCACAGGAAGATAGGTACATGGCACATTAGTTTTCTAGGATTTCCATATCACAGTGGGCACCAACTGGAAAGCCTGAAACAACAGAAATGTATTATCTTTCAGTTTGGAGGCTGGAAGTAGGAGATTAAGGAGTTGGCAGGATTGGTTCTTTCTGGAGATTTTGAGGAAGAAACCATCCCATCCTTCTCTCCTGGCTTCTGGTGGTTGGTGGATCCTTGGCATTTTGTGGCCTGTAGAGGCATCACTCCAGTCTCTACTCCACCTTCCCATTGCCTTCTTCTCTGTGTCTCTGTGTGTCTTTCCAGCTCTTCGAATGACACTTCCATTGGATTTAGGACCCACTCTAATCCAGCAGGTAGATCACTGCCGTCCTTACTTTAATTACTTCTGCAAACATGCTATTTCTAGAGCAGCCACATTCTCGGATTCTGGGTAGGTAGGAATTGGGGGAGGGGGCAGAGATACTATTCAACCTACTACACAAGGGGAGCTTCTTGGGGAAAGGGACCATGTACTCTTCTTGCCTTTGTGGCACCCAATGCATGCTAAACACGTGTGAGTATCCTGGAATGCTCACAAATACAGCCTAGCTTTGTGCGCCTGTGTAAAGAAATTGCTGCATGTTTCCAACTTTAATTTGGAATGCAGGAGATTTACTTATTCTCTGTTTCAATATGCAGGCCTTGGTCTCTTTGCTAATAGTGTAGCTAAGAGAGAGCCTCGATAAATACAAAATACAATACAAAAGCATTGTCTTCATGAATGTTTCTTTCCCTAGTAATTGAGCCAACATAAGAGTCTTAAAATGCCAAAAGCATAGAAAACTATTAACATCAGGATTATAAGTCACAGAGCACTTTCACAATTATGATCTCAGTTGATGCTCTGGTAACCCTGAAGGTTATATTAGTATCATCACTGTCACTATAATCATCATTATCACTTTTATCATCATTGTCCCTATTTTATAGGAAATAAAGAAGCTCAAGGCTCGTAGAAAATAAGTGACCTATTTGTGGTCAGTGTATGAGTTAGGACATTTAGTTGTATTGGATAGTTATCCAACCTAAACTGGCTTAAGCATAAAGGGGAACGTAGAAGCAAAATACAAAAATATACTGAGCGTCAAGGTATGAACTCTGGATCCAGATCTCTCATCTCTCCTATTCTTCCCTCTTGATGGCAACAGTAGATCCATGATTATATCTGACCCTCAGTACTTATAATGAGAAAAAAAAGTCTCCTTAAACATGACCCCTCCAGAAATCCTGGGCCTGGATCTCCACGGCCCAAATTGGATCACACCTACAACCTTCAAACCATCAAGTCCCCCAAACACATGGACTGAAAATGGACATAAGGCCTCTTACTAGAAAAGAGAGGAATGGAAACTGGACAGGCAGAACCACAGATGTCCATGAGGAAGCATAGTTTATAAATGACAGAACTTGGACTTGAGACAAGGTTATATTAACCAACAGGCCAGTTCTGTTCTTTCTCCTCCTCCTCCTCCTCCTCTGTTCAAACATAGTGAATACACAGTGGGTACACATGGAACAAAATTCAGAAGATACAAAGTCATTAAGTGAAAAGTCTCCATTCTGAACTTGTCCTCCTGTCACTCAATCGCCTTCCTAATTGAACCCACCTGTATACCTCTCCAGGCATAGTCTCCACATTTCCCAGCATTCAAATAGATCATTTTTACATCGAGGGTATGATACTGTTCTCACTGTTCTACCCCATGCTTTTTTTACTTCCACTGTATTAGGCATTTTTGGTTCCCTGACTTGAATGACTTCAACCACTGAGCCACAGGGGTGTTCATATACCGCTTAGATATCTTTCCACTCTTTGGAGTTTTTCTCATTTTCCTTTTCTTCTCCTCCCTCCTACTCCCTCCCTTCTTTTTACTTCATTTCCTTATTTTTATCTCCTTCCATACTTTTACAAATTGCAGTAATTGTTGAAGTGGAAACTGCCTTTTTAAAAGAATGCATTACATGAAATATTTAACCCTACAAAAAGGCTTCTTTTGGAGTAGCTGTCAGCAAAATCCTTTAGAAGGATGAAACCATTTCCCATTTCTTTTCACCCCTATAGTCACTGGTTAGCTCTGGCAGTTGAGTGAGTAAAGGGACTTCAATAGATGGTTGTAGCTCTTGTTATGGCCACAACTCATATCAACTTGTGCTCCTGGCATGAGCCTCAAATAGTTCTCTTAGGTAAAACAAATAGGCAGATGGAATAAGGGGCAATGTATTATCCGGTTTGTCCCAGACCTTTCAGTATCTCACAAAAGACTCAGGCATCTCTTCCCAAAGTTATATTTTCCATTCCAGGAAGTTGTTAGAATAGCCCTTGTAGAACTCTTTCCCCCTGGAGCTTGCATTTTCCTCCAAGTCCAAGTACTCTGAAAAAGAGTTGAACAAGAGCCCAACCTGGAGGATTCTCCCTACCTTGATGGTCTGCTACCATTTTATTGTACACAACTTTGCAAAGACTGTTCATTGCAAACTAGCATATAAACTAGAATTGATCAAGATCAGCTTAGCATTGTGACATCTTATGTGTATATTATCACCTTTAGTCTTTCCAGTAATCTTGAGAGGCAAATGTATTGAGCCATTTTACAGATAAGCAAATCGAGGCTGAGGGAGATGAAGTAGCTTGCTGATGGCCTCATAGCCAAGGAGTGTTAGAGCCACACTGAATCCTAAAATCCTTATGCTTGACAACTACCTCCTGGCACGTGTGCTTTAAATTGGTGAGAAAATGGGAAGAACCACTCCACAGCCAGGCCAGGAATGGAACGTCTTTTTCTGTCCTTCATGCTCTAGAAAGTGTGTCACTGGATCACATTTTGGTAAAATGAGATTAAATGACAAATTAAACCAAGGTGTCTGTATTTGAGATTTTTGCTTGGTAATGTGCTAAGATTATATATATTTTTAAATCACTGCTTGACCTTGTCTAGGATCTTGAGTTGTCACTCAGTCACTCAGAGGTTCTGGGAACTTTGGTGCTACCAGGTACGAACTGTTACCTTTCGATAGTAGAGCTCATTGGTGTTAAAAGGAAAAATGTATACTCCTGTTCCTTCTCCCCGCCCCCCTTTTTGTTGGGTGGGGGTCAGGGAGATGTAGATTGCTGAATTCTTAATTTATTTCTTGCACAAATAACTGACATCTTTTTTGTGCCAGACCAGCCAACGGTTCTTAATTCACCATCATTTCTGGTGCTTTCAAGCTGCTCCCATTTGCTGTCAATGAGAGGTCCTTTCTCATCTCTCCTGTTGTCCCTGACCCCTAGCTTGAATCCACAGTCTATCTCACTATATAACTTGGAGCTGCAGCTAATCAGAAGGATTAGGCTTCTTCATCACTCAAATCTATAGGCACTTTATAAGCTTCTGGTTATAGCTACAAACACTCACCCTCCCTTTACATTTGGAACAGACTCCTTCCAGAACATTACTTCATTCTAAGCTTTTCCGTGATGGTTTCAAGATATGTCCCAAAATTCTTTGATTCCCTTTCTTTCAAGAGGTGAAGCCTCACTTCCCTCCTCGTGATGTGCATTGGACTTAGTGACTCACTTCTAACAAAAAGAATGAACCAGAAGTGATGGTATCTGACCTTGGAAACCAAGTCACAAAAGGAACTTAGTTCCTTCTTGCTCTCCGGGGAGAGAAACCATGCCATGCCATGAGGGCACTCACACAGCCTCCAGAGAAGGCCAAGGGACGAGGGCCTGAGGGCTCCTGCTAACAGCCATGTGAGTGCCCCACCTAGGGCATGGATCTTCGGTCTAGTCAAGGCTTCAGATGCCTGAGGCCCCTGTTGACATCCTGACTGCCAACTGACAGGAAGCCCTGGAGCCAGACCCACCGCACTCAGCCATGCTGAAGTTCACAATGCACAGAGACTATGACATAACAAATATTCGCAGTTTTAAGCCACTTAATTCTGGGGGAATTCGTTACTCAGCAATGCATTACTAATACACTCTCCAAGAACCTTCTGTTGTATTGCCCTTCTTGTCATAATCACCGTTAGGCATAGCTTTAAAATATATATATATATATTTGAGAGGGAGAGAACATAGATTTGTTGATTTGTTGTTCCTCTCATTGATGCATTCATTTGGTTGATTTTCTTATGTGCCCTGACCATGGATCGAACCTGCAACCTTGGCGTATCAGGACAAAGCTCTTACCAACTGAGCTACCCGGCCATAGCTAGGCATAGCTCTTTAGGGGTTTGCACTTGGGCTTACAGAGGCCTGCCATGATCCTTCATCTATATAATTTGTGGAACATTCAAAGCATATACACAGGCCTCACCCTCTAGAAATCTTACTCAACAGATGGGGTCAAGCATCTGTATTTAATTAAAAGATTTTTAAAAAAATGATTCAAGGGTTTTGAAGAATACTTTTGAGTAAGAACTTGTGCTTTTTTCACTATAAAAAGCCACAGGCCTCTCTATTCTGTGTCCTCCGTGTTCTTTGAGACTGAATGCGGGGAGGTCACCTCACTTTTCAGTATAGCCACTTCAGACACTGGGAACCCAGCAAACAAACAAGTTCAGTGCCTTTCCTATGAACCCATGAGCAGCCTTCTCTAGCCTGAATTGCAGCAGATTTACCTGAAGGCTGATTGCGAGGCCTCGCCCCTGGAATTCCTAATTCAGTGGGTCCAGCATGGGGACATTTCTAGTAAGTTCCCAGGTGATGCTGTTCCTGCCACGGATGGTCTGTGACCACACTCAGAACCACCACTGAAAAGCACTGGGCCTGGTGTGTAAACTCTGCCTCAGGAATTGCCCAGATCCTCACTATACTGCAAGCCACAATAACCAAAACAAACAAACAAAATCTCATTCATTTCGCCCGAGACAAAAGTAATCCACAGTGACAGAAATCCCAGTAGTGCTTATTTGGGGCCATAACAACTGGACAGGGAATGTAAAGGGACCTTCGCGGATGCTTGGAACATTCTAGTTCTTGATCTGAGTGGTGGTTCCACCAAGGTGTTCCCTTTGCAAAAACCCATTTGAGCTGTACACGATGATTTGGGCACTTGTCTATGTTATACTTAAAATCTTCTTTAAAATTAATAGTAATGATAAATGCTGTCGAAAACCTGGGCCTCCTCTTCACTATACCTCTGTTTATGAGTTGGCTTTCCCCCAGGGGTACGCTGGCAACCCAACAAAGAAAATATGTTTTTCTTTTTTGCTCACAGCAGTTGTTTATGTATGTGTCTGTGGGTGATACTGGGGAGTGGCTGCTTCCCAGGCCATCTTTTTTTTTTTTTTTTTAATTCCTCACCTGAGGACATGCCAAGAGAGAGGAAGAGAGCGAGAAGGGGAAGGAAGAGAGAGAGAGAGAGAGAGAAGGGGACACAGAGAGAGAAACATTGATGTGAAAGAAACATCAATCAGTTGCCTTTCATGCATGCTCCAACTGAGGCTCGAACCCGCAACCCAGATATGTGCCCTGACCAGGAATTGAACCGGCAACCCTTCAGTGCACAGTATGATGCTCAACCAACTGAGCCTCTCTGGCCAGGCCCAAGCTATCATTTCTTTACAAACAAATCTAGGTCTTCTAAAGAAAATATTGTAAAAGAAATATTTGCCTGTTTTAAATTTCCAGAACAATAGATATTGATGGAATAATTTGAAAAGCACGTTGAGCTCCCATTACTGCTTCTCGAGAATCCATTTGTGTTTGGCCATGCAACCTGACCAACAAGTGAGAACTTCCGGAGGGAAGGAAAACTCAGCCTGGATTAACAGCCCATTCCTTTGAAAGGTGCCTAGGAGGCATGGCCTTTTTTTCCCCTTCAGATGAGGACAAATGCCACCTAAAGAATCCCATTTCATTACATCCAGCTTTTAGGGTCTCAAGGAGGAGGCTTATTTTGTAAATTTCTTACCAAGAAAACAAAAAAAAAAGACTAATTATTGCTAAAACTGCCCCCAGAGACATTTCACTTTCTGCATCATTCCTTTCCTCCCGTTTAAGTTTATGAGTAAGACGGTCTACTCACTCTAAAAGGTTGGCTTCAAATGTAAACGAGGCCAGGTAACTTGGGACTTGTGATTTTCAGGTGATCTGCAGAATTGTTATTTTGGAGCTCAGGAGCGAAGTAGGACACGTTGGGACATGTTTGCTGGTACTGACGTCACAGCTGTGGAGGACAGTGGCAGCTCTCCTACTGGAGGTCCTCCAGCCTAAAGGAGACACTGACACAGTAGTTCCTCCAGGAGCTTTTGAGCCTAACCAGTGTCACCAACTGTGTGGCCTTGGGTAAACAACTTCTTTCTCTCTCCCTCCAAATTACAGTTTTTCCTTCTGTTAAATGGGAATAATAATGTCAGTCAGAAGGCTACATAATATAAAATATTTAAACTTTGCCTGGCACATAAGAAATATTCAATGAGGGGCAGCCTAATTATTAAGGGATGAAAGGAAATTAATAAATGGACCATTCCATCCAGTGTCAAATTTCCTAATCCCTGTATCTTTCTAATGCAAACATGAATGAATTAATGGTATTAAAAGACATATATACATGGATGAATAAAATTTTTTTCTCTGCAGAAATTATCTAAAAATTATAGATGTGGACAACAGGTTCCTGGTTGTCAGGGGTTTGGGATGGTGGGAGTGAGGGGAACACTTGTTGCTGGAGGGAGAGCTTTGTGGTGATGAACTAGTCTTGTTCCTTGACCATGGTGGTGGTTACAAGAATCTGCACATCACAGAATACCATAGACCCATACACTTAGATTTTATCAGGTCAGTCTCCTGGCTCTGGTATCCTATATAATAAAAGGCTAATATGCAAATCAATCAAACGGCAGAACGACTGGTCGCTATGATGCGCACTGACCACCAGGGGGCAGATGCTCAATGCAGGAGCTGCCCCCTGGTGGTCAGTGTGCTCACACAGGGGTAGCACTGCTCAGCCAGAAGCCCTGAGCTGGGCTCATTGCTAATGAGTGCAGCAGTGGAGGTGATGGGAGCCTCTCCTGCCTCTGTGGCAGTCGGACATCCCCCGAGGGCTCATGGACTGCGAGAGGGCACAGGTCGAGCTAAGGAACACCCCCCCCAAGTGCACAAATTTCATGCACTGGGCCTCTAGTTGTATTATAAAATACAAGCATGTGACATAAAATATAACCATGATCTGAGAAACTGGGTGAAAGGGTATACCCAAACCTTTACACTATTTTTGCTACACCATGTTAATCTACAAGTACTTCAAAATAAACAGTTACACACAAAAAGTACCTGAATAGAATTTCCTCCTTTTACCGCAATTATACTATTCAGGTCTCTCACTCTGTATCTCATGTGAACTAGTTGGAGTTCTGGTTTAAGCTTTGGTGTTTGACTTTAAAGGTTAACATTCTCAGTGCATATATCTTCCCATTGTTATCCCTTTCCAGGCCATCTCGATCCTTCATTACACATGTCTGAGGATTTAGTGGTGGTTAAATGTGCCACGGGCAGGATTCTTAAAGAATACAAAGTTTAATCATCATTGATTCTAAAATATTCACAATTAACTCTGAGTAGTAGATTCAGTATGTGGCTAGATATTTCCATCTGTTTTCTGCCAGTAGCAGCAAGGATATGAGTATGTGATTAAAATACTCTGTGGGTTGAGAGGTAAGGCAAATTAATATCAGTTCATAGTTTAGAAGTCTTGAAATGAAACTACTAATCAGCCAATCAGCTCTATAAGAGGAAAACCAGACATCCTTAATTCAGGTGATGTGGTGGTTGCATGGCTAGTACCTGCACTAATTAATGCCTGGGTCCTTACTAAATGTTTGTGGATGAATGAGTGAGTAAATGAATGATGGGACCATTATGATAAACCATGTGAAACTGATCAAGTCTAAAGGTAAGAGTAAAGAACCCATTCAACTTTGTGGCTCAGGATTGGAGGAAGCATAATCTGCCAGAAAACCTTCTAACCCTTCTCTCTTTGCTTCTCTAGGCAGCTTGAAATCCACTCTCCAGATGCTAAGCACACGGTGATCCTAAGGGGCAAGGACTCATCCACTGCCCAGGCCTGGTTCAGTGCCATCCACTCCAACGTCAGTGACCTGCTGACCCGAGTGATTGCCGAGGTCAGAGAGCAGCTGGGGAAAACAGGCATTGCTGGCAGCCGAGAGATCAGGCACCTTGGCTGGCTTGCAGAAAAGGTAAGGACAATGCCGACAACTCCCCCTCCCCCGCCCCCCCCCCCCCCCCAGCTTGCCCCATCATCATCATTTCCCCCAAGGCGTTCCCAGCACTTGTGGCAACCACTGAAATCCGTTGTCATTCCATAGGCTGATTCTCTCAGTCACAGTCTGTTTAGATTTCATGTTGGTATACAACAGGTTTGCATTTGCATTTTACAGGGTCTGTGTCTTAATCAACTTTGATTTCCCACATATACTCCAATAAATATATGGTCAGCTGAGTGGATGAATGAGTGAGCAAATGGAAGGATAGGTTGATTCTCACATCTACACATGAAGGGCAGGGAAAATAAACTCACAACAGAGCTGTTGCCTTGGGAGGTAAGGAAGTTGAAACTGTTGCTTAAAAGGGTTTGTGTGGGTTTTGCTTTACCTGCTTATCAACAATGCACATACATTTACAAATAATAGCAATAATAATATCACCCAGGTTGTCTTTGAGCAGCGACTGCATGCTGACTCTTTTCATATATTATCTTATATTGTATCTGTATTCCTAAGCCAGCAGACCCTGAAAGTCATCACTTATGAGCACCTATTTTGTGCAAGGCATGGTGTTAGGCAGGAATGGTGGGTGTATAAGCAAAGGCTTGGTCTCTGTTCTTAGGGAGTAGAGCAGCTGTGGGAAGGACCTGGGGCCATGTTAGCGCTGTCACTCTGATTTCTTTTCCCAAGCTATGTGATATGTGGAAGATAGTAAAACTCACTTTCCGGTGATCTCCTGGGAGTTAGCCCTTCTGTTCATTTCAAAGGATTGAGCCTTTGCCATTGTCCCTATACCTGATTGCTGTCCCTTGAACTTGACCTTGAGTGCTCAGGAACACTGAGCTTTTAGGACAGCTTGACCTCCCAGTGACTCACATTCTAATAGGCGGTAAATGGGAATAATGATTGTCACAATAACAGCTCTCTTGCCAGGGAACCATGTCATCTGAGAAGGCCCAGTCAAATGGCACTTGAAAATAATACTTGAACACAGAGTTCGGCTGTTTTCCACCATTGTTCTTTGTTTGTACCCGTTCATGCGTGGGGCTCAGCCACACAGTTCAACACTCAGTGAACTGTTTGGTTTGGTATTGTCCCATCTCTCACAGATTTCAAAGGACTAAAGGGACAGTGCAGGTGGTAGGAGCTCTGAAATCATAATAAACAGAAACCACACATTTCTCCTTAGACTACCTTCTAAGTAACTGAGGTGGTCTCAACTCTCAAAGATCTCTTTCTTTCATCTCTTTCAATGTAAAATACATTTAAAATAATTACCCTTTGGATAGTTGAAAATTGTATTGGGTCAATAGCCTCTCGTGACTTTTAATGTCAAGGTTATTGAGGAAGACGACACTACCCATCTGGATGATGTCATTTTAGAAGTCACAGTCTATAGCCCTCTCCACTTTGTACTCTCTCCAAATATGTGTGTTTTCATTAAAGAAGGCCTGTTAGGGATCTTTCATTGTCAAGTGACAGAAAGCTCAACTCAGCTTGAGCATTATACTTACAATGTCTACGGGTAAGTGTCAGGCATGGTCGGATCGAGGGGTTCCTATAATAATAGGCTCTCCCCTCCATCTCTTTGCACCCTTTTCTGCTTTGTTGGTTTATACTTGGGCCTGCCCTCTTCCTTGGCCTGACCGTTCCAGATTGTGTTTTTCCTCACAGTTGGCTATCGCAAGTAAATAGAGGCCTCTTTGCCCCCATAGTTCCAACAGAAGTCCTTATTATAAGCCTAATTGGACTGACTTAAATTGTATGATCAGCCCTGGGTTGGGGCTGAGATCAGCCTCATCCAAGCCTGTGTACTGAGAGATGAGGAGAGGCGATTCGCTCATGGAAAATGAGGCTGCTGTGCAAGGAAAGGACTAAACTGATTCTGGGAAAGCAAAAGCAACAGATATTCACTACAGAAGAAAAAGGCCAGGAGTTGATTGGAAAGAAAAATGTTCTACCTTGTTTAAGGTCTTGAGTCCTTGGAGATGTACTGTACGTTTCAGAATTCTGGCAGAGGTTGAATGACAAACTCAAAAGGGATGATTGGAAAAGACTTATTGCAGGAATAACTTATAAGGTGTGGCCAAGGTAAGGGGAACCAATAAGAGATGGAGAAGTACCCCAGAGCTAACAATAGCAAGAGGTCACTACCACCCTTTACCCTGAAATGGCCAGGAAAAGGAGCAGTTACCTGAAGCCAGCAAGAATTAAATAGCTGTAGAAAAGGATCACCCACTAAGAACTGTGGTCTTTGTGAGAGAAACAGCATTCTGCCAACCCCTGCCCACTGATCTTTCACTGGTATCTCCCACTGGCTGAAGCTGATTGGAAGCCAGAGGCATGGGGGCTCCATTGATGTACTGTTAAGGTCAGCTCAGAGGGCACAGAGCAGGGTGGGAAGGCGGAGAGCCTGGATTTGGGGGCCAAGGGTGGTTGTCCAGAACACACATTTTTCCTTAGACCACCTTCTAAGTAACTGAGGTGGTCTTAACTCTCAAAGATCTTTTTCTTTGATCTCTTTCAATGTAAAATACATTTAAAATCATTACTGTTTGGATAGTTGAAAATTGTGTTGGGTCAATATTAATGATATTGAAAATTTGTACTTAGGTTCCATTTTCTCACTTATAAATGATCTGCTATTCCTTTTGCTCATCCCAAATTATCAGTAGAGACATTATTTGGCATTTCCATGGTGCAGTAATAAAGGTGCATAAAAAGCTCTTCCTGTTTTTAGAATATTTCTTTTCTTTTCCTATCATTTCAGTTAATCATTACTAAATGTTTCTTTAAATTGTATTATGCATTGTATCCATAAAAGAAATAATAACTTATCACAGACAGTTATCAGAAGCAAGACTATCTTTTATTGCCTTCATCTTCAAAACTTCTCAGTTACCACAGATCAAGTCTGCGGGAACCAACTCAAACTAGAATTTTTTTCTGAATAAACATTTAATACTGAATCCTAGTGTGGAGACATATGAGTGTTTTTTAGCAAAATGTTACAATGAATGGCAAACCCTCAATACTGTGACTTTCTTATATTATCACAACTATCAGCAAATTTGCTTGGTATTTAGAAAAAATATAAAGTATGATCCTATACTTCAGCTGCAGTTTACCGTAAGTTGATGTCCTTTGTCTTTTCCTATACTGTTAACCTTTGATTTTATAGATTAATAACAGTAGCTCTGGAATAAGATTTGTACATATTATATTTAATTTTGAGCTTTTAGAACTGGCATTTACATGAACTAAAATGATATGAAACAACAACTTCTTTTGAAATCCTATTAAGTACAAATCCTAAAACCTCATCTATACTACACAGGGGGAAACTTTTTATTAGCATTATTCTTCTCTGTGAGATGGTCTGGGGACTGGAAGAATGGCTCCTGCAAAATGGCTAGTTCTTGAGTCAACAGAGAGAGTTCAGTGCACTCCAAGGGAGGACAAGGAGCAGGAGGGGGGAAAAAGTGAAAGTAATGGATTAATATAGCTCATAGGGAAGGCAGGCCAGAGGCTGGTCTAAAGGGAGGTGATGGTTCATTCAGGAGGAAGGTGACAAACAAGTCTAGCATCTTGGATGACATCCACTTATGGAAGATTTTGAAAGCTGGACAGATGGTTTGATTTTGATTTGGTGGCCAGTAGGGAACCTTCATATGCAAAAGCAGAGAGAAGGAAACTTAGGGGTGATTGCTATCGGTGGAGTGTTCGTGTCCCCCAAGACCCACATGTTGAAGTCCTAATCCTTAATGTGATGGTATTTAGAGGTGAGGTCTTTGGGAGGTAATTACATTTAGATGAAGTCATAAGAGTAGAGTGCCCATAATGGGATTGGTGCTCTTATAGGGAATGAAGAGACCAGAGCGCTCTCTGTCCACCATGTAAGGATACAACAAGAGGGTAGCTTTCTACAAACCAGGAAGGGGGCCCTCACAAGAATCCATGTTAGACTTCAAGCCTCCAAAATTGTGAGAAATAAATGTTTGTTGTTTAAGCCACCCAGTCTATGGTAATCTGCTCTAGCAACCTGAACTAAGGCAGTGACTTAACCCAACCTCTTCTCTCTATAAAGAAGGAATCTGGGCCCAGAGGATGAAGGCACTTTATCTAAAGTTACACTCTAAATAAAAATACAGAAATAATTAGAGAGAGGGACCATGCTGTGATATCATTATTCCTTTTCTTTAACTCAAAAGAATTTCCTGGAGCTCACATAATTCACTGCAATGTTTTATTCTTTCCTTGAACTCTAGTAGCCGTTCCCTGCACTCCCTACAGTATCAAGGTCAGTGTTGGGCTAGTGGCCTTTGAACTGAGGCCATATTCCTGTCTTTGACTTCCTGGTTCTGTCAACTACACACAGTGATGTGGCCTGTACTGCTTTCTCCTGTCAGTGCCCTCACTATAGAAGGGCCAGGTGCCCAATATAAAGTCTTCCCCATTAACATCCCTGATCTGTAATCCCTACCCTGAATTATTAAATACAGCATGTCTCAAACACACTTTTTATCATTGTCCTTAATTTAATCTTTTTACAGTTACCATTAAGTTGTTTAAACTGTCTGGGTACCGAAAAAAGAAAGATAAATGAAGCCCTGACTCTCTTGCTACCTAGAAAAATAATAAACAGGGACATGGCAGAATTGCTGGATTGGTTTGTGCTTGGTTCATCAGGCATTGCCTTTGCTTAACCTTGTTATCTCAACTTGCAAACTATTTCTTGTCAAAGTAAAAGCACAACACCACAAAACAATAAAAACCAGTTGGAAGCTCTGAGATGCAAGTTCACTTCTCAGCTTTCCTCATATCTACTTCAGATTCTTTCAAAGGAGAGCATTTATATCACTGTGCCTATGAGGATATTCTTGGAGGAAAGGAAGCTGGTAATTAGTATTTATGTGCCTGGTCTTTTTCAGGCCATGTGCCATAATCATCTCTGACCTATGAGGTAAGCTTGGAGAAATCGAGTTACTTTGCTAACATCACTCCTCTAGCAAGTGGCTGAACCAGAGTTTGAGCCCTTCTTTCGAACTCCCAAGCCCAGAATGTTCCACTAAGGTGAGGAGCCCAGGGATTATGTGTCCCTACGAGTGAGGGGGCCCAGAATCCAGTGTTGGAACAGTATCATAGTTTCAGAGATAAGAGACCTATCAGAAACACTCAAAATCCTTTATGGAAATAAGGGGTGTGTTCACCAGTTGGGGCTAGTATAACACCGTACACTGGGTGGCTTGTACAGAAATATATTTCTCCCAGGTCTGGGGGCTGGATATCAGCTTGAGATGCCAGGGTGGTGAGGGGCTGGTGGAAGCCCTCTTCCTGGTTCACAGAGAGCCTTCTTCTCGTGGTGTCCTCACATGGCAGAGAGAAAGGGCCAGCTCTCCCCCTGTTCTTATAAGAACACTAATCCCATGGTGTGGGCTCTACTTTATGGCCTAATTACTTCCCAAAGGTCCCACCTCCAAATACCATCACATTGGCGCTTCAACATATGAATTTTGGTGGGACACAAAGCATTTAGTCTACAGTGGCAGAATTTACATACCAGCACTGACGGTGTCTAAAAATCTTTTACTAAAATATTTACTCTTCTATCCACATCCATTTCAATCTTCAACTGCTCTCCTTCCTCCTGTGACACAAATCAAGGAGAAGAGTTCCTCTTCTCTGTTCTTCTGCCTATTATTGACTATGCCAATCAATTGAACCTCTGGCTAGATCCATCCCTCCATATCCCCCACAACAATCCTCCACATTTATTTTATATTGTGAAGTCCAAAGAACAGGTCCTACAAAGACTGAAATCATCTTCAATAACATAGGTTAGGGGAAGACTAGATAATAAACACACACACACACACACACACACACACACACACACCCCACATACACAGCTGGCCATATTTTGCATGTTTCCATGTTTTAATTAGATAACACCAGTCTCTTAATATGGTTCCGATTACATTTACCACGATATATTAACTGTGATTAAATTTCATAAAGTAAAACCTTTGCTGCAAGCCCGACTCCACACCTCACTATGTAAACAGCAGATGTACATTCTGACCAGTAGCCAGTCAGGTCACTTCTTTCAAAGCCTGTCTCTGGTTTGTCACTGTGTGTCTGTTAATCAATTTACAGACAGACAGCAAAGTGAGTGGTTGTATTTCCTTCTGTCTCCAATGGATAAATCTATGTGGCATTGTACAAGAATGGATGATAGAGACGGGGAACTGTCCAAGAAAGATGAAATGTATCTGGAATTATAGAAGAGCTGACCATGGGAATGTAGACACTGATACTCTTCAAGAGCCTCTTAATATATAGCCTGCAGAACGTGGTGAAGGGCAACTTCTAAACATAGATGAAGAGGGAAGGATGAAGATGCCCCAGAAGAAGTGCTGCCCATGGAAAACGTCACATGATGATGTGAGATATTTCACATCATTGAAAGTACAGAGTAGAAACTGTCGCTTGCTGATGCAAACTTAGAAAGGAGGATGACAACTTTCCCAGGCCTAGAAAAGATGCTCGCTCTGTAGCGTAAGTTATGAGGAGCAGGTGACCAGCACAGTTCAGGCTATGCTTGAGAAGGTTTGGACAAGGAAATAAGGCAGTTTAATTCTCCACCTTTTTAATATTTTAGATTATAGATTATAGTACTAAATAAACATTAGTGTTACTCTTTCACTTTCCTATGCATTGATAACTGACAGTAAAACAATTTTAATGTTTTAATAAACATTTTCAAAGGCCACAGAATATTAATTTCTCCCACTGATTATTAAGATGACATAGTATGGTTTCAGCTTGCACTATCATTTTTATTGTCCAGCACTACTGTGCAAAGGCAGGACTGCTACCTCCACCTCTCTCTTTATCTCTTGTCTATCTATTCACTCTCTCCCTCCATATCTCTCTCTCTCTCACTCTCTCTCTCTCTCCCCTTATCATCTATGTATATATCTTTTCCTATATCTATCTACCCATTCATTTATCTTACCACCCATATCTATGTATCTATTCATCCATCTAGGCATATCTATATTTATTTATCTCTATTCACCCTTCTCTATTAACATATATATCTATCAACATATCTATTTATATCCATGTATCTATTTTCTGTATTCTCACATAATTCACTAGACTATCATTAATTTCAGACCCAGTAATAGCAATTTATTTATCCCAAAAGAATTCCAGCTAAATATAACCAACCCAGTAATTTCATACTCTGGCTACATTGCCCACCTGCAGCAGAAGATTCCCAAGTGTAAATGTAAAGTAGCCTTGGCCTGAGTAAAACAGGCTGCTGGTAATCAAGACCTTGGCAGTGTAATTAATGGAATGATATTTCTGTAGCCTCCAAATATATCAGCTCCACCATCTGCCTACAAATCACCCAAGTAGGAAATCCCCACTGCTTCTTCCAGGGAGAAAATAGTCTCTGAGCTGAGGGAACTCCCACCTGATAAACGGAAATAGAACCACTGTCCAGGCTATCCTGAATTGCATCATCCCTAAATCAAGACTCTTTGCTCTGCTGGGAAACACAGGCTGTTAATGCAATTAAGTGCTAATAAGTCTGCTGTGTGGCTTTAAAAGGCAGTCATCAAGTTCCTGAGTGCGTCACCTCTGAGATGGGGCAAGACCCAGGAAAACCTGGCAGCAGTTTGCTTATCTTTCTGCTAAGTGTTTAAAGTAAACGCGCCAATGTGAGTATAATTCAGATTCCCCCATCTTGCAGTCTCTTCAGTAAAAACTGGGATTTAACATTGGGATGGATGGGTGGGTAGTTGGCAGCAGCAGCCATAATGAAAACACGAAAATATGCCCATTTTTTTACATGACTTCACAGTGCAATTTAGTTATGTGAGTCATTCTCACCAAGGTGGAAACGTCAGAGCTGCCCATGGAGGAGAGACAGGGACACGTACATTTAGTTTTTGTAAGCGGATTCCCATTTACAAATGGGCCTGATTCGGTTTCTTTGGAAAAGATTGTAGGACCTGAGATAAAAAGTTCTCTGTGCCTGGTTGTATGGCTAGCAGACTTTGCTAAACTTTATCTTATTGGTCATTATAGATTGTCCTTCCTTTATGAGATAGATAATCCATTGATGAATGTATTTGAAGTCTTTAGAGTCCCAGTCTGAGATGGGGGGCTTCTCAGGGAGGACTCGGTTAACAGATAAACTGCGGCATATTGAAAATCTTGAGTTTGGGCAAAAATGGACTCCAATTGGGTAGCACTAAACAGGAAGTTAGCATGGACAGGAGCTCAAATAGAGAAAAATGCAGAAGCAAAGTTAGGAAAGTATTGATTGGTTATAGCTTAAAGCCTAATCAGCTGTTTATGATGGGTTGTCCTTGGTTTTGATTTTGTAACCTTATCGTATTTATAGACTTAGAATTGTCAGCTGCCATGACATTGGACCCACCTCAGTCTACTGGCCTCTTGATTGGATTAACCCAGCAACTCTTAGAAGAAACCTGTAAGGAAGTGAGAGAAACAGCATAGACAGGGAGGCCACTAGGCATAGAAGTGGTATCAGCTAAAATCTAGCCTCAGCCCAATTCCACAAGGAGCTCAGCCTGTGGATGGCAGCACAGAGCTCTCCAACCTCAAGCCAAGGCGGTTAGCATTTGGTGCCCCCGTAAGTCAGCCATTAGCTGTGGACCACTCCCATCAGCCAGGGGCAATTCTTTAGAGAAGGAGAAGGGTTAACCTGTGATCAGTCAATATCCACATGAGGTGAGGGTTGGATGCACCCACCTAGTACAGGGAATTTTGGCAGAGGACCAACAATAACTACTAAAATCACTGGTGTGTTTACATCAGGGGAGGGTAATTCCAGCAGGTGTCATGGGACTTTAAGTGGCAGAAGGACAAAGATATCTCTGTGACGTGCACATGGTTACAACCACTACCTACAAGTTTACTTTTAGTGACAACTGTATTCAAATTTTAGTACCTCGCCCTGGTACTTACTCACTCCTTCCTCCCTCACACCATGGACTAATTATTTTTTAAGGCTTTGAAATTCTCTTTGCATTGTTACAATTTTGGCTTGGACCTTTTACTCTAACAGGACTAGGTTGCCAAATTACAAATGCCATGCAAAGTAACACATTTCATTTTTCCATCTTCAAACTCCTTCAAGTTGGTATTTTCAGGTCCTATAAACTGAATCAATTCCCTGGTTTATCAAGTGAGTAAATTTGAAATTCTTTATATTGATTTGATTGAGAATTAGGAAAAGAAATATAGGTGTATCTAGAGTTCTAGAATCTGAGTTAAGAACATCCATATTTATATATGGTCTGTGTTGAGAAAGAAGTGGGGGTCTTCATGGAGCCAAAGAGGTCCAGCAGAACTCTCAGAATTAATCCTACTCACATCCCTTTCTAATGAGTTGGGATAGGCCCCGAAATATTCCTTGATCTGTTTTAACATGCAAGTTGTAACCTTCCAGAGAAAAGAGATGATTTAGGTCTATAGCTCCAGTGCCTAGGCAGTGTCTGGGAAATAGTAGGTGGGCAGTCTAGTTTGTCTAATGAACAACTCAGTGGGCCAGTGGTGTCAACCAGAACTTGTAGACAATGCAACACATTTTCTGGGAATAGATTAAAGTTTTACATTATGTGTTCAAAGTGGTCAGGTCCAGGCACCTGACCCTCATTTCTTTGTTCTAAGCAATCATCCTTTCACATAAGAACTCTCAGACCATGAACTTGGTGCAGCTCAGGGATCCTTACTTGAAAATGTCAAGTGTCTCAATTTGAGTCAGATGCCGGGCAGGTGCGATTGGACTTTGAGTGGCTGTTCTTTATTTTCAATCAAGTTATCATTCTTTTTAATGAAAAGAACACTAGATTAGAAATCAGAAAATGTGGCTTCTAAGCCCAGTTGCTCTGTTGCTAGTTGCTTTGTTGCCCCAGTAACACAGCTCAGATACATGTCTCACTTATTCCATGAGCATTAAGTACCATAGATTGCTATAAGAGCTTTAAGCTAGAATACACAGAAAAAAAACACAATAAAATATGAAATGGCAACTTTATGTCACTTGACCATAGTCATGCAGCTAGTTTACATTAGGTATGAGACTAAAGCTCATGTGTCTGTGATCTCCAGGGCAATGTACCAAGGTGCACCTGCCTATGCTTATCTATACTAATAATAGATAAATATGTAAATTTACCATCCCTCTGCAATGCCCACAGCAAATCAGGAGTGAGTATGCAAATTAACCCAACAAAGATGGCAGGCCTGTGGGCAGCACGCATGCGCGCAGGCACTGAGCGGCTGGGGGCGGGACACCCGCCTGCCCACCGTGTAGCCAGGGTGATGCGACAGGCATCCCCGGGACCCTGCCCACTCCGAGCCTGTGGCCAGCACATGTCGGCGCCAAGCAGCTGGGGTCCCAGGGACACCACTGGAGTGTCCGGTCCTGTCATCCTGGCCTGGGGGCAGCTGGAATCCCCAGTTCTTTTGGTTTCTGCAGGCCCTGGACTGGAAGTGGAAACCAAGAGTGTGGGGAGCACCAGGAATTCTGGGAATCATAGTTCTGGTGGCAGCCCCTGGACCAGAAGCGGAAGCCCAGAGTGTGGGGAGCACAAGGAATGCTGGAAATTGCCACATTTTCTGATTTCTAATCTAGTGTTCTTTTCATTAAAAAGAATGATAACTTGATTGAAAATAAAGAACAGCCACTCAAAGTCCAATTGTAGTTCTGGTGGCAGACATGTTGCAGGATCTCCTAGACACTAGAGCAAAGTGAGCCTGGAGCAAGTTACTGTTGTAGGTGGGGGATAGAGGGAAAGCAAAGGTGAGAGACATAAATAAAGTCAGAGTGTCGAGGAAAAATTAAAAGGAAGATATCCTGCAGCTTCTAGGAAATCTCCACCAATGAAGCAAAGGAAAAAAAAAAAAAAGACCTCTACTATTCTGTGAGCAACAAACCAAACTGGGTTGGGGTCTCAGACAATTCGCTCATATGATTGCAAAGACAGACTGAAACTCCTGGATTTGAGAGGGCTCCCCTGAGGGCTCCCAGATTGGAGAGGGTGCAGGTTGGGCTGAGGGACACCCCCCCCCATGCACGAATTTCGTGCAATGGGCCCCTAGTAAAGCATTATAAGAACAATTCAGAATTATGCAAATATATGATCCTTTCATTGCTGTTGCACCACTGGGAAACTGGTGGACTACTGGTCTAGAACTCTGCTGAGAACAAAGTTAGGGATAGGTATTGGGAGTACTGTGTAGAGAGGGAGAGTGAAAGAGTGGAAGAGATCTCTAGGAAACTAAGAAGAGAGAATTAGTAAAGAGTGAATCCTTGGGAGCATCAGTAAGAGGAAAAAGTTGGGATTGGAGTTGGTTCCTGGTTATAATGACCCATTGGCTAAGGTCCCTGTTGCCCTAAGTAAAACTGACATTTTCCTACTTTCCGGAAAGACTTCTAAAATAGCACTGGCAATACTTATCATTGCACTTATTTGCCAAACAACTTAAGTATGGTTCCAAAACATGTGGCTGTATAGTTCACTTACCTCTCTCCTACCTCTCTCACCTCTCTACCTCCCCACTCCTCGCTGTGTGTTCTCTCATTCTCTGCTCTGCATACAGACAGACTAAATCTTGTATAAATTATGACTTGTCTGATTCTTCTTAGTTGGGTTTCCTAAACTCTTTACTATAACTCCTTTTCCCTAGTTTGTGTCTACTGGCAGGGCTTCTCTCTGCTCAATTGCACCTCCACTAATGGGAATGAAAAAAGGAGAGATCTAAATCACCCAAATTGGATTCTTGTCAGAGGTATTGGGAAAAAGTGTGTTGGGGGACTCCATCGGTGATGATGGAGCAGGTAGGCATGTCTGTGCTTCCCAAGAACTTCAGATGAACATTAACTTCTGTATACCCAGATCTCCCGACACAGACACACAACACACACCAAGACGCTCTGCAGTCAATAGCAGTCAGTCAGCGATTTTCAACCGATATGCCGCAAGAGTTTTTAACACATGCAATACATGAATGTTTAGGTAGGGGCACTGACCTCTTTTCCCTTAGATTGTCAAATAAAAAAAGAACAACAGCCAACACAACAAAAGCCATCCAGTGTGAATACCCTGTCTTGAACCGTAAATACATAGGTCATATATTAGAGTTGCAACATATTGGTCACACCACATAATAAGGTAGCATCTGATTAATTCTTGGTACCAGAAATCCTTATATACAAGTATAAGCACCTGATTTTGTTTTAAAGTCACTTTGGACCAAAAAGGAATAGTCCATAATAATAATTATTATTATTTTGTAAATCAGTCACATCTGCACAAAATATATTTTTGGAGTGCTGCAGAATTTTAATAATTAACTTATGTGTGCCATGAGATGGAACAGTTTGAAAATAACTGGTCCAGGGGTAAATATCCAAAATATATAAAGCACTATTACAACTCAATATCAAAAAATAAATAATTTGATTTAAAAAATGGGCAGAGGGCCTGAAGAGGCAGTTTTCTAAAGAAGACATCCAGATGGCCAACAACAGACACACGAAAAGATGCTCAATGTCACTAATCATGCAAATCAAAACCACAATGAGATATCTCCTCACACCTGTCAGAAAAGTTATTACTTAAAAATGAGTAAATAACAAGTGTTGGCAAGGATGTGGAAAAGGGAACTTTTGTACACTGTTGGTGGGAGTGTAAATTGATGCAACATTATGGGAAATGGTAGGTTTGAGGAGGTTCTTCAAAAAATTAAAATGAACTACCATACAATTTAGCAATTCCATTTCTCAGTATGTATCTTAAGAAATATAGAACATATACAGCCCTATGTTTATTGCAGCATTATTTACAATAGCTAAGATATGGAAGCATTCTAAATGTCCATTGATACATATACACAACAGAATATTATTAAGCCATAAAAAAGAATGAAATATTGCCATTTGTGACAACATGGATGGACCTAGAGAGTATTATACTAAGAGAAATAAGACAGAGAAAGACAAATACTTACGCATGGAATCTAAAAAATAATAAGAAAATAAACGAACAAACAAAACAGAAACTGACTCATAAACACAGAGAATAAATAATGATTACCAGAGGGCAAGGGGTGGGGGACTCTCAAAATAGGTGAAGGGGATTAAGAAGTACAAACTGCCACTTATAAAAACAGTCATGGTATATAAAGTATAGCATAGAGAATTCAGTCAAAAATATTTTAATAACTCTGTATGGTGACTAAATTTACCATGATGATCATTTCATAAGGCATGTAAATGTTGAATCACTGCTTTATATCTGAAACTAATGTTGTATGACAACTATACAGTAACTTTTTTTAAAAAGTGGAAAGATTTAAGTAGATCATATGTTATCCATTGATTAATTTCACAGCAAAAGTCCTTAAATAAAGTAGCATATTATGTGATGCCTGGAAAGATGTTGTAAGTTATGTAAATAAAATCTTATTATAAACAGTACATATATGTACAATTCACATAGATGTATAATTTTAACTAAAACCTTGTTAAACTTGTAGAAGTAATTCCATATTTAATCAACTATAACTTATTAAAAATGTCTCTTTAAAGTTTATATAAACTTGATTAAGTAAAGTAATTGTAACTAAACGTATAAACATGAATTTTAAGCAAAGACATAAAATAATATACTCATAATTCTTATTTTCCATTTCACTGAGATTAGACATTGAAGGGATAAGTAGGAATTTAGGATTCATAATAATTTTGTAGAAACCAACCCATAGACTTGTATTTTGTTGTTTTCTCCATTTTATGTTTAAACTTTTCTTGTAACAAACAAGGACCTTAATAATAGCTGGGAGGCATTCAAGTTTCTGGAAGCTTCACCCTAGACCCTGATATTATTCTGAGAAAGTGGGCCTTAAAGTGTAGGAGTCAACTTCACCTGGTACGTATTATTTCATCATTTGATCCATTCCCACATTGTTTTTCCTCCGTTTCAAGCTTCAGGGTTTTAGATTGAATAAAACTAGGTTGAAAGGTAGTTTTATCCAGAACTCAATAGCCATAAGTTCAGAATAGAACTGTCATAGGAAATTTGTTTTTTACTTTTCCATCATCTTTTAGGGGTTGCATGTCTTTTTTATTATAAATAATCAAGTGATTTTTAAACAACAAATGTATGGTTGGTTATTGGCTTGTTCATTTGAGAAACTTTATTGAGCACCTATAATTCCTTCACTCAGTCAGTGAAGGACTGCTGAGTCATACAACATGCCAGGCAGGTTTAAGTACTGGGGATATGACAGTGAGCAGCCAGACAGGTTCCTTGCTGCATTGGAGCTGACATTTTAGCAGGGGAGATGGATAATATAAAGAGAAACACAAAATTCAGATAGTGAGTAGTGCTAGAAAGGGAATGAGAGATGTTGATGTAAGGGACTGACTAGGGAAGTGATTTTAGATTAATTATTTATAATGGGCAAGGCAGTGGACCAGAAATACCAAGATATTCTCAAGGAATTCACTAACAAACGGAGAAGACAGACGCGGAAACTAAGAATTTCAAATATAGATCCACCCATGCTATAATTTCTCTATTAAATCCTATAAAAGCTCATAGGAAGGAATCAGCTAACTTGGCCTACGAGGATAAGAAAGGTATTAAGCTGAATCTTAAACATCAGGTAGAAAAAGACCAGGTATCAGGAATAGCATGTGCAAAGGTTTAGGCGCCAAATGCATGACCTCATTTAAGACCAGCCATTCATCTTGGGTGGCTAGAACACACAATATATCTATTTTCAGGTGATACTGCCTTTCTTAGCAACCCCCTTAGGCAATTGTACCTTTATTCAGATGCTGCTGTATTGCATTTTTAGAATTGCCTTCCAAGACAATTTCTAAGCAATGTATGAAAATCAACTTTAGAGTCACATGGGCATCCCCCTTGGTCCAACTGCATTCTATTTTTCACTTTCACCCTGATTGGCTCAGCTCAGCATCCTCCACCCCCTGTAGACAATAACTCCAGCCTCTCAGAGCTAGGTACCTGGAGGTGAGTTTTGAGCCTCGGAGTATTTGGGCATGCTGTTGTGCCAACTAAGGCTGACCACTAGGGGCGCCACATCCAAACTGCGGGAGGAAGGTGAATGCCTTAAAAAAACTTTTTTTTTAATGCCATAAATTCTTGATGGAAAACAATTCAACATTTTTTTGAGTGCTTCCCACTGGGCAAGGTGCTCTATTCTACTTTACTATTAGTTCTAGTGAGTTTTACATATTCAGTCTATCTTCGCCCAGTATATATCAGTCTGTGAGCTCAGGACTATCTTAGAGACCTGAAGCATATCGCTTCTTATGAACTATAGTCTACTAGAACTTTATGTATTGTACCAAAGTCAGTTTATAAGTAAACAGTCTAATCTCTCTTCCACAAAAATGTTCTTCTTTGATATCCCAACTCAAAGAACTACACAAGTTATAATAAACAATTGTCTTGATCAGTTTGGGCTGCTCTAAGAAAATACCACAGAAATGTATTAATAACAGAAATGGTTTTCTCACAGTTCTGGAGGCTGGAAGTCCAAGGTCAGGGTGCCAGCATGCTCGGGTGAGGGCTGTCTTCAGGACTGTGGACTTCTCGCTGTGTCCTCACGCGGGGGAAAGTGAGAGAGAGCTTTATAGGATCTCCTTTATAAGACCACTGATTACATTCATGTGGGTTCTGCCCTCACGTTCTAATCACCTCCCAAAGGCCCCACCTCCTAATACCATCCCTTTGGGCATTAGATTTTCAACATATGAATTGGGGGTAACAACCATTCAGACCATAGCAACAATGAAATATTTGCTTAGTGCTTTATAGAGTGGTTTCATATGCATTATGTCCTTTAACACTCCTGAGAACACACTGATTCTACACCGTTGAACTCCCAGAGCCCAGCTGAGTCCTGTTCTCTTGATGAGTGAGCACCTGCCTGGGCACAGGTTGTGTGCCCAGTTGAAAGGGTTGGGTCACCTGTTCTGCAAGAGCCACATTCCACTTCAGGCAGAACACAGGCACCAGCAGAGGTGTCCTGCATGCCTCATGGTTGTCACGGTGCAAAGTGCTTACTGGGATTTTGCCAAAAAAAAAAAAAAAGGTGTGATCATTGAGAATAAAAACTACTCTTTGAATTGTGCTGACAAGACGGCTGATCCTCAGTGTGGGTATGATTAGTTTGACCTTTTGTTTTTAAGTAGTTCTATGAAAATGTGAGCACTGCATGCTCTGTCATTTTAAACACGGCAGTATTTTTTCCCCCCTATTCAAACCAGTCCTATAAAAAGCAAGCAAATCTTAAGTACCCATGATGGGTCGGGTCATCATCTCTAAAATCACTAACAGCTGGTAGTCTCTGACCTCATTGTTTTACCCATAAATAAAAGAGAAACTGTTAGTAATAGCATGGCAGTCCTACCCATAATGGCCTATTAAATAATTACATTGAACTATGACAGACCTGGCAGTCTGAGGAAGCCTTTCTTTCCTAATACACTTTTCCTCTCTCACTAGGGGTTGTTGTCCTCCAAGAAAAAGAGATGGGAGGTATGTGAGCAGCCTTTGTGAGCCAAAGAAGGCATTCCCGGGGAGGATTTGAGAGGCTCTGCTCTGGGGTGAAGAGTTAGTTTTTCAAGGGCTATTTATTATTACATTCAGTTAAGAAAGAAATTGGTGAGAAGGAACGAAGAAAACAGGAAGGAGGAAGGGATAAGGAAGGAAGGAAGGAAGGAAGGAATGAAGGAAGGAAGGATGGAATGAAGGAAGGGGAAATATATGCGATAATCCTTTTACCTTCATTAGATTTAAACCAGCTTGTGTTATTTAGGGGCTAAAAGAGAACATTTGAGTTTAACAATACATGCTTAAACTTCTGCTCAGATCCCTGGAAATATGATAATGCCACTTGGATGTTCCACTTTCTCTTATTTTGGTGATAAACCCAATACATTCTTCATGTGAATGAAAGGTATGAAGCCCACGGGGTCCTGCCAAGGGATTTTGCCCCCCTCAGTTTTTAATGAGGCCCCGTACTTGTCATTTTGCTCCAGTGGCCACTGTGAGTGCAAGGGGCTCCACGTGTGCTGTGGGGCTGACGCCAGGCTGCTGACCTCTGCATAGGATGGGATTCCGCTGAGGCTCTCCTCAAGCCCCAGCGTATTGTTGCATCCCTCATGCTGGCTCTTGGCTCTCATGCTAATGTGCAGCTAATGAGTTGCAGGGTGTACATATTAACCCGGGCTCTGGCATGGCTAATGCCAGACACACAATGAGATGGTCCGGGGAGCAGGGCAGGAAGACCCCCAGGGCACTGGCATCTTCACAGAACTGAGCGATTAGGAAAGCTGTGTTGCAGAATCACCATGCCATCGCTTGGGGATGGGGGGTGGTGTCGGGCCGGGGGCTGGGGGGGGGGGAGTGATAAGCAATCGAGAGGTGGAAAAATCATGCTGTCTTATATCTCCCCTGAAATAAAAAATCCCTCCACACCAGAGAGGTGCTTTATGGACTATGAAATAGGGAGGAAAAGTCGAAATGTTTAAAGAGTCAGGTAATAGCTTTTATTACCAAAGAGAAGCTAAGTTCCTGATCTGCTGTTGAGTAACTGTAGACTGAAGACCTTCAGATATGGCCATGGGACACTGACCACGACGACACTGGTGACATTTCAAGGCAGTGCTGTACCATCTTGTGTTGTTTTTTTTTGTGTTTGTGTGGGTTTGTTTTTTTGGTTTTTTTTTTTGCCCCAGGAGACAGCACTCAGAGCCATGGTACAAAAGGGCATGCTGCTCTGGCCTTGGAAGCAATTTTTCAAAAGATAGTTGTACACAAAAGTTGCACCAGCACATTCCTGGAGATACAGTGTGCCAGAGAAGGAACTGTCCCTAATATTTTACTGTACCCAGAGTGCCTGGCACTGTGACTGGCTCCTCGTTCCAGGCAGATTGGTTGAACTGGTTAAGGAGTTAAGAAAAATGACTGTAAACTCATGCATGCCACTAACGATAGCTATTTCACATCTAACAACGCACCTCTCTTAAACTTGTTAAAAAATGCCTCATTTTAGAAATGAGGAAATGGAGGCAAAGAAAGGGTAAGTAAATGGCTTTGCATGATACTGCACTGCTCCCCTCAGCACTTAGGTTACCTGGGAAAGAACAGTGCCCACGTGATGCCATGGATAAACAGTGGATGCCGAGCCCAGAGGACTCAGTTCTGATCCTCACTCTGCTCTTGTGAGCTCTTTCCTCTTTGGTGACCCACCGAGAGTCTCTGAGCTCCTGCATCCATCCCTGTCAGTGGTAGTAATGATGCATGTGAAAGCACATTGTAAACTGTAGAGCCCCATAAAGGAGTAAATGAAAGCCATTATTATTAACTTATTAATTCTATTGTTTTAAGCCACCGAGTTTGTGGTCACTGGTTACAGTAGCTATAGGAAGCTAATGTTATACCTGTCACAATTCGGAGTGATGATTGCTTACCTTTTTTTTTATGTTTCTCACTGGATACTAAGCTCCTGGGGGGTGGGGACCTTGTTTGTCTTTGCTGCTGTGTCCATTGCATTTGGTTGGATGCCTGGCACAGAGTCAATGTCAATGTCTATTAAGTGGTTCTGCAGCTAATGCCACGTTGGAGAAGCATTTTGGAAGAGATTCATGGAAGGGAAGAGATGGCATAAAGTAGGGGAGAGCCCTTCAGAGAAGGGGTGTTGTTATGAGCAAGCGTGCTAAGATGAAAATGAAGGATTGGCATGAGGTTTGGGGGAACCAATGAAAAAAAAGGCCAGATGAGCTCTGAGTTCCCATTGAGAATCAGGGAGACTCTCCCTGGTGAGGTGACACAAAGCCAGATTGAGGAGGACTTTGAAAACCATGAGGAGAGGCAGGTAGGACTGGAGAGGGATGTAATGAAAGTTGGATGGCTTTAGACCGGTGTGCAGATGTGTCACCCAGTGGGTAGTTATAAGCACCAGGAAAGTGATGCCCCTCCAAAAAAGAGAAGGGTTTAGCTTTGGGGAACTAATAAGTTTGAATTAGAATTTTTCAAATTCTAATGAAGAATTTTGCTGTTGGAAACTCTTTTAATTCCAGCATGCAGTGTATTTCCTGTTAGGAAGTTGTCTAAATTTTAGTTTGAATTATTTAGTATGTAAATAGGTAGAACCACAACCTTCTCAGGACTTAGGGTTCTACTGGTCTGAAGCCTTGGGGATCTGCCTGATGGGCACACGGGTTCATTCCTGGCGGGGGCTGTGCCCTGCTGCCATGGCTGGGGCTCAGCAAGACAGGCCTTTCCAGGCTGCAGGGATCAGCAGCTTAGCCGGCACTGCCTCCTCCCATGGTGGTGCTCCCAAACTCTTGCTTTGTGTAATTAGCTGATGACTTATGTCCTCATTAAGGGAGCTTACCAGTCAAAATGGTGATTAATCAGCAAAGTCATTATTTAGGATCTATCTTCGTGGTTCTGTTGTGAAATCTGTTCATTTTTTCACTGGTTTGCCTGAAAATTGCTGTCTAGTAAAAATATTCATTTGGCAAAAACCCTGGCTATCAAACAAGCATGTGCACAACACACATGTTTAGAAAAATCCATCACACTACTTGTGGGAGGCAGATTAATGTTTGTCACCCTGTCCCCGCCTCCCCCGCCCCTGCAAATTGCACTACTTTTCTATAACCGCGATAACAAATTACCACAAACTTCAAATTTAAAGTTTGAAATAATTCAGAAATGTCAAAATCATTCACAGTTGATACATGAAGATATGAGCTCTTTACAAGAGACCTTCCCCCACTTTGTAAGTGGCAAAAGAGTAAAGGCTCATTAAAGACTCAACAATAGAGAATTGGGTAAAATAAACAGTGAAAGTCCTCCCTCCCTACCTGCTCGGTCCCATCCTAAGAATCCCCTTGAACAGTCGGGTAGTTCCCCCTTTCCAGACCAGGACTGTTTTGTATTTGTGAACTTGGGCCAGCTCTAAAAATACACTCCCCAGATGGCTTCCAAGATGAGATGATTTATGGGATTAGGAAAAACCCCTGTCCAATGTGCCCTCTCCCCAAATAATTCTCTCATTATGCCATTTTATGGCTGAAATTCCATCATTAGCAATTTATTTCTTTGGCTTAATGGTTTGTCCCTTCTTAAGATGCAAATACCTCCTAGAAGACTAACCCTTAAAGTCCTAACAACCCTTATAAGAATGAGTTTATTTAAATTGTGATTCCCTCCCCCTGCTCCCTTATCTCATCACCTGCTTTGTTTATTATCACAATTTTGTAATCATGTGTTTGTTTCCTTGAAGTTTTGGCCTGTCTCTACCATAGACTCTTAAGTTCCATGAGGACAGGGACCTTGCACCTTTGTCACTACCCAGTTCCTGGGATACAATGACAAAGAATGTGCCCAATAAATATTTGATTGGATAAAAGATTTTGAAAAAATGGAATCAGATGTAAGACCTACAGGGGCTGGGACATATGGAAGGCAAAAGAAATGTCGTGTGTGCGGCTGAAGCTGCCTCCCAGGCCTGCTCTTCAGCTGGTGCATGGGGCTAAGGATCTGGGGCTTGCATCCTGATGGCTTCTGCTTCCATTGGTAGCTGTGCTGGTTGTTAAATATTTTACCTTTCACTCCTGGTGTCCACAGTGAAGCTTTCCTGACCTCACAGTTCTCTTAATTAGCCTCCCTGTGAATCAAAACTCTCTGGATCTTATTTGGATTTTTTAAAGTCTGAGAAGATAGAAAATCAAAGAAAGAGAGATCTGTTTTGAACAGGGTGTGTGTGTGTGTGTGTGTGTGTGTGTGTGTGTGTGTGTGTGCATGCTAAAAGTTTTTCCTCCCTCTTTTTTCGTTTTAACAGCTGTATAAACATTTACCCCCAAAAAGTCATGGGAACAGGGTGTGGGCGAAGGATCATGTACAAAGGAATCTGCTGTTTGCAGAAATATTTAGAGAAAGCCAGGAATATCCATGCACCTGTTATTCCAGGTGTGTGCATGAAATTCACTGACCATGTTAACACTTGCCTGTAATGGCATTTACCGCAAAGGGGATTTCAGAGTTTAGAACAGCAAAGCCTCCAGAGTAGGAGAAAGTGAACTTGACTCGGCAGATTCCTATATAAGCCCCATGATGAGTGGCAGCAGTTAGCACAGTTTGTAATTGAATATTTAATTGTTTAATGATTTATGTACCGTCTGTCCCTTCTTCCAGCTTGTATGATCCATCTGGGAGTGCTGTCCTGTTCTGCTTCTCACAACATGCCCAGCTCCTAGCACAGTGCTTGGCATATAGCACATGCTCAAAACATATTTGCCACAGGTGTGAATACATATTACCTCATTTAGTTGGGATGGCCTGGTCTAGTAATGTGAATGGATTTTTCAAAATTGCTCAGCTTCTTAGTTTGACATAGGTCTGTTTATATACTAGGTAGCTTTCTCCCTTTAAAAAAATCTATGTTCATAAATGACTTAGGCTTTCTCATGAATGGGATCAACTATAGATCATTAGTGACTATTAATAAAAGCAGTAGGAAAAGATTATCTCCTAATATTCTCTTTATGAGAAAGCAGTAAAATTAAACTCAAGTACTATACTTTTTTCACTTGTTTCATCATCATCATCACCATCATCTTCAACTAAACAATCTCTTTTTCAATTTAATTTAATGAGAATGGATCTTTGCAGCCACTGAGACCAAAATGCTTGCATATTAAGGAGATCATTTCCTTTAACCTAAGTCACACCCCTTTGCACACAATAAGGATGAAAGAAGAACTGAGTATTTATGTGGGTGGAAAGAAAAGGGTGCAGACAGGACTGTGTAGGACACTTGGGGACCAAAGCTGGAAAGGACCTCAAAATTTGTTGGATGTAAGATTAGTTTGAGGCAAAAGAAAAGGCCAGAAGGAATGCCTTTACAGACCCCTACAGCAGGGCAATTTTCGGCACCAGTTCCAGTACATCTACAAGCCATTGCGTTGTCCTGGTTAGTGTGTTTTCTAGCCTAAACCTTCCACTCCCCACATTGTGAGTTTAAGCCAGAGTTATTCTTAGATGCCCCTTCCTGGCGGAGAGTGAGGATGTCTCAGAGTTGTTATGCATCTCTGGCAAATCTATGGAAAAAAGCAGGCATGCCTTGCCTTTGATCATCAGGTCTTAGGATGGATTAGAAAGAGAGACTATATGGAAAAAGGTCACCAATTCTCCAAGAGTCAAAAGGTGGCGATGGAGTCGACTAAATCTAACAGTTAGGCAATTGAAAAGCCTATAAGAGAATGCTGTAGGAAGAAGCAAAACTGTTGGAAGTGCAAGATGAAAAGACAGGAAGCATGTTTTTGAGGAGTTTGGAATAGCTAATTTTCTGAACTTACTGATGATCCAGGGAACGAGGAAAATCCCAGAGAGCAGTGTCTGAGGATCCATGATGCTCAGTGTCAGGCAGGTTAGGGTGTGTGTTTGTGTGTTACCTGCAGAGGCTTTCTTTAGGGAAGTATAGTGCCTTGCAGACAACCTTTTCCATAGAATTAAAGGTGCTGTCCATGTGTTCAGTTGAAACCTGAGATTAGCACAGGGGTAGCAGGAATCAGACTTGGTTGAGGATGTGCTGATAGGACAGTGAATGTCATTTCATATATGACTAGAGGTCTGGTGCACAGATTCGTGTATCAGTGGGGTCCCTTGGCCTGGCCTGCACCCTCTTGCAATCCAGGACCCCTGGGGAGATATCAGAGAGGTGGTTTCAGCCCGATCCCCACAGGCCAGGCCAAGGGACCCCAACAAATCTGTGCACCAGGCCTCTAGTATGAATATAAGATCTTTGGTTAATCTCTTCCCACCCTCTCCCTCCCCCCCTTCCCTCTGAGATTCATCAGTCTGTTCCATGTTTCCATGCCTGTGGTTTCCGCTCCTGCATTGAGCGTCTGCCCCCTAGTGGTCAGTGCACATCATAGCTACTGGCCGGTCACTTAGGCTTTTATATATATAGATGAGCTCTGCAAGGCAAGAGGGAGTGTGAGGATTTCAGGAACCCTTACTAATAAAGTAGAAGCTTTTACAACATGTACTCCTATTAACACTCTTTATAATGCTTCCTACTTTTCTTATGTTACCTCATTTGATTCTCAGTTATCCTGTGAATTAGATACTGTTATCTACTTAAGTGAGGCCAACATGAGGCACTGGTAGAAATTGGAGGACAGGAACAGGGAGAAACCAAGGTGTTTTCTCCCCCTCTCTGTAGTTAGATTCTTGTTTTGTTGCTTTGTTTTGTTGTTGTTAATTCTCCTTGGATTGTTTTTTTCCATTGACTTTAGAGAGAGTGGAAGGGAGGGAAGGAAGAGGGGGAGAGAGAAAAACATCAATGTGAGAGAGACACATTGATTGGTTGCCTCCCGCACACGCCCCATCCAGCAACTGGAATTGAACCTGCAACCCAGGTACGTGCCCTTGACTGGGAATAAAACCTTTGGTGCACAGTCTGACACTCTAACCATAGCCCCAGCCCAATACTGGTTAGGGCTGCAATTAGAGTCTTAATAGTTAGTGTACATTACCAGTTACATAAATCTGAACTAAGATCTCATACTTCATTAGAATGAGGGTAATTTTATATGAAAACTGTTATTAAAAGCCCTTGTATAGGCCCTTTCATCCAGAAAACATTCATATTTGGAAAGATTCCAAGTCTGGCATGGTACCACACTGGAAACAGTGCCTTCCTATGTCTCATTTAATTCTGCTGAGATTTCATAGGATGTTCAAATGTCTTTGGAATTTTTCTTATGATTCTTTTAAGGATCACAAAAAGAACATGCTGGCCACAAATATGTTCACTGCATAAGGGAAATCTGAGGGAGAAAACATAAAGTTAGAGAGAGGAGAAAAACCACATGTCATGCTATGTTTTCACAGCTACTTTTCTATTTAGAAATAATATTTCTAGTGCTTCCTGTTTGGGAACTACAAAGAGCACACAAGCAGACATGAAGGAGACCTCTTTCCAGTGTCAGAGGTACCTGTACATCTGATCCAACCAAATGAGTGTGAACTTGGATATGTAAGTGAGCCCAACGGGGTGCAGGTGGAATGTACGTCTATGTTGGAATTATTGGGGGAGGGTGTATATGACAAATAAGCTAGAGCTCAGAAATATAATTGTTTAACTGGACATATTGTCACCCCTAATAATTTTGGAGGGTTTTTTTTTTTATATAAAAAGGAGAAATAGGTATTGGGTGGGTGGCTAGCAGTTATTCTCATAATAATACAAGCAGATACAACAAAAATTATGAAAATGGTACATTAATTACTAGATTTCAGAAAAACTACTATGCAGTAAAATGTCCAGGGATATAACATTAGCAAGGCATGAGGAGGGGAAAATCCCTAAGCAGAGCCTGTCTTAGGGTTAGGTTTACTTGGGCAGATACACCTTTATTCAGCTCAGCTCACTCGAACCACAAACATTTATCATAGTATTGCAGACACTGAGTAAGTGGTTAAAAAAATAAAGGGCTATGATCCAGTGTCAGAGTGAGTTATGTGGGCCAGGGGATCCCAAAGCAGGCTGTGCATCCGTCTCCAGAAGTTACAAAAATAGAGATCAGTAGTCTCAATCCCTGGATGTCAGAATTCAGTGGATTGGGGATTCAAGAACCTGGGGTGTGTGTGTGTATGTTTTATATCTCCCCTGAGGATATTTCATTGATTTTTAGAGAGAGGAGTAAGGTGGGGGAGGATGGAGGGAGAGAGATAGAGAGAGAGGAGAGAGATGGATGTGAGAGAGAAACATCAATTATTTGCCTCCCACACGCACCCTGACTGGGTCTGGGCATCGAACCCACAATCTAGGCATGTGCCCTGACCTGGAATTGAACCTGGGACCTTTCGGTGTACGGGACAATGCTCCAAGCAACTGAGCCACACTGGCCAGGGCCAAGACTCTGTGTTTTTAATTAGTGCCCCATTGATACTGAGGCAGGAAATCCAAGAGGGCTCATCTTTGAAAATCACTGGTAGAAAACGAGTGCTGTGTATATTCTGAGTGTGGTGACGGCTACTAACACTTACTGCAGATATTCTAAATAGTATGCACGAGACTTACCCAGGGCCCTTGCTAGACATGCAGATTCCTGGAGCCATCTCCAGCACTTTTGCATGCATGGATTCTAGGAGTGAAAGACATCTGAATTTGTAACTAGCAGCCCAGCTGATTCTGAAGCAGACCGAATTGCAAAAATCTGTGATATGCAGATCAAACTTTGAGAAAGACTGATTTTTAAGAACTTACTCTTTGCCAGGCATTGTGCTATAATCTGCTTATGCACATTGTCTGATTCCATCTTCCTGATAGTCACAGGAGAGAGGGACTTTTATGCCCCCATTATACAGATAGGAAAGGGAAGCATGGAGGAGATAAGTTATTCATTCAAGATCAGACTGTGAATAGCTGAGCTGTGGACTTGCAGACTACAACTGTCTGACAAGATTTATGGAAGGCATTTGAACTAAAGTAAGATAAGTGGACTTTGGAATTTGTCACTTGGTACTTAGACACACAAATTTTGAGATTTCTCTAAAATGAATTCTATTTTGCCTGGCCAGTGTAGCTCAGTGGTTGAGCATTGACCTATGAACCAGGAGGACATGGTTCAATTCCTGGTCAGGATACAAGCCTGGGTTGCAGGCTTGATCCCCAGGTGTGGGGCGTGCAGGAGGCAGCCAATCAATGATTCTCTCTCATCATTGATGTTTCTATCTCTTGCTCCCTCTCCGTTCCTCTCTAAAATCAATAGAAACATATTTAAAAAATAAATAAATGAAATGAATTCTATTTTTGCTTTTTGTTTTTTAGCTATAGAACTTGAATAGGTCCAACTGAAAGCAAACATGTTGATATTTCACATAGTAAATAGTATTACGATGTCTCACATAACTGAACAGCTGGTAGACGAGGCCATGGCTCCGAAAATGCTGATGTGGGGTTGAGGCTCTCCAACAACTTCTTCCTTCAAAGAACTCTTGGCTTTCTCCTCTGAAAAGTAAATAAAATGAGGAAATCAACAAGGAAACCGCAGATACACCCAATGAAAACAAAAATAGAGGACATGAAGCAGAGACCTTTTTTAAAGAACTTGCTCCCTTTGCATTTAGTGATAATGTCAATCTTTCAAAAGATAACCGTTTACAAAATTATGAACTTCTGCTGCATATCAGCATCCCTTTAAAGGGCGTTAGAGGAGTAAGGCCTGTAAGTCACAGATAACTTGTTTACCAAACTGGAACTGTAATTGAAATGGCCCTTTGGAGTTAATAAAAGTATGAAATAGCTTTTCCCACCAGACTGAGAGGCGTCTAATGTAATCATTCGTGTCACCGATTAGAAGCAGCCTTTCTTCTATTTTTAGAAGCTGAATATGGACGACTCCTACCTCGTGACGGGAACAGGAAGTTGGAGCCATGGGTGGGTGAAGAGTGTCCATGAGGGAGCACATAGGTCGCAGGCCTCTGGGCCCTTTAAGCAACACTAGTTAGATAAGTTAACAGTGTTTATTGGAGACCTAAGGCACCTAGATATGACTTAGGTCCTTCATAGTTCTGTCAGAATCCCCTGAGCACCCTTGATCCCAGGCATTGTGCAGGTACTGTGCATAACTGGATAAAATACGGAACCGTGAGTGTAGGAAGGACTGTGCACTGTTTGCCTTTAGGACGCATGTCCCAAATTGCAAATTCTTTGTTGTTCCCAAATAAACCCATTTTGATGGAGAAATATCCGGCTGTCTATTTGTCTACGGTCAACAGAAGAAATAAGTAAGGGGTGGGAATGGGTAACATGTTAGGGGTAGAGGATTATTATGGAGACTTTGTCATTTGTAAGAGCTGTTTCAAGAACATTGAGAGTTTCTACATCTTAAAGCCACCGAACATGAATTTTCTCCAATAAACTTCAGTTTTCCAAGAAAAATCACTAACCTACATCTTTTTCTGACCCTTCACTTGTATCACCTGCACTAGATGTCCACTTTCTTTGGTATCCACTTTTCATATAGGGACAAAAATGGTATTCCTTCAAGGGAGCCACTAGCTAGGCTACTATGAGTCACACACACACACACACACACACACACACACACACACACTCACACACACACACACACACACTCACACACACACTCACACACACACACTCACATGCACACACACACAGTTTTGAGCAATTTATGTCACACTTGCACTTCAGCAGAATGTTGGGACCTTTGAGATACTAGGGACTCCTCCAAGCCCTGCATGTCAGACCTGTGACTGCCGCTGCAGCCACTGAGTTTGCGTGTGCTGTGTATTTGTCAAGAGGGTAAGTGATCATTATCGCACCGCATTCTGGCAGTCGGCGGGCCATGCCTGTCTGGCAGGTGTCTTTTCCTTGGTTCCCATATTGTTTACTTTTTAAATTTTTCATGATAGAAAGATTGACATAAAAGAAAAGAAAAAAACATTAATGAACCTCCAGTTTTAATAATCGCCCATATTTTGTCCATCTTGTTTTCTCCACCTACCATATTTGGGTGAAGGGGTGGGTGGGAGAGAACATGCTGAGGATTTTAAGAGAAAATGCCAAACTTCAAATGACTTGACTCCCTGCATTATTTTTTAAACTCATATCAGATGCCAACTGTGGCAGGTAGAGGAATGAATGCCCCTTCCCCCAAAGATGCCCATGCCCCAGTCCTCAGAAAGTGTGGATATGTTGCCTTACACGATAAAAGGAACTTTGCAGTTGTAATCAAGTTAAGCATCTTGAGATGGTGAAGTTACCTGGTTATCTGGGTGGGCCCAGTTTAATCACATGGGTCTTAATACTAGGGAGGCAGGAGGATCGGAGTCAAGAGAAGGTGATGAAGTGACAGAAAGAGTGGGGAAAAGGCAATGTGATGTGGGGCCATGAGCTAAAGAATAAATGCAGGCAGCTTTTAGAAGCCAGAAAAGTCAAGGAAATGGACGCTTCCCTACAGCCCCCAGAAAGAAGAAGCCCTCCCAACACCTTGATTTGAGGACTTCTGACCTCCAGACTGTAAGGGAATAAACACCACTATGTTTGTGGGGATTTCTTAGACCAGTGATGGCGAACCTTTTGAGCTCTGCGTGTCAGCATTTTGAAAAACCCTAACTTAACTCTGGTGCCGTGTCACATATAGAAGTTTTTTGATATTTGCAACCATAGTGAAGCAAAGATTTATATTTTTGATATTTATTTTATATATTTAAATGCCATTTAACAAAGAAAAATCAACCAGAAAAATGAGTTCACGTGTCACCTCTGACACGTGTGTCATAGGTTCGGCATCACTGTCTTAGAGCAGCAATAGGAAACTACTACACTAACTTTTAAAAATAGGGGAATTGCCCTGGTTGGGGTGCTCAGTTGATTGGAGCATTATCCTGTACACCAAAAAGTTGCAGGTTTGATTCCTGGTGAGGGCACATACCTAGGATGTGGGTTCAGTCCTAGTCAGGGTGAGTACAGGAGGCAACTGATTGATATTTCTTTCTTTCTCTCTCTCCCTTCCTCTCTAAAAATCAATAAAAACTTATCCTGGATTGAGGATGAAAATAAATAAATAAATAATGGGAGGAATGCACATTAAATGTAGATTCCTAGATTTCTTTGAAAAAGTGGAGATTTGTCAATGCTGTGCCCACAGTCTTCCCTGGTAATGACAGGATCATGATAAGCTAATGCCGAAAAGAAGCTACCTCAAAGTGGGATTTATTTTTCCCTGATATCTAGTCCTCTGAATTTGGGACTTCCCGCCTAGAATATACATGATTAATATAGCCACTATAACATTGCTGAAAGCATGTGTTTTGAATCTAGTGGTTTCTAAGCCATGGAAAGGTCAGGAGCCACTTAACTTCCTAGTGATGTAAATATCTAGAAAAGTTTGCTAGTTACAAATACCCAAACACACTCTCATACCTATATATGCCACTTGCTATGATGGTGAGTTTGTGATTCTACAATTAGAAAGGTCGGCATTGTACAATTGGTGTTGACTGTTGAGGTTTCTTTTGCAAACTTAATATTATTTTTGAAGAATGATGCTTAATATTATTTTGAAGAATGTGTTGACATTGAAATAACTGGTTCCAGTCAAAGTTAATGGATCAGATCTGACTAGGTAAGTAAGATAGGCACTTTGGGAGGATCATTTATAGCTTCCCCAGTCTTATTTAATGAGCTGGAAAAGTAATTTACTGGGTTTTAATGTGGAGCCTGGAAAAGATGTACTCCAAATCTCACAAACACTTTATGCCTTGAGACCATAGCTTAGTCACCTTGTGGGGTCTGGAACATTGCCTCCCTTAACAATTCATTTGGGTCTCTTGAAGATGCTGTTGTTCTATTGGGAGGTAAAATAGGCTTAAATATTAATAAAATGCATAAAGGGAGAAATAAGACAGGTAGCCATTCACATTCTAGTATAAATAACTTCACCGGGGATTTCTCCCTTCTAGAAAAGGAGGTTTTATTCGGATTTGTTGAAGGAGGGCATGAATTACTAAAGGTGATCGTTATGTAACAAATTCTTCTTGGGAGAACTTTGAAAAGGATCTAAAGAGAATGAATTAAGGTTGTCGATATTCTGGGCTTGCCTTATAATTTTTCCCAAGAAAAATCATTACTTTGTCAGACTATTGGCATTTTCAAAGAACACCTTTTTTGACAAGTTTAGAAATTGGTTGGTCTGCCACAGTTTTCCCACCCTAAGTTTCAGTGAAGACCTGACCATCTGCCAGGTACTGCGCTGAGCACATTACATGCACGGTCTCACTTCACCTCCCCTGTAGCATTAGGAGGCACGAGCTACTTAACCGGCCCTAAATGGTGCTTATTCTGCACTGTGCTAAGCAGTTTTGACATTTTAACTCAGTCCTCACAACAACCCTCTGAGCTTAGTGCTATTATTTCCCCATTTTACAGATACAGAGATTCGCTGACTTGCCCCGGATCCCCCAGTTAGTACATCGTGGAGCTACGATTTATGACCAGGCATTCTAGCTCCAGAGTCAGCACTCTTAGCCACGTTGTACATGATGCTATCCTTACTTATCAGTGAGGAAATAGAAGCACAGAGAAGAATAACTTGCCCAAAGCCACACGGGTAGTAAATAATGGAGCCTATGAAACTACATAACCTACAAAGCTCACCCCCTTGCATCCTGTGCATCTCTGCTTTGATCACTCAATCCTGAAGCCACACCCACTTGTTTCCACCTCAATACAGATTTCACCGTGGCACCTAAAAAAAGATAATGATAAGAGGAGAAAGGGAAGGAGTTAGCATTATTATTTATTTAGCTTACTACTTAGTTTAATTCAGAATACATTTTGGATAGTGGTTTGTTGCGAGAGGGTTGAATTGTCACTGAATTAGTTGCCAGTTGCAAAGACAATCTCACCTCATCTAGAGCAGTGCTTCTGAATCTTTAATGAGAATATGAAGCAGCTCAAGATCATGTTAAAAATGCAAATTCTGATTCAATAGGTCTGGGATGGGCCTGAGACTCTGCATTTCTAGCAAGCTCCCAGGTCATAATGATGCTCCCGGATCATGATCCTGCTTTGAGTAGCAAGGCTAGAGCATTGGGTTTTTCCAAACTAAGCATCAAAATGTCTCCCAGAGCTCAGATGGGAAGCAGGGCATTTTCATAGAAGAACATTTAGTGTGCGGGGATCAACACTGGGCAGAGATAGACCTGAACTTCCCACACTCTCAAGGTTGGAAAGGACTTTCAGGGTCATCTGGTCCAATCATCCAAGTGGTGTTTGAATCCTCTCCAATCTCTCCCTGCCAGGTCATCTCAGCCCTTGAGTTAAAGAACTATCTTCAATAAATAGAACCAAACATTCTAGAGCAGTGATGGCGAACCTTTTGAGCTCGGCGTGTCAGCATTTTGAAAAACCCTAACTTAACTCTGGTGCTGTGTCACATATAGAAATTTTTTGATATTTGCAACCATACTAAAACAAGGACTTATATTTTTTATAGTTATTTTATATATTTAAATGCCATTTAACAAAGAAAAATCAACCAAAAAAAAATGAGTTCGTGTGTCACCTCTGACATGCATGTCATAGGTTTGCCATCACTGTTCTAGAACAAGAGAATTCCAAGGTGGTGCCTAAGTCTGATATCTCACACTTGTTCAGACAGACCTTCACCTTTGGATATTTATTACAAATCTTTCCAACCTCACCCTTCATAAGAAAAGCAATGGGCCCTACCAGAGAACCAGCTGGGAGCACTTCGTGATCCAGGCACCTGCCTCCCACAGTGAAATAAAATGTTCAGTGCTGGCTGGCAGGTGAGAAGCAGTGGCAACTGTTTGACCCCTGCGCTGCTTCTTGGCGGCGTTGACTATACATCCCAGGCCTTGAGAAAAACATATTTTCAAAGATCGAGAATCATGAGACCATGACATGGTGTGGGTTTTTTTTTCTCATTTCAATTTTGCAACCAGAACTGAAAGACCTTCCTATTGTTGGGTCTTCTGATTTGGAGGATGCCAGCTTCTCCTTTCCAACCACTCTCCTTTGAGGCCATCTTTTGCCAGTTCTCGTCTTTCTGTTTCAGGTGCCCGGGGAGAACGAGAAACAGTGGAAGCCAGCCCTGGTGGTGCTGACTGACAAGGACCTTTTAATCTACGACAGCATGCCCCGGAGGAAAGAAGCCTGGATGAGCCCGGTCCACATGCACCCTCTTCTTTCCACCAGGTAGCCATGGCTTTGTGGTGGGGTGTGATGTGTTTGCAGTTTGAAACTGTTTTAATCAGCTGCAATTATTTCAATAGCCTACATTACTGCTTACTGTTGCCGTGGGAGCTGAGAGCTCCTCCAGAACATAGCCACCTGTTTTTATCCATATTATCAATGATGGCCAATCATGGCCAACACAGAGACAAAGAACAAACTGCTCATCCATCGTGAAGGGGCAGTGACGCCTGTGAGATGGTCCCAGCCTAGTCACCTTCCTTTCCCTCCATCCCATCCCCTTTGAGATGAACTATGCACATGTAGTTATAATCTTGACGTTCACGTAGAAAGAATTATCAAGCAAGTGTCTTCCCTTGGTAGCACAAAGAGTGGCACCACTGTGCTCTTTAAGCTTGTTGAGCACAAGACTCCATAACAAGCTCTTCCTCAGTTGTATGATGCTTCCTGTGGAAGTGGGGCTGCCAGGGGCTGTCTGTTCCTTAGGACCTTCTGTGCACGTTGATTGCTCATGTGACAGTATCTTAATGCAGCGTATGCTCAACCCATCTCTGAAAGCTTATATCCTGAGCACAAGAGCACATCAAACCTGAGTCTTGCCTTCGAGTAGCTGACAACTCCCCAGAACTGGCTTCTATTGCCAGCGCTTTCTGTATGTACTTGATGATAAAGGGCATGGGTTTCATTGCTTCTACACCCCTGTTTCTTTACCTAGAAGCGAGGAATGCTAGCATATTGTTTGTGGCCTCCCTGGGGTGGTGCCTGGCAGTATTGGGCCCTTAAATGTCTGTTGAATGAATTACTGAACAACATGGGACAAACTCTGCAAGGAATTTGACCCTATAGACAGAGCATAGTGGGCTGAGGTGTTGGAGCATCTGTCCTGAGCAAAAATATAGAATGGGTTCTCCATTCTGGAAGGATTGAGGTGCCAAAGAGTCGAGGCTCATGTGTAGGGAAGAGGATAAGGCCCAGCAGCAGAGCCAGAGGCTAACACGAAGTTGAAACCGTGGTAGTGAATACAGATGAAACTCCTTAAAATTCCTCTTCCACTCGTGGCTGATTGCAGAGACCAGCAAGGGAGACCTGAGGATGGCAGCTACTGACCCCCGAGGTAAATGGAGGAAGCCTTCAGGGGCTAGGAACCAGGCCCAGAGCTCTTAGAAATTAATAAATAAATTAGTAATTTAATTTTTGAGTTTCCTAAGCCTCAAAATATTTGACAGGATACCTAATAAATGTTTACAACAAAACCTCAATAATCAGAATCCAAACATCCTCAAATATCCATACTAAGATTCAGGCTCTGTCTTGGGGTCCATTCGAATTCAGCCCAGTCGCCATCGTTTTTGGTGGTTTATACCCCCGTTCCCACCCATGGGCCCTGGTTTTCAGATTCTGAGACTCTCACAACCGAAACCAAAGAAAGATCAGACCATAGTCACCGTATTCCAGTTACTAAGGAGAGAAATTGGACTCCTGCCTCTTGGAATGATTTTCAGAAACTGAAGTTTAAAGAAGGCAGAGTTTCTGGGTAACTGTCGGGCAGCTTGAAAGGAAAACTTACCCTAGGACACTGCTTCCTCCTCCCAGTCTCTGAGCGTTCTGACTCATGGACTTTTAAGGAATTTCAGCTCTATTCGCTACCACCGCTACCACCGTTTTCATTCACTCAGGATCTCAAAACTTCAGTTCCTCCATCACAGTAGCCACATTTCAGGGACTCAGCAGTTTAGGCTAAGGGCTACTATTCTGGACAGCACAGATCAGAACATTTCCATCATCACAGAAAGTTCTGTTGGACAGCGCTGCCCCAGAGCAGAACTGAGTACCTGCCAATTGGTCCTGATTGTTGCGAGTGGCCGGACTGGGCTTGCGCGCTCCCACAGCTGTCCATCAACAGCCCAAGCTGCCTGGCAGGATGTCATCTCGGAGGCTCACTAGGCTGACAGCACAAGCAGGGCTCCAGTGGCCCAGGGCAGTCCTGAAGAAGGTCACGGATGTGAACCCTTCAAAGCAAAGTTTCCAGAAAGAGGGATGGAAGCAGAGACACAGTAAATGACATCTGAGGAGGTTTGGGTGGGAGGCACCAAGTGTACCTGCTCCAGGCTCCACACCACGGGGCTGCCAGGTCTAGACTGTAAACAAAGCACGTGAGTAGCCTAGAACCATAAACCTGCATCTGATGTGGAACAGAAAATGGAAACCCCTTCTGTGCAGACGGTGCTCATTTAGAAAAATAGGTGCAAATATAAAAAAAATCAGTGTCCACTGTCT